>NC_061120.1:198250838-198309499 GCF_002878395.1 Capsicum annuum
CCCACCACGGCCCCACGCCCCAACCCCCTCGGACATGACCCTATCCAACCATTACCGCCCACAGCCACAGTAGCAAAGCAGCAACAAGAAATACAAGGCTCACACAAATTCAAAGGAATAATCCAGGAACAAAACTAAACTCAACTAGAGAGCAAACACCACTGGACTCAACACCCACAGCCCCAAAAACAGATTTCCAAGCCGATAACCCAATCCAAAGCAGTGCAAGAAACGACCACAGCAACAGCAACAACAGACAACAGACAATATCAAAAAATCCAACGCAAGTCAAGGTACAGGGGCTACTACTAGCATAATATGAAGAATGAAATAACAAAGGTTAGAAGTCATCTGGTTATGCTTGTAAACCAAGCCGGAAACCAAAGCCCAGCGTTGACCGGGTTCCTGGAGATTCCGGTGCTGAGATGGAGTTGCGGCTGCTGGAGATCGAGGGAACTGGTCGTCGTTTGGATGCTGCAGCTGCTGGCGACCGAGCGGCGAGTGCAGGCGAAGCTGCGGCTGGAGACCGAGCTTCGGCTGTTGGAGACCGAATCGGCGGCTGAAGACCGCGCGGCGGCTGGCTGGAGACCGAGGTGGGGGGGGGGGGGGGGCTGTTGTATCCCGCCGGCACCGGGGGGGGGGGGGGCGGGCGGGGGGGGGGGAGGGACAGAGAGGGGGGGGGGGGGGGGAGGGGGGGGGAGCGGATTGGAACCGGAGGTTGGTGACGGAGGGCAGCGGGGAGCGGCGACGGGGGTCGGCGCCGGGGACCGGAGGTCGGGTCGGGTCGGCGCCGAAGGTCGGCGAAGGCGACGGGGGCCGGGGACCGGGACGAGAGACAGAGAGAGAGGGTAGGGAGAGAGAGCGAGAGAGCCGTTAGTGCAATGTAGAAATGATCGAGTAGTATAGAGAAGAAACACTAATTTTTTTTACATTGATAGAAAAGAATTTTGTGAATTTTTTTTCTTTTGTTTGGAGAGGATGAATTGTTTGGAGAAGATGAGTTGTTGGAGAAGACAAGTTTTTAATGCCATGTGAAAATTTTCTATTAGCTTGGGGGTAAATTTTCACTCATTCACGCGGACGCATAGTTAATTTTTTTTATCAAAATGGTGTATTTACAATGATATAGGTAGGTTTTGTGGGGTAATAGGTCGCTCGTGTAGTTTAGGTGTCGTTTTGAAAAAGTCGGACAAGTTGAGGGGGAACTTTATGTATTTTTTCTATTATTTTTAATACTAATACATCATTAAGCACATTTGAATTCGTTGATCAAACTATCTTAATGAACATCACCTTCATCTAAATTCATATGCAAATTTAATAAGTTAAATAATATCAGAACATTATATATAAAAAATTAGTAATATTTAAAATTTATTTAAAAATATTATCGCTTTAAATTTGGATAATATTGTCCTATCAATTTCGAGTAACTGCAACAAATGTTTGAACATTTTATGATTGCTGAAATTTTTATATTTATAATTAAAAATTTTAATATTAACAATTTAATGCTAAATTAATAAAATATTGTGTAAGATACTAACTAGAATTTATTGACTAATCACTATTTATATTTTTAGTTCTTTTAGGAACACTGTTTGTGAATTGGAATTAACCATTAATCTTATGTTTGCTTAAAACTATTCAATAAAATATCATTATTATTGGGGACCTTTGTACTTTAATTAAAATTTTAATTTATATACTAGAATTTTTACCTATTTGCCTCTTTACCTCAAATAACTTTAAACAACTTTTTATATTTTTTTATCTTTTTAACTTCTAATTTTTTCCTTATTTTCTTTTTTTTTTTTTTTTTTTTTTGCAATCTTTTTTTTTTCTTCTTTTTCTCCTTTGAACTTCTATTTTTTTTCTTTATTTTATTTTTATTTTATTTTCTTTTTTTTCTCAATCTTTATTTTTTTAATTTTTGTCCTTTGTTTTTTTTCAACTTTTTTTTCCTTTTCTCCTCTCAACTTCTATTTTTCCATTTATTTTAAAATAATTTTTCTTCATTTTTTTCTTTTCCTCGTTATTTATTATTTTTCTTTTTTTAATTTTCTTTTCGTAGATTCCTTCCAAAATAAGTTACGCCTAGTGTTTTGGACGGCGAAAGGTGATAAGAGGTAACAAGGTGTGGTAAGGTAATCACTTTTTAAAAGTGTGCCACAATTAATACAAAATAATTAAAATAATTAATTATATATATAAATTATCAAAATTTCAATAGCATTAATATATTAAAAAATATTTCTAAGTCAAAAATTTAATATAGCTAGTAATACTATAATTGCCTATTTGATATGGTACGTGGATTTCCAAAAGGCGAAATATAATACTGCCGTCTAATACTTAGGTGTTTTTTTTTTTTTTGAAATAGCTAATCAATAGGATTAACAAAATGTTAGAAGTAGTGAATAAAAAGGTTCAGCCGACAAATAGAACCAAATATAAGGATTTGTCAGGTCATTCCGCCTTTAAAGAATAAATACAAACTCTATCATGGATGAGATTTAGCAAATTGATAGTGTCAAATGCCTTTCAAAGATGTTTTAGTATTTATCTCGATCACATAATTTGAAATGCATTTGATGTGATGGAGGTCATTTCTATAACAACAACAATATATTCAGAGGTCATTCCACGAATAAAAAATGTAGTGTTTGATTGAGAAAATTTTTATGTTGGATGAGACTCAACCAACAAAAGTCATGTGAGTCTTCATCCTTTATTTGACAAGTGGAAATATGAATCTCACATGGACTTTGTTCCTATACTTTGCCTTTCTTTCTTCATTCTTGTTGGTCGTTTTCTCTCCTATTTTATTCGCCCAATAATATTTGTTTACTATTAACTTAACACATAAATTAAAAATAATAAAAATTTAGGATGGTTTTACGATATCATCCTTTGAATTTAATAAATTTAGTTCTTTAGTAATGAAATTGAGTAATGAATAGTGCCTAATAGCCAAAACAAAATGGACAAAAAATAATTCATTAATTTTTTAAATTAGACAAATACACATATTACATATTGCTAGTTTTAATATTAAATTCCTATTTGTATCTTTTCTTTGTTTTGTTCTTCTTCTTCTGTTGTCATACTGCTAAATTCATCTCTTACAACCATTTCATATTTTCTCAATATGTCTATAGGTGTTAGTTTAGTTACTGTTGTTCCTTCTGTTTCTTTATCATTCCTTAATACCTTTTTACTATTTTCAGTTAAATTTAAAAACCATAATTTTGTTGTTCCTATTAGTGTTTTTTCTATATATTCTGGTGTATCTATTGCATTTATACCATTGTCTAATAATTGTTTTGTTATATATCCTGTCCATGATTGTATTGTTTTATCTACATCTATTACACAGTCTAAGTCTAAGAAGTTATAATTTTTATTAATTATTTATTTTGGTGTCCATTTTACTACCCATGGTAAGTGAGGCAAGAACCAAGAGGTGTCTTACGCCGTTGTCATCGTCGCTCGCTCGGCTCGGCTTCAGAATTGAATTTGGATTTTGATTTGTCAAATGATCGATCGATGAGATTAATTTTTTAGACAAAATTTATTTACATAGTCCAAAAAATCCAACAGTTTTGCTTCTCCATTAACGCGTGCATGTTTGTACATGCAGAAACGCTGAACGTTGTTTCGAAGAGACAAAACTCTTCAGGTAAAAAGACACTATTTCAAAAAAAGAAATGTCTGTTCGGATGGTTGTGACTATTCATAAACAAACATAATAGTTTGAATGGACAAATATGATTTTTCCAAAGGATACACCTTTCCGAATGAATCATTGCCTCCTTTCGAAAGAGGCACTTAATGGCTATATAAACCTCCAATTTTTTATAGGTTTAACAACAAAATTTCTGAATTAAAAAAAACTTCTCGTCTTTTGGAAAACTCTGTGTGATCATCTCCCGTTGAGTGAGTTCAAAGAGAATCCGACCGTTTGAGGTATCACTAGTGTCGGATTGTTAATTAAGCCATTTTATTCTGGAAGGAAAATTTCATAACCTCGGGTACTTGAGGGTAATTATTTCCTTAAGGACACTGTGAATTTGGAGGACTTTGTTTTTTCTGCTTCATCTATTTTCTTTAAGAAACTGAAAACACACTTCTTTGAAAGATCATTTTGATCTTGTGTTGAAGGTGTTGGAAAACTTCGTAAGTGTTCTTGATATATTCTTGAACTTGTGTTGAAGTAGTTTTGCCAAAATACAGACTTTGTGTACCCAAAACAACAATATTAAGGAAATAAATCATAATCTATATTATTTTTGGTTTCTGGAGATTAAGGCTTTAAGCTTTCTACTCCGTTTGAAATTAACAAGTGATTAGAAATCATAAAAACTTCATAACAAGTTAAAGGATATTCGATTAGCGATTGAAAGACATAAAAACTTCATAGTTAAACTAGAAACAAGGGGTGTTTAAAGTTGCTACGACTTTATAAGTAGTACTAGGATATACTAAAATTTGCTGTCTTTTTGTGATAGGAAAATTACTACTGACAGTCATGTGAATGATGTTGCAACGACTGTGGCAGCAACTAATATTTTCACAATGAGTTGTACGAGTGTTCCGCAGGCAATGGCACCAGAGGTGAAACACGAAAAATTCACAGGTGTTGATTTTAAAAGGTGGCAACACAAGATGTTTTTCTACCTTACAACATTGTGTCTTCAGAGATTTACATCTGAAGAAGCTCAAGAGGTGCCGAAGAAACTTTGGACCAAGAGAAATTTGTCGTTATGGAGGCGTGGAAACAATATGATTTTCTATGCAGGAATTACATTTTAAGTGGCCTCTAAGATGACCTATACAATGTGTATAGTGGAATGAAAAATGTCAAAAGAGTTGTGGGGTGCGCTAGAAAGAAAATACAAGACTAAGGATGCAGGAACCAAAGAGATCTTTATTACAATATTCCTTGAGTATAAAATGATTGACATCAAGTTTGTTGTATCCCAAGTATAGGAACTACAATTTATCATCCACGATCTCCTTGTGGAAGGTATGAGTTTGGTAAATACCTTTGTTGAACATGTTAAAAATATTCTTAATGTTCTTGTAAAATTTATTGTAGGTTTGGTCGTGAACAAGGCATTTCAAGTCGCAGCAATAATAGAGAAGTTGCCACCTATGTGGATGGACTTCAAGAACTACATGAAACATAAATGATAGGAGATGACAGTCGAAGATCTCATAGTACGACTACATATTGAAGAAGACAACAAAGCCACAGAAAGAAGGTCGAAAGAAAATTCTGTAATGAAAGGAGCAAATATTGTAGAAGACGACCACAACAACTTGAAAAAGAAAAAGAAAACTGGACAAAAAGCAATCAACCTAGGAAAAATTCAAGGGAAAATACTTTAATTGTGGAAAAATTGGCCACAAGTCAACAGATTGTCGTTCCCCAAAGAAAGGCAAAAGGAAACACCAAGCAAATATGGCTGAATCCAAGAAAAAAATAGTCGATCTGTGTGCCATGCTATCTAAATGCAACTTGGTGAGAAATCTTCGAGAATGGTGGATGGATTCCGGTGCCACCCGCCATATTTGTGAAAATAAGGAGTTGTTTGCTACGTTCGCTCCGACTTAAGAAAATGAGAAGATTTACATGGAAAACTCCGCAACTGCAAAAGTTGAAGGAACATGAAAAGTCTGCTTGAAAATGACATCAGGCAAAGTGTTGATTCTTAACAATCTTGTATTATTGGATTCATGGAAGAACTTGGTTTCTGTATCACTTCCTGATAAAAATATATTCAAATGTGTATTTGTTTTTTAAAAAAATTTACTTAGTAAAGGATAAGTGTACGTACGAAAAGGCTACCTCACTGAGGGCCTATTCAAAATAAATGTAATGAATGTTGAAATTAATAAGAGTTCAGTTTCTTATTACTTGTTTGAGTCTAATGATTTGTGGCATGAACGATTAAGACATGTCCATTATAAAACTTTACGAAAACTGATTAACTTAGAAGTTTTTTCAAACTTTGAGTTCAATAAATTAAAATATTTAACGTGTGTGGAATCAAAGAATGCTAAGCATCTGTATAAGTCCATTGAAAGGATTCCAATCCCTTAGACTTAATACACACTGACATTTGTGATATGAATTCACCACCATCTTGTGGTGGAAAAAAGTATTTTATAACTTTTATTGACGATTGCACTAGATATTGTTATGTCTATTTTCTAAACCGTAAGAATGAAGCAATAGATGCATTTAGGCAATATAAAACAAAAGTTGAAAATCAGTTAGAGAAAAAAATCAAAACTATAGAAGTGATAGGGATAGAGAATATAAATCTTCCCTTGCGAAAATATGTGTAGAGAATAGAATTGTCTATCAAACTACGGCCCCATATTCACCTCAATCTAATGAAATTGTGGAAAGAAAAAATTGAACCTTAAAGGAAATGATGAATGTCTTACTTATAAGTTCAGGTTTACTTCAAAACTTGCGGGGGGAAGCTATCCTTACAGCTAACCGAATACTCAATAAAGTGTTCCATAGTAAGACACAATCAATTCCATATGAAAAATAGAAAGGAAGGAAATTTAACTTGAAATATTTAAAAGTGTGGAGGTGTCTAGCAAAGGTCCAAGTTCTTATGCCTAAAAGGGTAAAGATAAGACCTAAGACAGTGGACTGCATGTTCATAGGATATGCTAAAAGTAGTAAAGCATGTTGGTTTTTTGTTCATAAATCCGAACATCCGGATATCAATGAAAATACAATAATTGAATCAGATAATGCTGAATTCTTTGAACACATTTATCTATATAAAACTAGACATGAATAGTCTAGTAGAGGGTCTAAATAACCTCGAGATGAACCAAGTAATGATGGACATAATGATGAGAATCCAAGACATACTACATGTCAAAGAATGCCAATTTCGTTTCAAAATTAAGCAACCATACGTGGGAGTTGGTTGATCTTCCTCCAAAAAATAAACCTTTAGGTTCTAAATGAATCTTTAAAAAAAAATGAAAGAAGATAGTACTATTAACAAATACAAGGCAAGACATATAATAAAAGACTTTAAACAAAAGGAAGACCTTGATTAATTTGATACGTACTCGCCTGTAATGAGGATAATGTCAATTCGGGTGTTAATTGCCTTGGAGTCGGTATATGATCTTGAAATCCATCAAATTGATGTGAAAACAGCATTCCTGAATGGAGAATTAGAGAAAAAAATTTACATGAAATAACCTGAGGGTTTTGTAGTTCCAGGAAAAGAAAATAAGGTGTGAAAACTTGTTAAATCAGCTTAAGGACTAAAACAAGCACCTAAATAGTGGAATGCAATGTTTGACTAAACCATGTTGGCAAACGGGTTCAAGATAAATGAATCTGATAAGTGTGTTTACACTAAAAATACTCCAAATCACCAAGTCATTGTTTGTTTGTACGTAGATGATATATTGATCATTAGTAAAGGCATTTATGACATAAATGCTATGAAATGAATGCTTGAGAGAAAGTTTGATATGAAAGACCTTGGAGTTGTGGATGTGATCATAGGAATAAGAATCCATAGAACTCTATAAGGGTTGGCATTATCACAGTCTCATTACATCGAAAAGGTACTTGACAAATTCAAGTATTTGGAATTTGATATTGCCAAAACTCCATTAGACATGAGCTTTGCACTTCAAAAGAATGAAGGTGAAAGTGACTTACAGTTGGAATATCCAAGAGTGTTAGGATATTCAATATATATCATGAAATGTACACGATCAGACATAGCATGTGCTATTAGTAAGTTGAGTCGATGCACGAGTAATTCCAATAAAACTCATTAGATGGTAATGAAAAGAGTTTTGAGTACCTTAAATACACTCAAGACTATGATTTGCATTATAATAAATATCTCATGGTACTTGAAGGATATAGTGACACTAATTGGATCACCGAATCGAATGAAGTAAGATCCAGTAGTGGATATGTATTTATTATCGGTGGAAGAGCGGTCTCCAGGAAATCATCCAAATAGACATGTATTGCTCGCTCCATAATGAAATTTGAGTTTATTGCATTAGATAAAGCCGGCGAAGAGGCAGAATGGCTTCGGAATTTCTTGAAAGATATTCCTTATTGACCCAAACTATCGGCACCAGTATGTATACACTGTGATAGTCAAACGATGATAGTTTAGGCAGGGAGCTTGATGTACAATGGTAAATATTGTCACATAAGACAGAGACATAATATCGTTAGAGAACTTCTATCTAGTGGAATTATCACTATTGAATATGTGAAGTCAAAGTATAATATGTTGAATCCACTTACAAAAGGCCTAACTAGAGAAGAAGTTGAGGGAACATCCAAGGGAATGGGTTTAGGGCCTAGGACAAGTCAGCATGGCGGTAACTCTACCTGGCAGACTGGAGATCCCAAGAGCTAGGTTCAAGGAGATCAAACAAAGTTATGTCTGATAGGTTCAACATTGTCAATATACCCAACCCATTCTCATGATGTAGAAAATGCTTAGTAAACAAGGATAAGACTTATGGTGTGAAGTCTTTTAATGATTATCTAAATTTGGCATATTTGATCAAATAGTCTAATCTATTGGATTGAACGTTTAGAAATCACCTATGTGAGGGTGAAGTGGAAGCCGCTTCAAGGAGAATGCTAGTAAAGGCCTATTCTCTAAGCTCTCATAAGACTGGGACGTGTTCATTGCTGTAACGAATAAAACCGTGAGAATCATAAATGGTAAAAGGCTGGTTGTGTGATATGTGTTGTCTAGATGTACATTAAATCTTGACGTTTCAAAGATATCAAATCTATCGATTGACGGAGTGCATACGATGCATGTTCACTACGAAAAGTTTAAAGGAAAACCAACTTATCTAAATGCAATCAATCTTTGCTTGATGATCAAATACTTATCCGTCAAGTTTTACAAAGATAGTCATTCCCCATTCAAATCAATATCTTAATCAAAGAGTATTTGACTTTAAATTTAAATGAAATTTGAGCTGCTATGAAGTTTTAACTTCTTAACTTCTCTTATATATACTTTAATAGTGGTTTATAATGCAAAGGTTTCTTCTCTCTTTTATGTTTTTTGATTATTAATTATTATTGATCTTTAATTTTATTTACTGCATTATTTATATTCTTCATCTTCTAGAATTTTTGTTTGTTTTAATATATTTATTTTTTATATGCAGATGATTGATGATGATATTACATTCTAATCTATTTTTTTGTCATATTCAAGTCTGACTTCAAGTAAGTAATGTTTTACATTGATTTTGTTTTTTTGATTTTTAATAAAGATAAATACGTTCAATTATGTAAATAAACTTTAGAATTATGTTGAATATACAAATTTTTGAAATGTATATTTGATTTGCTTACTCTAATATATTCCTTATAAATTGTTGATTTGAAAAAGGATTGAAAATGATGTTTAATCCTAAATTATGATACTCTACAAATGTATTGTATATGAAACTCAATTATACAAATTGAAGTAGAGATACGAGGACACTGAGACATAATAATAATTTTTTATTTCAAAATAAGGCTATTAAAGAAGATGATGATTTATGTATAATATTTTTTACAAGTAATTGCATTTATCTTTGATTGAGAATTTCAAAAGAGGGAAGTGTATAAATACACAATTAATAAAAATAAAAAAAACCTGACAATTTCAGAATATATTAATGACATGAATCTATTTAACTCATATTTAATGTATTAGATACCTTATATTTTAATTGGGTGAATCTGAAATTTAATTTATTTTAAAAATTTATTAAAATATGAAGAAAGCAGATAAAATATAGATAACCATGCAGATAAACTTATAACTGATTGTCCATTTCTACTCAAAATCCAATATTGCACTAAAAAAAATAAAGATCTCAAAGAAAATAAATTTAAAAAAGTAGGAGTGCTTGGGTGGAAATGGGGGTCTTTGTGTGAGAAAAAAATTATTTAAAAAAAATAGGAAGAGGAGGGGGGGGGGGGGGGGGGGGGGGGTTGGGGGGGAGGATGGGCTGGGGGGGGGGGGGATAAAAAATAATTTTAAAAAAAATTAGGGGTGGGACAGAAAAAATTCTAATTTCTTTTTATTTTTCAAAAACATAAAAAAACTTGAGGTTTGAGGCGGGTTGGGGGGAGGTAGTTGGAAACAAAAAAATTGATGTTTTCGATAATGTTAGAAGACGGCCTACGCCAAAAAAAAAAAAATAATTAGGGGCATGGGTAGGTTGGAGGTGGTAGATAGAAAAAAAATTATATTAGAAATTTAAAATTGTTCAATTCTCTAAGGGGTTATTTGATTGGGGACAAGTTATCATCGGATTAGCTATATCGAAATAAGTTTTCTCATTATATATATGAGATAACTTATCTTATCACTATGATATAAATGACAGGATAAATACTCTTAGGACTAACTAATACCTCTAACCAAACACATGATAAAATAAACCTTATATCCTCATATTATTTGACCTTATATCTCAGACGAAACAACTCTTAAGGGTAAAATATAGGCAAGTTCATATCCAATCTATTTATTAATCACCCAATTCATTTTTTACCGACACTTAATATGGACGAAAATGATAATGATCTATCATATTAAACTATTTTGAAGTCTTTTTCTAATCTATATTTCAATTATTTTATTTTGTATAGTAATACTTATCTATTTTAATTTCTATATTATGAATTAAAAGAAAAGAAAACTTAACTGCTTATGCGTGTAACACCAATTTTTTTATTCAAATTCAAATTAAAAAAAATAAAGTAATTAAAATACATTGGAAAAAAATGGATACCAAGGATTGAGGTGAGGGCGGGAGTGAGGGAAATTTAAACTAATTTTGAGAATATCACGAAGTAATTAGATCATAGACATATTATTATTTATAAATTTTAAATGGAATAGACAAGGGAGAATAGAATAAACAAAATAACTATAAAACAATCAATATTAACAATTTAAAAATTTTAAAGTGTAAAAGTATAAGGAAAAATATGAAACATAATTTTTTTTTTTTAATCATATGATTGCTTTTACTCATATAGATTTATTATGAGTCAGAGAGAGAAAATATTAGTAATCTAATATCTTTAAATTGTAAATAACATAATAAAGTAAAAAACAAAGTATAAAATTATTTTAAAAATGACATGATTGTTTTTCTTCATAGATTTGGTTAAAGATAGGTGAATTGGGATTTTTTTTGGGGGGGAGGGGGGGGGGAGGTTCATGTGATGTCTAAATACTTTTATACATGACTAGCCTCTGTGCTACTGTCGTGCATTCCATAACATTACCATCATTTAACAACCTTATTATTGTCACTTACTAGCCAATATCTATTAGCTAACCATCTCTTATTAACTAATCTATTTAATTAATAGTCATCATATAACCTCTAGTCATCATTTAAACCTTTTATGGAGAAATAGTATGATAGTTATATTTTTTAAGGTAATATGGTTGAAAATGATTTAAACAAGACATCTCACTATGAAATTATTAATAGATTTTTTCAATATTATCTGCGTATCGCGCGGGTACGTATACTAATATAGTTAAATATTAGCTGGCACAGGAGAGCCTACCTCTGTGGTGTATTCTTCACTTGTGCTATTTCTCTCTCATCCTTAAGATACATAAGATTCTTCTTAGAGTAAGCCTATGACATCAATCCGACCAATTACAATAAAGGTCTAAAGTGAAAAGTGAAACCAAAATAATGTATTGATTCAAGATGCAGCTTATACAATATAAGAATAGCTCAAAAGAAAATCATTCATACTATAGAGAAAGAGGCAAATTCACAATTAACTTTCCTAAGAGGAAGAACAAACTTGTCTAATACATCACTAATCGAGCAAAAATTTAAATTATGAACCACAAAGTCCATTTTTTTGGCCTTTTTAGGTAATTCTCAATAAGCCAAAAAAAATAGAACCAAACATCATATATATACTTATTATGACAATCCATAAGATTTTTTTATCAACTCAAACCCTTTTGTGTTCAAATAGACAATAATCTAAGCTTCAACTGTGTAGAAAATCTAAGAAATTGCAGTAAAAGAGCCAACAACAACAACAAATCCAGTGTATTCTCACAGTGTGGGATCTGGGGAGGGTAAGATATACGAACTCCATACCACTACTTTCGAAGAAGTAGAGAGGTTATTTCCGATAGACCCCCGGCTCAAGATAAAGGATAATAAACAAGGGGAAGGATGACATAATCAAAATAAAGAATAAGAAACAATAGAATAAAATCACAGAAATTTGAAATACGGGAAATAAGAGTAACACGAAATAAAAAAATAGGGACTAAGTAATAGAAAATAGGACACCCACCTAGTAGTGACATACACTCACATACAAAAAATACCTATGTACACTATCCTGTGATTACTAAATCCAGCTACACAAGAACTCTCCTAACTGCTAGCTACAACCCACACACTAACACTAGCTTTCTACCCTAATCCTCGACCTCCACGCCTTCCTACCTGCAACAAAAGAACCAATTGAATGAAATAAATTGAAGATCGAAAACTTACTAAAATATAAGCCATGAGAGGTAATAGAGAGAGAAGAATGAAGATCGAAATCTGAGAAAGCAAGAGCATCGAGGAATTCATCTAGAAATAACCATGAAAAAAATAAGGCACCATAAAAAGAAGCAAAAACAAGCCCATTTTCAGAGAAAAAAAATCAAATGAAGAAGCCAATTCATATCAATCAAATAGACTATTCCCCTAAAATTAGCATGCACAAAGAAATGAAAGTTTTCCAAAAATTCAACTTCTCCGCTTAATAATTCATCATCATTTCAAGAAAGCGTGTATTATTCATTATGAAAGAGTCCAAGTTGAAATCCTTGACGTGCAAAAATCATTTATTATTTAGTAATGTAAAATCAAAGGAAAAGTTACCTTTTCAAGTCGCAACCCCACAACAACTATAACTTTCTTTAACTTTTGAAACTCTGTGCAATAAAAAAAGAGGTCCCTAGCATAACCATTAACCAGTAAAATCCACACCAACTATAAAATAATTCCGAAAAGCTTAATATAATAAGGAATTGATAATAATAGTTGTGCATGTTTTGTATGTTTTTTCTAGTACATAATCTGTATGTTTACGCTAAACTTCAACACAAGTTCAAGACTTTTTCAAGAACACTTATGAAGTTTTCAACACCTTCAACACAAGTTCAATATGAACTATCAAAGAAGTGTGTTATTTTTAAGGAAATAAGATGAAACAAAATAAGAACCAAGTCTCCCAACTTCACGGAGTGTCCTTAAGGAACTAATTCCCCTCAAGTACCTGAGGTTGTGGAATCTTTTCTCCCAGGATAAAATGGTTCACAATTCGACAGTAGCGGTACCTCAAACTATCGAATTCATAAAACACACTCAATAGCAGCTCGATCACAATGAGTTTTTGGAAGTAGAAGAGCTTTTTTTCTAAAAAGTTTTCGTTCCTACCTGTGGAAAAAATTTAGGTATTTATAGCCATCAAGTGCCTCTTACAGAAGGAAGCAATAATTCATTGGAAAGATGTATTACTTTGGAACAGTCATGTCTGTCCATTTGAAATATTACGTCTTTTCTGAACAGTCATATCCGATTGAATAATCACACCTTTTCCAAAATAGTGTGTCGTTTTCTCGAAGAATTGCGTCCCTCGGAGGCATGATTTCAATGTTTCTGCACTGCATGCATGCACTTTCTTAGAGGAAAAAATAATTTTTCATTTTTCTTAGATTTTTCGGATCATTTATTTTTATAAGTTTCAAATAAATTTTTTATAAAAAATTAATCTCATCGATCGATCATTTTCTATTTCCAAATCTGAAGCGAAGCCGAGCGAGCGACGACAACGATGACTTGAGGCACCTCTTGGTTCTTGCCTCACTATCCATGTGGAGTTGTGTTTCTTAATAAGAACACATGAAAGTTTCTTTCTTTCTCCCACCAATGTGGGAGAATTAGTAGACTTTCCTTTTAGGTGTGATTTCACTTCCGTCCACTAATTTCCTCCATTTTCCATTCACATATTCAACTTGAACCTAACATTGCAAAATTAGAGAATAAAGTAGAGAGCATGTCTAGAAAACAAAAAAAAAAGAATAAGAGAAACCCAATTCAAGAATAATATGATGATGCGGGTAAAATTGATTGATATTGAGAGAAATTACTCCTTTAAAATGCAGGAGACTTGGTGAAGTTTATATACATCAATGCCAACTGGAACATTATTTTTTACACTCGGGTATAGATTTGATATGCTACTGATGATGATGATTAGTAGGTTATCTCGACTCTGAAAGAGTAATGGTGTGATTTATAGATGGGCAGGTATGGGTAGTAGCTCCAATGTAATATATTTAGTCTTCAAATTTGCAGTTGTAATGGCATAAGACAGCTACTGAAAATAATTACTCGACAACTTGGATGAACCCTGCTGAATTGGGCTTGGTCAGCTTCAATAACACACCTTGTGACGAATGCCTATCCATGTTACCTGATTGAGTAATTTTGAAGCTTACATTATGTATACTTTATGTCATTCATTACATTTATTTGCACATAAGCTTTGGTGAGGGCTAAGTTTTATTTGAGAGTCTTACTTTTTCTACTTATTGGCTCAAGGATTTCCATGGAATATTTATAGCCTTACTGATTTTTTGAGAAGTGACTGTGGAATTTATAGATATAATTAATCGCAGAACAAAATACCTGAGAGGAGCCTCATGCATAAACAAATTGAGGTACCTATAATCTTCTAAGACAACGAATTTTGGATAACGATTGTGTATAGATCGACCAGTTGCATGCATCTAGACTAATCCATCAAGTAGCTCCGATCAGAATTCATCAACTTTTCATACTTGATGTTTCTCTTTTTCAAAATTTCAATCATTAGAAATCGAGTTAGAATGATTCTTGGGTTCGATAAACTTCCCCCTGCGGCGACACCAAAAAACCCTCGAGAAAAGAAAACAATGAACAAAAAGAAAAGAAGAAGAAAAAGTACCTAAAACAGAGTGGAAAATCGAAGAAGAGGTAAATCAATAACCTTAGCTAGTGTTTGTAAAAATAGAAAGGAAGCAACCTGCAATAGGGATATTTGAGAATCAATCCCCAATTCATCGAGCTGGCTATTCAAACTCTTTGAGGTCCATCAGACAACTTCAATTACTGCACAGTATGATACAATATATCACATATGTAACAACATGTCCAAGATGGGGAGATAAAGCAGAGAAATTTAAGAAATATGGCGGCTCTGGAGAAACATTATAATAAAACACATGCATTGTTGAATAATAGAGAAAAATGCTAGAAAGGTGTTTATTTTCTGGGTGTCAGGAATAGAGCAGAAATAAAGCAAACCACAAGTAGAAAGAAAACAAAAAAACACAGATTTATGTGGAAACCCTTGTGGAAAAAACCACGGGCAGAGGCAGAAGATGTTTCACTATAATGAAAAGAGAGGAGTACAATGTAGAGAATAAGTATTTTCTGAATACACAAAACAATCCACTAAATGCACTTATATAATATGTGCATACAAATAAGTCCTAGGACCAAATAAACATAAAGGTCCACGGGCCTATCGGCTTGATCCTTACGCTACCACCATAGACCTCATTGAAAATCACAAACAGGGATCGCACCACAAACTTTTTGGGTCGGATCAACAAAATTTGGGCCACAACTCTAACAATCTCCACCTTGATACGAATTATAATTCAGAACTCAAATCCATTTCAAGACAAACTCTCCACCTCTTCCACAAAAGCCCCTAAGGGCACATCTTAACAGCTAACACTAACCAAGTCCAAGCAATGCTCAAACTTGGCACTTGGTAGTGTCTTGGTCATCATATCAGCAGGATTATCATGAGTACTAATCTTGCTCACTATAATATCACCACGAGCAATAATTTCACACATAAAATAATATCGAACATTGATGTGATTTGTCCTCTCGTGAAACATCTGATCTTTCGTAAGAAAGATAGCACTCTAACTGTCACAAAAGACCGTATAAATCTATAAGTGTTTTCTAAGTTCACCAAACAGACCCTTCAACCATATAGCTTCCTTGAAAGCCTTTGTAATAGCCATATACTGTGCCTCAATAGTTGACAAAGCAACCGTAGTCTGTAAGGTAGCTTTCCAACTAATAGCACAACCATCAATGGTGAATACATAGTCTGTAAGGGATCTCCTTTTATCATGATCTCCTGTAAAATCAGAATCAACATACCCGATTACTCCATCTCTATTTCACCCAAATTGCAAACAAACATCAGCAGATCTATGTAAGTATCTGAAAATCCACTGAACTGCTTTCCAATGTTCTTTGCCAGGATTTGTCATGTATCTGCTAACTATACTGACAGCATAAGATAAATCTGCTTAGGAACACACCATCGCATACATAAGAGACCCGATTGCACTAGAGTATGGAATTCGAGACACATAGTCACGTTCATCATCTGTCTTTGGAGATAAAGTGGATGAGAGTTTGAAGTGAGCTGCCAATGGAGTACTTACAGGCTTGGCATTTTGCATATTGAAACTATGAAGCACTTTTTCAATATATTTTTTCTGAGTCAAGTATAACTTACAATTCTTTCTATCCCTCAGAATCTCCATGCCAAGAATCTTCTTTGCTGCTCCTAGATCCTTCATATCAAACTCCTTACTGAGCTGGGCTTTGACTTTTATTATCTCTCTCATATCCTTTGTTGCAATCAACATATCATTAATATACAAGAGAAGATACACGAATAAACCATCACTTACCTCTTTAAAGTAGACACAACTATCATAGTTGCTCCTCTGAAATATCTGAGAGGTCATAAAAGAGTCAAACCTCTTATACCACTGCCTGGGCGATTGCTTTAAGCCATAAAGAGACTTTTCAGCAAGCATACATAGTCCTCCTTTCCTGAGACTACAAAGCTCTCTGGTTGCTGCATATAGATGTCCTTCTTAAGTTTTTCATGTAAGAATGCAGTTTTTACATCCAACTGCTCAAGCTCAAGATTATGCATGGCCACAATACCAAGCAATGCTCGAATCGAACTATGCTTTACAACTGGAGAAAACACATTTGTGAAGTTGATACCTGGAGCCTAATTGTAACCTTTAGCAGCTAGTCTTGCTTTGTACCTAGCATATTCAACTCCCGATGTTCCTTCTTTATTTTTGAATACCCACATGCAACAGACAACTTTCTTAACTTTAGGTAAACTCACCAGATCCCATGTGCCATTTTTATTAAGTGATTCCATCTCCTCTTACATAGCAATTATTCATCGGTCAAAATCATCACAACTAACTGCCTCTGAGTAAGAAAAAAGATCTTCATCGAAATCAATACTTTCTGCTACACTCAATGCATAAGCAACCAAATTAGCTTCAACATACTTTTGAGGAGGTCTAATATCTTTTTCTAGGTCTATCATTAACAATAGAATATTATGGCGCCACTGGTGGTGAAGAAGAAATAGTATCACTCTATATCTCCGGACTAGACTGATAAGTAGGCACTAGTGTAGACTCTTCTCAAATCTGCAATTCAACATGGGTGCTTGACTTTTGCTGGTTCATGTCACTAAGCTCATCTGGGGGAGAAGCACTAGATTCGGGGGGAGCCCAAAGAGTGGTAGTTTCATCAAACACAACATCCTTGCTAATTATAACCTTTCTGCTTTCTGGACACCAAAGCTTATAACCTTTAACACCAGGTTTATAACCCATAAATAACCACCAGACAGATCTAGGTTCCAACTTTCCATTATCAACATGAGCATACGTAGGACATCCAAATATTCTCAAATCAGAATGACTAGCAGGAGTACCAGACCATACCTCTTGTGGAGTCTTTTTATAAATTGTGACTGAAGGAGAGTAGTTAATAAGAAGACAAGTTGTGGAAACAGCTTCAGCCCAAAAAAACTTGGGTAAACCAGTATTAGAGAGTATACAACGCACCTTCTCTATTATAGTCTTATTCATTCGTTCGGCTACACCATTCTGTTATGAAGTATGATGAACTTTCAAGTGCCTCACAATCCCTTCTGACTTGCACAAAACATTAAATTCTTTAGAACAGAACTCTAAACCATTATCGGTCCAAAGGCATTTTACCTGCTTCCCGTCTGCTTTTCAATCATAGTCTTCCACTTCTTAAAAGTAGGCAACACACATTCTTTTTCTTCAGAAAGAACACCCAAACTTTTCTGAAATAGTCATCAATAATAGTCAAAAAGTAATTTGTGCCTCCTCTAGAAGGTACTCTAGCAGGACCCTAGATATCAGAATAAATGTAATCAAGTGTGCCCTTAGTTAAGTGGATGCCTTTAGTGAATCTGACTCTCTTCTGTTTCCCGAAAATGTACTGCTCATAGAACTCCAATTTGTTAATACTCTGCCCATCAAGAAGTCCTCTCCTACTTAGTTCAGCCATCCCATTTTCACTCATATGCCCCAGATGCATATGCCAAAGTTTAGCAATGTCACTTTCTGATAGAGAAGAGGTAGAAATAGATGCATCACCTGTAATAGTAGAGCCTTGCAGGACATACAAATTTGCAGACTTTCTCTGTCCCTTTATCACAATAAGAGCACCTTTAGTAACCTTCAAGACTCCACCTTCACCAGTGTACCTAAATCCGTTTGAATCAAGAGTACTCAAGGAAATAAGATTTCTCTTCAGGTCTGGTACATAGCGCATATCACCAAGTGTCCTAATAACCCTATCAAACATCTTAATTCTGATTGTTCCAATATCAGCTGTCTTACAAGGTGTGTTATTTCCCATAAACACAACACCTTTAGAGGCTGCTTCATATATTGTAAACCAATCCCGATTGCGACACATATGAAATGTGCAAGCTGAATCAAGAATCCAATCCTCACAGGGTTTGGAGTTAACATCAAAAACTACCAAGAGTTTTCCATCACTACCGCCATCTTCCACAAAACTGGCTTCACCGAACTTCTCTGGTTGGTTTTTCTTCGGTTTTGGAGCTTTTCTTTTCTCTTTATTTTGTAACTTCCAACACTCGAATTTGACATGGCCTTTCTTATTGCAGTAATTACAAGTTGTGTTTCTATTGCTTTATTTCTGCCTGATTCCTGACAAACTGGTATCAGAGTCTGTTTGATTGTTTTCTCGGGGATGGCAACCATGAAGTATGATATTTTGTTGTTGGATCGCAACATCAGATTTTCTTTATGGTAGGTTAAGATGCAGGTTGTGCTCGCACAGATGGATTTGGACGACGCTTTATTAGGGTTTGAGAAGATGCCCTCATCCTAGACGGACGAGGATAAATGACGTACAGATCGAAAGGCTCTGTCATAGATCCACCTTCACTTATCCAATCAGATTCTACATGATGTTTTGAAAGAAACCACTGCCGCTGCATTGTGGTTAAGACTGAAATCTTTATGCATGACGAAGAGTCTAACAAGTAAGTTTTATCTCAAACAACGACTTTATTCTCATCGTATGTCTGAGGGTGCGTCTTTGGAAGATCACCTATCTGTCTTTAAAAAAATTGTCTCTGATTTAGAGACTCTGGAGGTTAAGTACGGTGAGAAAGATTTATGGTTGATTTTGTTGTGTTCACTGCCTGCATCATACACGACCTTTAGGGATATAATTTTATATAGTCGTGATACCCTGACCATAGATGGAGTCTATGATGCGTTGCTCTCTAAGGAGAAGACGAAGTATCTTATGAATGGGTTGGAGACTCAAAGAGATAGTCTTATTGTTCGAGGAGAAAGGACTCATAAAAGAAATTCTAGGGGTGATGACAGGAATAGGTCGAAATCCAGAAATAGAAACAAAACTTGTAATTACTGCAAGAGGAAGGGCCATATCAAATCTGTGTGTTGGAAGTTACAGAATAGATAGAAAATATAAGCTCTAAAATCGAAGGGAAACGAACCAGAGAAGTCCGATGAAGCCAGTTTTGTGGAAAATGGCGGTAATGATGGAGAACTCTTGGTAGTTTCTAATGGTAACTCCAAACCCTGTGAGGATTATTGATATTTATCCTGACTTTCTTATCATATTTGAATTTCCTGTAGGTACTATAATTGAGTTTCCCTTTAGAAAAAGGAAAACCTAAATTCTCCATATTTGGCTAATCTTTATTCTTGTAGGAAAAGGTTATAGACTCTATAAATAAACACCTTTCTTCTAGTTTTGCAGCATCCACAATGTAGTCTTACGGGTTTGAGAGTTTCGTTTGGGGGAGACTTTTTAAGACACAAGTATTGCGGTATCACTTGTGTGAACCTCTTTTTATACTGAATGAATTGTGTGAGGTTGTTTCTCTTGACAGTTTATACTCTCTTTAATATAGTGGATTGCTCATCTCCTTTTGTGGATGTAGATCGATTGACCGAACTACGCTAAATTATTAGGTCTCTTTTGGTGTATTTCTCGTTTGTCTTTTTATTTGACGTCTTTCGAGGTTTGTTTTACTAGCTTCCGCATGAAACCTAATTATTTCGGTCCTAACACTGGGTAACACTCTGAAAAAATATCGTAAAACTAAACAAAAATCAAGATATTAAAACTAAAATACAACAAAAAAATAAGGAAGTGAAAGGAAAAAAAAACTTATTGAGAAGACTGATTGAAATCCAAGAAAAGAGATGGTAAACTGAACATCTTGGACATGTTTTTACTGGTAAGTTTTCTTGGATTTCAATTGCTTCATTTGTGGGTTTTTACTTTCACTGATGGAGAGAAGAAAAAAATGGGTGGGGAAAATAAAAATCCACGTGGTGCCCATAAACCCTTTAAATGGTCTGGAGTCTGAAAGCCATAAATGGAAAGCAAGGACATAAAGGGTGCAAATTTACATTTATACCCTTTATTACTACTTAATATAAGTGAGGATGGACACTTTTTGTTCATTCTCACAAACCTTGGTTGGGGACCACCTTCAATATTTACCCCATAATTTACCTTTAATTTCTTTGCTTGTTGATCTTTATCTTAAAAGTACAATAGCTGTGAAGATCTGTCAACGAGCTATGTAAATGGTACTTTTACTTGAGCTTATCTCATATCATTCCATTAACTTCTTTTAATAAACACGAGTAGCAAACTAAGAAAATTTCTCGTCTATGCATTCTCCGTTTCACTATAAATACGTCCAATCTTCCCATAGAAGTACAATATCTGTCCAACACCTAAGTTGAACACATAAAAAGTTTTAATTTCTGTCATATTTGATTTTTACCTAAGATCAAAACGAACATGATATTATGGACTCAAAAAAAATAAATTTTGTACCGAATCGCCACCTAATTTTTAAGAAAAAACAGGAAACCTATTTATTTATTAACAAGTATGACTTTATTTAACCCACGAACCAAATTAGATCAAAGGGAAAACATTAGGCACCCTTTAGAATTCACAAATGTGATTCCCGACCAGACTTAGGTTTATTAAAAGAAAGAGGAAAAATTGATGTTTGTAAGTACAAATACAAAAATGCATATTAAAACAATATACATAATTTATAAAGAATGTGTAAATTGCATATGTTATCGTAAAATATGTGTATAAAAGTATATGAAAATAACAAAAATTACATGATACTAAGTATAAAAATATGAATTATGCTATTAAATATCTAAATCAATTTAATTCTTTCACATAAATAGTAATAGCCTAAATTTGCCTAACGCGTGATCAAAATTACGTAAATAAATAATATCCCTCTTAACATCCAAAAATAAAGATTTCACTAAAATTTAATATTTGTACAAGTGTAAAAGTATAAAAACATGAACATAAAAATTAAAGTTAACATAAAAATTAAAGTTTTCTTTGAATGCTATTTCAAGTAAGTATTCCCAATAACCTATATAAACACTTGTAAATAAAATTTTAATAACAAATAAATAATTATCAAAGTAAATTGAAAAGATATGTATACATATATATGTATAAAAAATATAATTTTTCATTAAAAGAGTGGACTCACATTAAATTTTAAATACGGCATGGCTACAAAGTGATTGCTGATTTATTAGTCGTCCTAAATCTTCTTACCAAGATACGAATCATATAAAACCTTTTGCGTTGTTATAAAAATTTCGTCATCGCCCAAATTTATTTATTTTATTACATATTGATATACGTAATATCTATTTTTTTATTTGTGCAGGCCTCAAAAATCAACGAAGAATTTCTTCATCGACCAAGTGTCGTCCCTTAATATAAAATAATAATATTGATAAAATAAAGTTCGTCTTGTGCAATGGGACAGCCTCAATATCTGGACGGAGAGATAATTTCATTGGCAATATCTGGACGAAGAGATAATTTCATTGGCAATATCGTGTAGTATTTTATTCTTTATTAGTAAAGTAAAAGATGTAAATAACAAAAATTATTCAAAACCAATTACTGATGCAAAACAACAGTAAAATCAGTGGCAAAATAATCAACAATGGAGCAAAATAGCAGCAACAACAAGAATAAGCAACAGTATACACAAATATAGCAATAAAATGCAGTAAATATAGTCTCGTATGTAACAACAAAGATGTAGTTTCACAAAAAGGAAGCTCCGCGGGAGAATGAACTCTCCGTCAAGATTTGTATCAAACGAGGGAAGGGGAAGGCGTTGCTTCCACCACAAATGTCGGAGCAACGCCGGAGAAGCATGAACAAAGACGGATCTGATCATTTTCAAACTAACCAGTGACAAAAAGGGGAGAGGGACGGGCAGCGGTGGTGGTTCTGGTCCGGAGGTGCGGCTGGTGAGGGGGAAAGAGAGAGAGATCTGTGGGTTTTATGGTTTTTCTCCGGCCATGGTGGCTGCCCCGCTGGAATCGGGTCTCGCCGGCGGCTGGAAGGTTAAACGTAGGGAGGAGGAGATTTGATGGAGGGGGAGGGAAAGGGAAGCGTGTGGTGGCGTTGGCCGGAGCTCATTCGTCGGAGCAACAGTGAAGGAGAAAGAAGGGAGAGAGAGAGCAGAGCCGTATTTGGAGAGAAAAATTAGCAAAGATCTGATATTTGATGTGTGTATATTTGTGAACGTGTTGGGTATTAAATAATTGGTCCTCCCATTTTTACTTATAATAATAATAAAAAAAAAAAGTGGTGTTTATTATTAACTAAAGAGTAAAATATTTTTTTTTAATTATTAAATAATAGTATTTTGACTAAAGAGTAAAAGATCTTATCTGTCATATCAATTTTCATCTTTAAAAAAATTGACATGATTTTGATCTAACTAATTTATTGTTTTATGTATTTAAAATAATTAAGTCGGCTTATATTTTCAGATAGTATTAAATAATGTACAAAAATATGAATATCAATATAATTACAGAAAAATGCAAATAATAAATATAATAAAATAATCCTAAAAAAATATATTATGTTATGAACAATTAAAATTATAGTGAGCGATAAAAAATTGCAGTGTTATGTTATGTACAAATGCAAATAACTATGCAAAATTTAAAATGATAATAATTCTAAAATTTACAAAGCTAAGATGATTAACAATAAATTATGTAAAATTAAATTACAATAATAAATGAGTAAAAATCCTAAAATAATGATGATTATCAATAATTTATTAAAAATTACAAAAATAGGTAAAAAATTACATATTGTGTCATTTAACGATCAGGGAGCCTAAATACGTTAATTTTAAGCATGGAGAGCCAATATTGGATGTCAACAATTGCAACATTAAATATTCAATTATAGATACAAAGACCTGCTTTGATCTCTATTTCTTTAATTTAATCCCTTTTTAAGTTCCACAATTTTATTATGTTGCTCACTTTTTGGCTTTCATAATTTTGGATCCATCGACCTCATTGGCGGTCTAACTTTTAAATTTTCTGAAGATTTTTCTTTATTATTTTTCTTTCTTAATCTCATCGGTTCTATCTTGAGATTTCCTTAATTTGCAATATATTTCTCGCATACAGTACTTGGTTAGTTACTCTTCTATTGTTAATTTTTTTCTCGCATTCTTTATACTGTCATAGTGCTCAATGAATAATATTAATTTTCCTTTTACTTAGAATTTTTTACTTTATTCTTTCTTTTTTGGCAATTGACTCTATTTTTTATATATTGTTAATGAGTGATGTGAGATAAATTGAAGGATGTATGAGAGTTCATTGTATTTCATTTTAGTGAGGGTGCTTTGTATTGCACATTGGATATAGGCTAAAATCAATCTTAAAACTGATAACCCTTCAAATGCTAAACTTGGGTTTAAGTTCCCAAGCATATGGCGTGTTTTGCTTGTTTTCTCCATATAGTTACTTTATTATTTTTTATATAGTTTTTATAATATGTATTTAACTAAAGAAGGTGATATACTTTAAGTGGTATCCTATTTGTATAATATAAATTTGACAAAAGCACAAGAAAAATATTTTCAAAATTTTAGTTGAAAGTGTAACAAAAGTACTTTATTATGTATTTAGATATTTAATTAAAATATATCAAAGTTTAAGTGTTTATTTAAATGAAATTTGCTAATAAATTTAAAAGTTATTTAGATCAATCTAAATTTGATCATCCTCGTAGTGAATATAATAATATTAAACTTATTATGTCATACAAATGGCTGTTCAGGGCATATTCCCATTTTCTTTTTAAGGTCATCTATAATTGATGTGTCCTATTGATATTTTACATAGTTTTTGTTATTTTTTTTTGCTCCTCCACCATTTATATTCATTTCCTATTACAACTTTTACATAGTCCATTTTTTTATTGTGTTTCTTTTTATTGTGATTTTATTTTTAAATAAATATATATTTAAATTTTTAAGAGTACTTTGATTATAATCTTTTTAATATGTCCCTGAGTTTAAATATAGTAATCAATGTAAATTTAAAGAGAGATGAAATTTAATTAGGGTAAAAATTAATCTTTAACTTTTTAGAAGTAAAAAGTTTATTAAAAGGGTGTGTCCAAGCTAAAAGGAGCACTTATAAGCTTGCATACACTTTAAAAAGAATTTCAGTTGTAAGGGTGAAACAGAAAAATTTTAATTAATTCTCTTTTGTTTTGAAAATTGACAAATAATCTTGGGTCTACGATTCAGGTGAATGACGAGATTGATGAGGATGTCGCTAACCATATTGGAGCAGGTTGAATGAAGTGGAGGCTCGCTTCGGGAGTGTTGTGCGATAAGAAAGTCCCACTTAAGCTTAAAGGCAAATTCTACTAAGTGGCAGTCCGTCCAGCTATGCTTATGGAGTAGAGTGTTGGTCAGTCAAGAACTCCCACATTCAGAAAATGAAGGTAACGAAAATGAGAATGTTGCGTTGGATGTGTGGTCTTACTAGAGAGGATAGAGTTAGGAATGAGACAGTCCGAGAGAAGGTGGGAGTGGCTTCCGTGGAGGATAAAATACGGGAAGGAAGGTTGAGATGGTTTGGGCATGTGATGAGGAGAGGTACGGATGCCCCAATCTACAGGTGTGAGAGGATAGTGTTGGAGGGTTTCAGGAGGAGGAGAGGTAGACGGAAAAAGTACTGGAGGAAAGTGATTAGACACGATATGGAGGAGCTGTAGCTTACCGAGGATATGACCCTAGATAGGAAAGCGTGAAGGTTGCGGATAAAGGTAGAAGGCTAGGATGAGTGCGTGAGTTGTAGCATGTAGGTAGGAGCCACTAGTCAGGATAGCCCAGGTGTTCCTGGTCTGTGAATGTTTGTTACTACCAGGGCGGTATCATATTCTGGATGCCCTATCGCTTATCTCTTATTTATTGCGCCTATTTATCTAATTTAGTATTTTTCGGATTTATAATTTATTTTATTTTTATTTTAGTATGTCTTATTCCTTTTTATGTTATGCCATCCATCATGTTTCACTACGCTTTGGTTACTATTCATTACCTGGAGCCGGGGGTCTATCAAAAACAACCTCTCCACTTCTTTGGAGGTAGCGGCATGGACTGCGTATATTTTATCCTCCTCAGATCCCACTTTGTGGGAATACACTGAGTTTGTTGTTGTTGCTGTTGTTGGATAATTAATATGAGATGGATGAAATACGTAGTTTTTAAATCTTGTGGTCTTAAACTTGCCATATAAAATGTTAAAATTGAAATAACTTACTAAATATAGAAAAAACCTCTCTTTTGGAACACACCAAAAAAAAGTAATATGTTTAAATTGAGATAAAGGAGTAGCAACTTTTAAAATCAAATTTAAGATAGCTGAATTTTTACATAACTAAAACCTTATATTAAATTGGTATTATTCATTAAGGTAACATATTGAAGATTGCTTTTTATTTATAGATGAAAATGATTTTATAAGGAGTATATCAAAACTAAAAATACTATAGCTATGAATAAGAAAGCCAATTAGATTACTCTTTATAAAAAAAATTTATTATAAGTTTTTGACAAAATTTAGTAATAGTGGAAATTTATGAATAATTTACTTTAACGTGTCATTAGGTTTTATTAATTATGCATTAAAAGAATATAATATAAATTAAAATAATATTATTTTTATATTTAGAATTTGGCCCCGGGCTTCATACAGGCCACAGATAACTAGTACTTATATATAAGTGAGGATATCAAATTTTGATAGTCCTCTCAAAATTTTTTATTCATTCATGTTGCTCCATGTGTTTTTTTTTCTTTTTATTTTACAATATTTCTTTCTTTTGTCTTTTCCTTAATTTATTTGACACTCAATTCTTTTTCTTTCAAGTTTATTTTTACATAAATATTTATGATTAGTGTATTTTGAGTCTTTTATACTGTACTCCTTCCGTTTTAATTAAAGTTTTTAAATTTTGTGATTTTAAATTAAAGATGTACTCCTTCTATCTCATATAAGTTTTCCACTTTCTTCATCACATGCCCTTACATAATCATAAATAAGAAGAGTAGTTTTACATTTTTTTTTTGAAAAAATTATAAACTTGCATGCACTTCAAAAAGAATTTTAACTGTAAGAGTGAAATAGAAAAAAATAATTAATTCTCTTTTGTTTTACAAATTGACAAATATTTTGGGCTATTATTATTGATAATGTGGACAACTAACATGAGATAGATCGAGTATGTAATTTTTAAATCTTGTGGTCTTAGAATTGTCATGTAGAATGTTAAAATTTTTAAAATTTACTAAATATAGAAAAAACCTTTTTTGGGGACATACCAAAAAAAAAAGTAATACATATAAATTGAGATGAAAGAGTAACAAATTTTTATGAAGTCTGTTAGCTCTTTACTTTCTTTGATTTATATTATATTATATTTTTAACGTTTATATTTAATTTGTAATGAATATGTTTTATATAATGATGATGATCTTAATATTTTTTTTTTAAATCAAAATTAAGGTAACTGCATTTTTACATAACAAAAAACTTATAGTAAATTGGTACTATTTAATTAAGGTAACGTAATGAAGATTACTTTTTATTTATGAAGGAAAATAATTTTGTATGGAGTATGTCAAAACTAAAAATACTATAACTATGAATAAGAAAGCCAATTAAATTACTCTTTATATTATTTTTTTTGTTATAAATTTTTGACAAATTTAGTAATAATGAAAATTTATGAATAATTCATTTTGACGTGTCATTAGGTTATATTAATTATGCAGCAAAAGAATTTAATACAAATCAATTTTTTTAATTAAAGCATTACTATTTTTATATTTAGAATTTGAGTCCGGCCTTAGTACGGGCTATGGATAACTAGTAATTAGTAAAAATTATACTTGATTCTTAGCACGATTTTGACTTTTTCGTTAACTGTATTTCTTTCAATACTTGATTTTAATATTGACAATCCTTTTCGTGAAGGTTTGAATTTTTTTTTTTTGGTAAAGTAGAGATGCATTAGATAAAACAAAGGAAGGGAGCTCAATCCGGTTCCAAAATAAATATAGTTTGACGCACAACAAACGTCTGAGAAGTAGAAAATATTCTGGCGAATTTTTTCCTAACATATCATCCCAGACAATGTGGTTTACAAAAAGAGATGGGAATACAAAAACTTTACAATTATCCAAAAAGCTTTCTTTTGCGCATTCCTTTGCTAAAAGCATCTGCTACCTTGTTCTGTTCTCTGTAACTATGCTGGACCGGAGGTCTTCCTAACCTTAGCAACATCAACCTGCAATCATGAATGTAGGAGTTAAAAAGTGCATCCCAGATTCTAGCATTTTGATTATATCTTCAGAGTCAACATTGATGATGATAGGGTTAAGTTGTGAGCTAGCACTAGTTGGAGGCCTTTCCAAAGGGCCAACAGTTCCATGATATGATACTCATCAAATGTTCCATTTTTTAAAGTTACTATTTCAGTTTTATAGTTTTATTTAAAAAGTTGTTTAAATATGACCTTTTATAAATAATTTTTTTTGGATAAAGTTTGGATCGTTTATAATTTGCTCGTATATTACTCAATTTTACAAATAAAACATTAAACTATCTTTTAGCGTTTCCATTTAGTTACAAAATTTTAGGTTGTTGTATGATGCTATCTTATGAGATTTCACATTGCTTATAAAAGATTTTCATGTTGTGATTTAGAAGGTTCATAAATGGAGTAGCCATGTTGTTCCCAAACAATATCCTACCCTAACCCAAACCTACATTACAAGCTTAGAAAGTCCTTTGAGATCTCCAACCATTTACTTTCTTTGTAGTGGTGATTGAAAATTGGGGCAAGCCTATGGTATAACACTTGTTGCATTGAGATTTACTTTGTGTGAGAGAGAGTTTGTACTTAAAATTCCTTGTTGCATATTTTGTAGTTTGATGTAAGGAATTCTCTTTCTTATGAGGACGACATGTGAAACAAGTTGAGGTGGGTGATTTTGTCACCTTCCGACAATGAGGCAAATGTAGTATAGCTTAGATGTGGTCAAAAAGGGAGTCACTTCTAGAGTATGAGTTTTTGTTACTTGATCGCTCTTTGAAGTCCTATTTAGCCTTGGTTTTAGTATTTTATAAGGAGGGGTGTAGCGATGTTAGCTTAGCCTATGTTCAATGAGATATTTGTGGTTGGGATTAAAGTTCAAGTCATTGCGATCTTTAAGGCATAAAGGTTTGGCTTAAATGATTGTGTCTCATGATAAGAGGCAGTATTGCTTGAGGACAAACAAATTCTTTAAGTTGGGGGTGTTGCTCTTTGGCAGTATTAAAACAAGATGCCTCAAGGTTGATTTGAGCATTCTTCTCATGAAATCAACTAGGTAAGAATTAGGTAGTTGGGGTGGCAAAAAAAAAAGTCCCATCAAACCATTAAATTTTATGATCTTTGCGCGGAAGATCTTAAATAAAAATTGAGTTCAACAGTCTACAATATTTAAAAGAACTATCACATGTGAACTAAGATTTTTTTTTGCTAATCTTCTTTTAATAATCACTCATGGATATTATCTTTCTGTGAGAATGATGAAAGTAACAAGCTTTTATAAGATATAACAATTGGTAGCTTATTTTTTCATATTGTTAGATTTTGGTTGTATTAATATTTTTCATGTCTAATGTTGTATTTTTATTTTTAGGCTCTGCAATATATAATCTCTCCCCTTTTTTCATTTTGTTTAACTATTAATGTGTGTTAAATCAAAGTAAGGTTCGTATAATTCTAACGGTACATGTGTTAATTATAATGAGAATCAACACCTGTGAAAGAGATCATATTGAATTAACTTTTAGTGGTTAACTGAAACCTAAGTCCATTAAGAGAAAATAAATCCATTACCTCAAGAGTGTTTCATATCTTCCCTTCCCTTGTGTTTTTAGATAATATAGTTTGATGTTGATGGTAGATAAAATTATTTTTGTTTACGGCTGCATAATAGCATAAGCTTTAACCATGTTCTAAATGCAGTGAAAACGTCACGCTCTAAACTCACAAGCATGAGATTAGAAGGCAACGAAGTTGAATTGTGTAAAGTGGGGAAAAAATGGCTGACCTATTCTTGGATAGAATAGTGTTTTGAACTTTTATCCCTTTATTAAAATTTTCATTTTAGACAAGATAGTCTTTTACTATTTTTTAAAAATTATTATTTAAGTATACTTATAAAATTTTAATTAGATATTTAATTGTTTACCTAAAATATAAGACTTAATTTCATACTTAGATGTAACAATCTTTTTTTTTTACCGGATGACACAAGAGTTTCACAAATGTTTTGGTGGAAAAAAAACTGTCTTGTATTAGGTTTAGAATTCTTTGATTTTTTTTCTTACTTGGAATACTTCTTGTATTAGATTTAAAATCCTTTGATTTATTTCCTCACTTGAGATTCTTACTACCAATTAGTATTCCTTATATGTTTAGAGTTTTCTTGACAAATAAATTCTTTGACCATGAACATGTGAGTTTTTAAAGAAGCAAATTTGTTTTCAAAGTAATAAAAATATATTTGAGAATTGAATTTTGTCACTCATTGAATGACACTAGGGGATTTTTGTTGTTTACAACTTTTTTTTATTAAGATATTTTTTAATTATACAAAGTTTAGTTACTGAAATATGTGGTATGAAAGATGTGAATTTACTTCTTTTCGATTTTATACTTGTAAGGACAAAGTTTTACTGGTGATAGTTAAGTCAACGAAAAATTTAATAAGTACTCTTTGCAAGCCTTTTGTAATGTCTCCAGCTGGTATCTTCAAATTTATTTGAATCACCTAATTCTGATGTACGTGACGCTGTGTTATGTATCTCTCACTAACATCTTTCTCTGAATTATCAAAGTTGATAATGTTTTTATGCATGTATTAAAGTTTTAAATAAGATTTGACTCTCTAACATAACACAATCATTTGTATGCATGCTTGGTAGTATAAGTTGAAGTAAACGACGCGTGAAATAGTATATTTATTAACTTTTCCGACTTCTTTTTAGCCATTTCAGAAATTAGATATCTCTTAATTTCATCTTTTCTTGTGAAATAATTTAATCCAACAGAAGATAGTTGACTCAAATTTGCTATCAGTGGATTGAATTTGGTGGCATTATAAGTTATATTTGGTTAATGTAAAATAAAATCTCAATGTTGTATTAATTGTATATTCACCTTTTTAAGATGTAATGTGTTCGCATGATTATATCCTCAACTTATATGATGCTTATTCATGGTATTGAACTTTTTGCGCATGAAAAAATTGCTTTTAACCTAAATCATAGTCGTTATGCTTCACATCATCCCATCTTATTATAGATAGTTTAGATTCTATACTTATTGAAGAAGAGATGCAGTTGCTTTTAATTAGTTGTCAAATTTTGTAAGTTTATTTGTTTCCGCATTTTACCTTGTTTGGACAATAGAATTGAGCAGCAATTGTAAGGTTACACCAGGTTTGAGATGCTAGGATTAAACAATACAAAAATTCTTGGATGTTAAGGTGGAGATATAAATGATAATGAGGAGGAAGTATAACTTTTAAAAAAGGAAACTCTGTTCTGTTTATGGATATCTATGTGTCTGTGTAGGGCTAGAAAGGGATTCAAGATTTAAGCTCCAGGGATCATTTAGTACACGAGATGAGATAGATAAGGATATTCAATGTAATTAGATGTTTCATCTTTTATATGGTATAACTAATTTCACCATTTCAGCTCAAAGATGTTATAAAATTGTCCTATGATTAATTAATGTGCATGATCAAATGCGGGATAAAATAATTTTGCATTTATCTCGACATTGTTATTCTTATCCTACCAGTCAAACTACTTCTATAGGTTCAACCTTTATTGATTATCTTGGTTCTTTGGTCTTTCAGTGTTGCGATATCTAGTGAGACTGTTTTATCCACCTTCTATATGGAATAATAATCCACTATTTTAGTACAATTGGTGGATGCAATTGTCTCAGGATTACCTAGTAACTCATATCAAATATGATGACTCACCATTGCTATTGCTGGGGATCTGGTAAGTCTAATCGTGAGCCGAGAACTCAATGTTAGAACCTATGATATAATACATCATATCACAAAAGAAAAGGTATCGATCAGTACTTTAAATATACTGGTAAGCTAAATGAGGTAGGCTGATGTGCATGATTCATGAACAGAGATAATAATTAACTAAATATTCTTACTGGGAATATGTAGAAATATGTAAATACTAAGTATGCATGAAAATCTATAAATACTGAAGATACGTGAAAATTTGTAGATACTAAGGATGCATGACCAAGCATCTAACATGAACTGAGTAAAATCTGTAAACTAAAGTACTAAAATAACTGAAATCTGTATGCTTTGGTCAAACAAAACTAAGACTGAATAACTGAACTGGGACTATAACTAAGACTGTATCTGAGACTGTGGGAGGTATCAACTAACCGACATTCCCCAATTTTAGCTAATCGGGGTACAAACTGTAACTCCAATTGGAAGGGTGTTAATACCGTGCCATGGGTACTAACACTGGTTGTTTGAATTTACTAAACTGATATAATATCCAAACTGATAATGCTCATAGTATGTTCTGAAGACTATTCTGTAATGTACTGAGAGTAGACTACATAAACAACTGTGGTTCTTGGGTATTCAATATCCCCAGGACTCAAAAACAATAATGGTAAAATGACACTAAAGCTTGGGGGACAAAGCGTGAAGGCTTTTATTAAATCAATCACTCTTGTAGGTATTTTATCTAACACTTGTAGTTCATGGTTTAAAACAATCATAGGAATGTCATGGAACTTATAGAAATAATATGAATTCGACATAATAGTATTAAATGATGGTTTAATTCAATAAATAATAATATTAAAACATGGAGGGTTGAATAACAACAATAATTTCATTGAATCATGGTATAAAATAATAGTACATGGAGATTCATGGGTGAAATCACAATTCTCGCAAAGATAAAAATTTTATAATTTAAATAGGATTCTTGGACTCCATGGATGAACATCTAAGATACATGGGATAATGAATTTAAGAGGATTGATGGAGAGTTCTTGAGATTTGGCCTTGAATTTGAGAGTTAGGGTTCTTGTTCTTGAAAAGAGTTGATTTTAATTTAAAAGAATAATGCAAAAGTGAGCAAATAATTCTCTCTTAGGGTTAAATCCCGTGTTTAAGCGGATTTGGGGTTATGGGAAAAGACCAAACGACCCCTGTAATTTAAAATAGTAAAACTGAAAAAATTCCTGATTTTACCTTTGGCGCGAGGCGCCACTATCACGCCAAGCCTCTGGAAAAGGGACAATTGGGAAAATGCATGGTGGCGCGATACGGTGTAATTGCGTTGCCACCTTGTTTGTGACCTAAAAGCTCACCGCGACACGGTGAAATCACAAAGAGACACTGAAAACTATCAAATGCCAATTTGGCCTTTGGCGTAACGCGCCAAGATCGTACACCAGCACTGAAAATTGCCAATCTTCATTTAGAATGGCTCCGCGATGCGCTAAGAATTAAAATGACGGTGTTTAACGATTGAAACTTAAAATCGCCATAACTTCTTACCTGGTTATTGGATTTGGGAAAATTTTATATCGTTGGAAAGATAATTCGATTTTCTACGCAATGACAGGCTTTAAACTAAAAAAATAATGAGTGTTCCAAAGATTTTATACATGAATACTTATGTATTAGGATTAGATTACGCTAAGGAAATGCGGGGTATTACAATATCTCCCTCTTGGGATCATTCGTCCTCGAATGAGACTAGTTAAGTTGAGGGAAAATTAATGGACTAAGCTTACACACTGAACATACATATCTGATGCATGGAATGCATGACTGAATTGACTCATGAATGCACGACTGGCATGAACATGATGTGCAACTGAAACTGAGCATGATAGAGAGAAATCTTATGAAGATTAGTACCTTCTACTAAATCTGAATTTGTGGAGAAAAGATTAGGGTACTTGGTCCGCATATCTGCCTCTGCTTCCCAAGTGGCTCCCTCAATGGACTGATTCCGCCAAAGAACTTTGACCAATGAAACTTCTTTATTCGTTAGTCTACAAACTTGATGATCAAGAATTTCGACTAGAACTTCTTCAAAGGAAAGACTATTCTAAATTTCTACACTTTCTAAGGGAACAACTACAGCTGGATCACCAATACACTTTTTCAACAATGAGACATGGAACATTGGGTGTACTGAGGCTAAATCTAAAGGCAACTCAACCTCGTAAGCTACCTTTCCAAAACAATTGAGAATTCTGAAGGGACCAACATATCAGGGACTGAGTTTCCCTCTTCACTCCCTTCATAGGAGATATTTTTAAGTACATAAAATCACCGACCTCAAACTCAAGATCCTTTCTCCTCGCATATGCATTTGATTTTTGTTGGCTCTAGGCAACTCTAAGCCTTTCTCTGATCAACTGAACCTTCTCTAATGTATCAAACACCAAGTCAGGCCCTACTACTGTGGCCTCACCTACTTTAAACCAACCAAACTGAGATCTATATCTCCTACCATAGAGAGCTTCAAACGAATCCATCTGAACTCTAAAATGATAGTTGTTATTATATGCAAATTCAATCAAAGGCAAGTGTTCATCCCAACTACTTTTAAAATCAACTATGCATGATCTCAGCATACCTTATAGAGTCTGAATGGTCCATTCTTCTTGACCTTTTGTCTGAGGGTGGAAAGTTGTACTGAGATGGACTTGGGTACCAAGACCCTTTTGGAATGCTTTACAGAAGTGAAAGGTAAACTGGGTACCTCTATCTGAGATGATAGTTAAGGAAACACTGTGCAACCTGACCAACTCTCTGAGAGAGAGTTTAGCATTGTCCTCGGATGAATAAGAGGTATGGACTTGCAAGAAATAAGTTGATTTGGTCATCCTATCTACGATAACCTAAATAAAATCATGTTGATGATGAGTACGAGGCAAACCCATCACAAAGTACACATTAACTTCTTTCCATTTCCAAGTGAGAATACTGAACTCCTGTATGGACCCACTAGGCTTCTAGTGCTCAATCTTAACTTGTTGGCACGTAGAGCATTTAGCTACAAACTCTGCAATATCTCTCTTCATGCCACTCCACCAATAGATCTTCTGCAAATTGCGATACATCTTAGTGGCCCCTAGATGAATAGAGTAACGTGCACCAAGCACTTCTGCTAGAATTCATTTCCTTAATTTATCTATACCAGGTACACATATCTGACCCTGACAACGCAGCACACCTTCTCTCCCTTGGGAGAAAACCTCCACCTTCTGATCTCTAACTGATTCTTTCAATATAACTCGACTGGGATCTCTATCCTACTTTTCTTTCACCTTGGAAACTAGAGATAATTCTGAGCTACATTATACCCATACACTACCTTCTGCTGAATCGAGTAAGCGGATACCTAGTCGAGCAAGCTGATGAACTTCCTGATCTAACTTCTTCTTACCATCTTCAACATGAGCAATACTACCCATAGACATTCTACTGAGAGCATCAGCCGCTACATTGTCCTTTTTCGGATGATACAGAATACTCATGTCATAATCCTTTAACAACTCTAACCATCTTCTCTAATGCAGATTTAAATCTCTCTAAGAGAACACATACTGCAGGTTTTTATGGTCAGTGAACACATCAACGTACACCCCATACAAGTAATGCTTCCAAATCTTTAAGGCGAATACTACTGCTGCTAACTCAAGATCATGAGTCGGATAATTCTTCTCATGGGGTTTAAGTTGTCTAGAGGCATAGGCTATAACTCTACCTCTCTACATGAGGACACAACCCAAACCTACTCTAGATATATCACAGTACACAACAAACCTATCTGAACCATCTAGCAAGGTAAGAGCTGGGGATGAGGTGAATCAAGTCTTCAACTCCTGAAAACTCTTCTCGTAGGAATCTGACCACTGAAACTTAACTTTCTTCTAAGTCAATCTGGACATGGGGATTTAATGGAAGAAAATCCTTCAACAAATTGATGGTAATAGCCATCTAAACCCAAGAAACTTCTGATGTCTGATGGAGAGATGGGTCTAGGCTAGTTTTTCACCTCTTCGATCTTTTGAGGATCAACTCTAATGCCATCACCGGAAATAATATGGCCAAGAAAAGCTACTAATCTTAGCCAGAATTCATACTTACTGAATTAAGTAAAAAACTAATGAGCTCTAAGAGTTTGTAACACTATTCTGGGATGGTTTGCATGATCAGTTTTGCTATGGGAGTAAACAAGAATGTCATTAATAAAAACTATGACGAACATGTCCAAGTTCTTCTTGAACACTCGATTCATCAAGTCCATGAAGGCTGTTGGAGAATATGTGAGACCAAAGAACATAACTAGAAACTCGAAGTGACCATACCAGGTTCGGAAAACTATTTTTGGAATGTCACATTCCCTAACTCTAAGCTGATGATAGCCTGATCTGAGGTCTATCTTTGAAAAATAGCTGGCACTCTGAAGTTGATCAAACAAGTCATCGATTATAGAAAGTAGATATCTGTTCTTGAATGTGACTTTGTTCAACTGATGGTAGTCTATACACATTCTGAGAGAACTGTCTTTCTTACGCACGAATAGAATAGGTGCGCCCCACAAGGAGATATTGGGTCTGATGAATCCCTTATCTAGAAGATCTATTAACTGATCTTTTAACTCCTTGACTTTAACTAGAGCCATTCTGTATGGTAGAATAGATATAGGCTGAGTATCTGGAAGAAAGTCTATTCTGAAGTTGATTTTCCTTTTGGGAGGAACTCCAAAAAGATCTTCAGGAAAGACATCTGAGAATTCATTTAATACTGGAACTGATTCAAGAGTTGAAGTTTTTGAGTTAGAGTATTTGACTCACACAAGATGGTAAATACACCCCTTACATATCATCTTTCTCACTCTAGGTACGAAATCAACTGACCCCTAAGAGCTGCGGTACTACCCCTCTATTCAAGGACTGGTTCATTTAGGAACTAAAAATAAACTATTCTATTTATACAATCAACTAAGGCATAGCATAAGTGGAGCTAATCCATGTCGAGAATGACATCAAAATCTGTCATCTCTAACTCCATGAGATCAACTGAAATAACTTTCTGAGATATTATGACCGGATAGTTCTTGTGTACCTGTCTGACTATGATGGAAACACCTACTGGGGTAGATACTGAAAAGGGCTCTGTTAGAGTTTTGGGATTGACTCCAAAATTGATGGCTATATATGGAGTTACAAAAGAAAAAGAAGCTCCAGGGTCTAGTAAGGGATAAACATATAAGTGAAAGACGTGTAACGTACCATTAACTATGTCAAGAGAATTTTTCTAATCTTGGTGGGACTAAAGAACATATAATCTGTTCAGACGCTGACCACTGGTAGCAGTTGAAGTGGTACTTTGTTGAGTTGGGCGACTGAATAGAACTGACGATCGATGGGACTGGCCATGTTGGACCACATTCCTACCTTTCTGAGAAACTACCCGACACTCTTGAATCTAATGGCTTGGCTTGCCACATCCAAAGAACACATCACTACCCACTCTACACTTACCCTAATGGTGTCTGCCATATTTCTAACATAGAGGATTTGTATGAGCACTGCTAACACTAACTTAGAACTTAGATCCTGGTACTCTATCACTATTGTCATTTCTGAATTTGGGTATGGGAGCACTAGCTGAAGAAGGTGCTAGGGATAAAGACCTCTGATAAAACTAAAGACGGTTACCACCCTCTGACTTTGCCTGACTGAAGTTGAAACTACTCGTCTTAGACCTCTTATTTCTTTTTTCTCTCTCCTTAATCTTCTGCTCCTCTATCTGTTGAGCATGGACCATCAGCCTAGATAAGTCCATCTTACTAATCAGCATTGCGGTCTTTCACTCCTTGACCACACTATCAGATACGCTAGAATAAACTTACTCATTTTAGACCTGTTATCATCTACCATATGAGGAGCATATCTAACTAACTGAGTAAACTTGAGGGAATACTCCCTCACGCTCATGCTACGGCCTCAATTTAATAAAATCTAACACCTTGGTCTCCCTCAACTCCAATGGGAAGAATCTGTCTAAGAAAGCTGTGGCAAACTTTTTCCATTTATAGGCCGTACATCTACACCACTATCAAACTTTTATTGCTTAAACCAAGTATGGTCCAAGTCCTGCAATTGGTATGCAACCAACTCAACACTCTAACTAGATGTCACCCCTATAGCATCCGTGACCTTCTGAACCATATCTAAGAATTTCTATAGATCCTTTTTAGACTTGGATCCTGTGAAAGAAGGAGGATTTATCTGAGTGAAATCCCAAATTCTAGTTGCAGCAGTATTGGCCACTGGGTTGGACGAAACAACAGTTGGCCATTTATTCTAAGCTTCTACGGAGTTCGCTAGAGTAGTGAACACAACTTTGAATTCTACGTGAGAGACATGCTCGTCCAAAGGATCTGCCTAGACGGGCTGAGGGGTTGGCTGGTTGTTCTTTTTTTGTTTTTCTTGGGAGGCTATTCTGTAAAAAGAAGGAAGAAATGGATTATACAGGGAGTTTAACTTGAGTTCATGCTCACTTGCATGACATGAATACTGAAAGAAGGAAAACTTTTTACTAAACGCCTTGTAGCCTCTCGTCCATAAGTGTGGTGAGCTATACACCCATGTAAAAGACTCTACTTGACATGGCTTTCAAACTTCCTAGGATACTTTAAATCCTTAGGCTCTGATGCCAAGCTTGTAATACCCCAAGAGCACACCCTGGGCGTCACACGATGCTTACAGTCCCGAGGGACCACAAGCTAACCCATGAGCTGGTACCTACTATGAGCACTGGATAACATGATCATAAATATGGAAGAATACTGACATACCATAAGGTTTTAATAACTGAATTCAAAACTGAAATATGAGTCTCTAGAAATAACTGACTGAATTTGATAAAATACTGATAAAACTGGATAACTAACTGTAATGTCTAAATGATAAATAACTAACTCTAATGTCTGATAAACCTCTAAAACTAAATGACTCTGAGTTGATGGGACAGGCCGTAACAAACTCCAACTAACTACTAAACTGAGACATGAAATAAAGTAAGCCTGTCCTCGAAGTATGAGGACTCACCACTGCTACTGCTAGGGATCTGATAAGTCTAATCGCGACCTGGGAACTGAGCGTCAGAACCTATGATATAATACATCATAGCACAAAAGAAAGGTATGTGATCAGTACTTTGAATGTACTAGTATGCTAAATGAGGTAGGCTGATATGTATGGTTTTATGAATAGAGCTAATAATTAACTGAATATGCACATAAAGCATGAAGTACTGAATTGATAACATGAAATCTATAGGTACTGGGAATATGTAGAAATCTGTAAATACTGAGTATGCATGACAATCTATAAATATTGAAGATACCTGAAAATCTGTAGATACTGAGGATGCATGACCAAGCATGTAACATGAACTGAGTAAAATCTATAAACTGAAAGACTAAAATAACTGAAATCTGCATGCTTTAGTCAACAACACTAAGACTGAATAACTAAACTGGGACTATATCTGAGATTGTGGAAGGTATCATTTAACCAACATTATCTAATTTGAGCTAATCGGGGTCCAAACCCAGTTGGAAAGGTGTTAATACCGTACCATGGGAACTAACACTGGTTGTGTGGATCCACTAAACTAATATAATGTCCAAAGGACTAAAGGTGTCAAGCCTGAACTGACGGGTGACCCCTGCGAGATAGTCAAGCGTAATATGTTGGTTACTTCTCATATCCTATGCTGGCTATGTAGTTCTGGAGTATAGGGACTGCTACTAACCACTCTGCCTATCTGACGGGGAAGCCGCCACCCCTACACTCGCTCTGTGCTAAATCCTACTCCCAACTAAAAGATACTTGAAATACTAGACTGTTCTGAGTTTAATTGATTGATATTTAACTATTCTGATAATGATCATAGTATGTTTTTAAGACTATTTTGTAATGTACTGAGACTAGACTACATAAACAACTATGGTTTTCGGGTATTCAATACCCTCAGGACTCAAAAATAACAAATGTAAAATGACACTAAAGCTTGAGGGACAAAGCATGAAGACTTTTATTAAATCAATCACTCTTGTAGGAATTTTATCAAACACTTGTAGTTTATGGTTTAAAACAATCATAGGAATGTCATAGTACTTGTAGAAATAGCAAGAACTCGACATAATAGTATTAAATCATGGTTTAATTCAATAAATAATAATATTAAAACATGGAGGATTGAATAACAATAATAATTTCATTGAATCATGGTATAAAATCAATAGTACATGGAGATTCATGGGTGAAATCACAATTTAAAATAAATTAACTTGCAAAGATCAAAATTTTATAATTTAAGTAGGATATTTATACTCCATGGATGAAAGTAATCTATGGATGAACATCTGACATACATGGGATAGTGAATTTAGTAGGATTGATAGAGAGTTCTTGAGATTTGACCTTGAATTTAAGAGTTAGGGTTCTTGTTCTTGAAGAGAATTGATTTTAATTTGAGAGAATAATGGAAAAGTGAGCAAATAATGCTCTCTTAGGGTTAAATTCTGTGTTTAGGTGGATTTGGGGCCATGGGAAAAGACCAAATGGTCCTTGTAATTTAAAATCGCAAAACTAAAAAATTTTCTATTTTCACCCTTGATGCGCCACGCCACTATCGCGCCAAGCCACTGAAAAAGGAACAATTGAAAAAAATGCATGGTGGCGCTACACGGTGTAATCGCGTTGCCACCTTGTTTGGGACCTAGAAGCTCACCGCGACGCGGTGTAATGCAGAGAGACACTGGAAACTGCCAAATGCCAATTTGGCCTTTAGCGTGACACGCCAAGATTGTGCTCCTTTACTGAAAATTTCCAATCGTTATTTAGACTGGCTCCGCGATGCACTAAGGGTTAAAATGACGATGTTTAATGACTGAAACTTAAAATTACCATAACTTTTTCTCCGGTTATCGGATTTGGGCAAATTTTATATCGTTGGAAAGATAATTCAATTTTCTACGTAGTGGAAGACTCTAAACTAACAAATAATGAGTGTTTTGAAATTTTATATATGAATACTCATGTATTGGGACTTAAATTACGCTAAGGAAATATGGAGTATTACATATATATAATAATTAAAGGTTGGTCTAATATTAAGAAAAAGATATATAAACAAAAATATGTGATATGTTTGAATACATAACATGTTTCTACTTTTAGTAATCTCTTTTATAATATTTCAACTTGAAAAAGTTAAAGTAGTTTAATTTCGTTTAATCACATAAAATATTTTTATTAAAATCTTGACAATTTAAAGACCTAACTTTTTTTTATTATACATGAAAGTGAAAATTGCTCTCTAATAATAATCTAGAAGAGTCATTTATTGATTTCCAATGATAGGTGGGGATAAGAGTAAGAAAGAGCGTGCCTATTTCTATGGACCAGTTTGGTTTCATATTGGGACCATTGACTATGTAAGTCATTCACCTTATGATGAGACTATTAGAATAGTACAACAAGAGAAAGAAGGACCTACATATGATGTTCATTGACCTAGAAAAGCCTTACGACAATATTTTTAGGGATATTATATGAAGATGTTTGGAGAATAAAGATTTACATATGGCATATATATTAAGGTAATCTGGAATGTGTATAATAGAGCCAAGACTCCAGTGAGGTCACTATGGATTTAACTGTGTGAAGGTGTGAGAGGTTGACAATAGATTATTTTAAAAGGGGTAGAGGTAGGTTGAAGAAGTATTGGAGAGAGGTTATTAGACAGGATATGGTACAACTTCATCTTACCAAGGACATGAGCTTAAATATGAAGTTATAGAGGGAACGTATTAGAGTAGAAGGTTAGTTACATATATAACCGAGTGATGCGTCACTTATTCTTCTCTACTATTAGTCATATTATGAGTCGTGTTTCTCTTATAGTTTCGTGTCTTTGAGTTTGGTCATTAATTGTGACTTTTAAACATAGATTATTATGGTATCTTATTATGACTTCTATTTAGAATGATTTTTAGATTGTCTATGGTACTTACCATGACTGTCTTTAACTCAGTTATTTCCTTCTCTATATTGCTTTGACATATTTTCGTTTGAGCTGAGGGTCTATTGAAAATAGCCTTTCCACCTCTAAGGTAGTGGTACGGTGTACACTATACACTCCCCAGAATCTACTTTGTGGAATTACGTACTAGATATGTTGTTGGTGTTGTTATTTTTTGTTGTTTGTATGTTTTAGGATATCTGGATATCAAAACATAAATTACCATTACTTTTATCAATAAATGCTTGATACATGTGCAATGCACGTATCTTAAACTAATACATGTGCAATGCACGTATCTTAAACTAGTTACAATAATAATGTGAAAAAAGACCATTTAGTAAATAGTTATCCAAACACAGACAATCGATCAAAAATTTCACGATCTAAAAGTCATTTTCTTAGTGTTGGATTATAGGTCTTTTTTCCTTTCTAGGTGGATAAATAAAGCTCAATTTGAACCAACCCACTTTTTCTCATAGGCCCATTACTATGGGACATATATATACTGGTTTAGGGTACGTGTGTTGCACGTGTATAAAGTAAATTAATAATAATTGTATATAAGAAAATTAATTATTTTTCAATAAAAAGGTATAATATTGAAATTTTTTGTAGTGTTCATAAGCTCCTCCTTATTTTAAATATTTTTTTGTTTTAAAATTCTACCAGTAGCATTATTTGGAGAAAAATCGTTTGGTAAAAGAAAATATATCAGGTATAATTTTAAATATTAGTTTACAACAAATATAATCATGTTTTTATTTACCAAATAATTAGCCGAAAAATGAAAAAACTCATATTTTAACCACGCATGGATTATGCTAAATGGTGAAAACTACATGGCTAAATGGCTTTTTTTTTTTTTTGTAACTAATAATTTTATTAATCACCAAAAGGATTCATATATGACTTATTGAGTTGTATATGTAATGTATTAATATTGCATAAATAGTATATAAACATGTATCAATATGTATAAATGGTGCATATATGATGTATAAATAGTTATGTAGTGTATATGTAATGTATCTATGTTGTACGAATATGTAATGATATTGTACAAATAGTTATATACTTATGTAATGCATTGCTATTATATAAATGGTGTATAAACGTATACATATGATATATAACTATGTCTAGGAACCATCATTCATTTGTTTGCTAACTAAAACACCATCATGTCCCTTAACTTCATTCTTTAACTCCTTTTTTCTCTCCATTTCTCCTCTCACACCCTCACTGACTCACCACAATCGCCCATTGCGGAAACATACCACCAACCACCCCTCTTCTTCCTTTCACTCTCCACTTCACCTCCCACAACCACACAATTTCATGCAAAGTGAAAGAAAATGAATACATTACAAAACAAAATCAAATCACATATAGGTGAGAATTTTTTTATAAAATTTACATGGCACGTTGTTAGAATATGTACCCTCTTGATTTTACTATTTTAGCCTAGCAGTTGCCTATTAATGAAATATGTTCCCTAATGTGTTTCAATCCAGCTAAAACAATAAGTAAATAACACGGTGATTTTTCACGTGAAAAACACTCGGCTCAAAGAGGCATGAAAAACTACGACCTACAGGATTTAAAACTAAATCCACTAAATCACTTGAGCCTCAACAATCAACAAATTACAAGACTCTTATAAACTAGGAATTATAGACTTCGAATGCCTACTTCTACAAAACATACAAACCTTCTCAAGGGTAAGCGTTCCCAAGTCTTCGAGTTTCCTAACTTGAAGACAATAATTCTAACTTAGTTTATACTCCACTGAGACTAGAATTAAATAAGCGATACAACTCAAGAACCAACTTAATACATAAAGTCTAAGATACCTTAACTCTAAGTAATAGGAATAGGTTTAAATATGACTTCTTCAAGTTATTGAACTGCCAAGGTAATTTGTTAATGGTTGTTCTCTCTGTAAGTGCATGAGTGACTATAAAAGTCACTGCCTCTATTTAACAACAACTCTCCAAAGAGTCCTGCAGATCATCAATCTTCCATTTTCAGTTGAACTCTTCAATTCTTCAGAATTTGTTGTTAATTGAAATTCCTTGTTCAAGTAGATCTCCTTGTCTAGGTAGGACTCTTTCTTCAAGATTATCTTCAAGTGTTGTGTTGTACTAAGCCTCAACTTCTTCTTTACCATACGTGATCAACCTCATGAGTATATCAGACTTATACTTGCTTATCTTTTCTTGACTTTAAGCAATCTTGTCTATATCTCCCAATAAAATTGAACTTGTCTTTGTATGTTTGGAACAACATGAGTAACATGTTTCATTCATATAACAATCATCAAAACTTCATTGATCTAATAAATTTCCTCTTTTTTATGATGACAAACCACTTCCCCTGTCCATTTACCATAGCATCCATCATAAATTCCGGACACACTCAACAGAGGAATCAAACATAAAAACACTAGAATGAAACAAGTTAGTCATTGAGTTATAATCATTGCACAACCTTTCTTACCCTTTTGACTTCATCGAAAAGCTGGTCTAAAATTAGTAAAGACTAGAGTATGCATTTAATAATTTATGGATACTGGTTATCACAAAAACAATCATAATTCAGAATAAAAAGATAAATTGTATTAATAAGGACAAGATCAGAACATACAGTAGCAAAAGGTACCATTTCATTAAAGTACAAGAGACGATCTACATAACAAAAAACATATAAAGGTGAAACAGTTGAGATAACAAAAAAAAACACTCCTAAGGCACTAAGAGTTAAATGAGGTAGAGGGAGCAGTTAGGATCAGTTGAGTTAGCCTCCACACAGTCTAAGTATTCTCAGATCTTTCTAGTTCAAGGTCAGATTGAAGAGCATCAATTCAAGCAAGAAGTTCCAATTTTTCAACATCATGAGCAACCTGAGATGCTTCTAACTTTGCTTGTGCTGCTTCCAATTCAGCATTCTTAGTAGCAAGAACATTCCTCAATCTTTGCATAGGGTTATCAACACTCCTTATTGAAACAGGCAGTTCCATATGATTCATTAGCCCTATAATATCTTTGGTGGTCTGCAAGGACCAAACGTGAACATGTACCAAATAATCCTTAAACATAGGTGCAAGCCAGAACTCATGGGGAAGAGCATAACTTTTGGTATCTTTAACAAGGACCCTTTACATGCACTTAATAATAAGCATAGGTAGGTCAATCTTCACCTCAATATCTAAAAACTCCATGAGGGTCAGGTCAAGGAAATTTGTCTTAGTTCTATGTTCTTTCCTAGGAGTGATTATTTTGTGTACAACATCAAAATAGAGTTGATAAAGAGGGGAAATATCCCGCTTAAGAACCCTACGATAATGAAGAAGGTGAGGATCCCTAGAATATTTCTTGGAAATATCTAGGAAAGAAGCAAGATTATCTAAATGAAGCCAATTAAACTTCACATAATGACCCTAACCCCCATATGAATTTGTAAGATCCTAGCAATATCCACAACCACTAAGTTAATAGGGATAACTCACAGTAATAGAAAACAATTCACCACGTGCAACCCCATTTGTGTAGAATTCATACACTTTAGCTTTTCCAAATTTTCTTTGAATATCATCTTAAAGAAACAAGTGTGACTACCCTTGTGTCTCTAGTTTGGTTAACAAAGTTTCCATGACAGGGCTTTCCAAAACCTGTAAATACCCTTCTACGAGCAAGCTGTTACTTTTGAAAGTGAAGTACATAATCCACTTGAGAATCAAGGGCCTCAGGGGTTTTATCGATCTCAAAGTCTTTGTGAAAATCAGTATAGGCATTTAGAGTTGCCTCAGAGTCAGATGTATCAAAAGGAACAAGTTTCTCAACCTGTTTCTAGAATGAGAGAAAGATTTGGAATAAACAGATTTGGAGGAGGAGGATTTAGAAGTGATTTTGGACTTTGGAGTGGAAAGAGAAGGACAAAAGGTTGAGGGTTTAATAATGGTTCATTTTACTATTTTTCCTTTGAATACAAAAAGAAGCAACCCATTTTGATAAAGCGGTTTATGAGTAAGAGCAGGTATTACAACGACGTTTCTTGTTGTTGACGTGAAATGCTTTAGCTAGAGACGCCTCCTCTTTTTGCTTTTTATGAAAATTATAAGGGGTTTTAGGAGAGGCAACAAAAGGACGAGGTTCCTCCGAACTTGCATGGTCCTTAACAATAATGAGATGAATAGAAAGTTTTCTCTTTTATTAGGATTTGGATTTTCTGGGAACAATATTTGCAATACGAATATCATCAGTGTCGATGATGTAAAGAGGAGAAACCTTAGTAACTTTAGGAGTTGAGGTAGGAGGAAAACGAGGAGCAGTAGAGAATTGAGAAAATTGATTTTTGAAATTTGTCCATGCAGAGAAATCAAATAATTTAATAGGAATAGTGGGAGAAGTGTGAAGTTCAGTGTTTGCAGTAGGGTGGATAACCATATTAGTGGATACAGATTTAGAAGAAGGGTTAGTCTTAGAGATTTCGGAGGATGAAGGTGACACTATGGGGAAGATGGAACAAGTGATTTTTACTTTTTGTAATTATGAATGAGTGAGGTTATGGTGATGATGGAACGTCTATAAGGAGGAAAAGTGGAGGGAGTTGAAACATAAAGATAATAGAGTAATTATGTTTAGAATATGTAATTGATGGGAAAAGGAGATACAATGGTGATGGAAAAGTGGTGGCAGCCTTTCTGAAAAAAGGACTTTTGGGGTTTTGGTGGTTACCTTTTAGTATTAGGACAATTAACACTATTTTGGATTTGGTTAGCTCAATTGTTCCAACTCTATGCAATTTAGTTAGGATGTAAAATCTTACCTCACACTTGAAGGCCATGGACATAATTGCTTGAATGTTCCAGCATCTCTATACAAATTAATACACATTTAAATATATTTACTCTAAAATTTTGGAACTTGGACTCATTAGTAAATGTGAAATATTGGATTAAACAACCAAAAAAAAAATTAAGAGCACTTCATCTTTTCTTGTCAATCATTAGATGAGATTTATACAATCTTAATCATCCCTAATCTAACATATTTTTTTTCAAAATATTCTCTGCTTAATGCCTTAGTGAATATATCAACAATTTGATTTTTAGTGGGACAAAACATAAGTAAAATAATACTTTTCTCAACATTGTCCCTGAGAAAATGATGTCTTATATCAATATGCTTTGTTCGTTTGTGTTGCACAAAATATTGTGCAATATTTATAACATTTGTATTATCATAAAAAATAGGAATACATCCCATATCCATACCAAAATCCATGAGTTGTTTCTTAATCCACAAAAATTGAGCACAATAAGACCCAACAACATACTCAACCTCAGCAGTAGATAGAGCTACTGATTTTGTTTCTTAGTGGACCAGGTGATCAGCCATGATCCAAGAAAGTGTGTCATAATTGTTGTGCTTTCCTTTCTACTAAATAACCTACATAATTAGCATCATAATACCCTACTAACTTGAAATTTCTAACTTTAGGATACCAAAGACCAATATTAGCAGTTCCTTTGAGATATCTGGAGATCCTTTTCACAGATTTTAGATGTTACTCCTTGGGATTTAGTTAAAACCTTACACGTAATCCCATACTAAAAACAATATCAGGTCTAATTATTGTGAGGTAAATTAGTGATCCTATCATTCCTCTATATGACTTTTGCTTCACAGATAGACCTGTTTCATCCATATGTAATTTAGTGACAATAGCAATTAGAGTGTTGATATCCTTTGCCTCCTCTATAGAGAACCTCTTGAGAAGTTCTTTGAAATACTTTTGTTGATGAATCATAGTTCTAGAAGCTGTTTGTTTAATTTGCAAGCCTAAGAAAAAAATTATCTCTCCCATCATACCCATCATAAATTCACAATTCATGAGTTTTGCAAAGTCATGTTTATATTTATAGAGCCAAATATGATGTCATCAACATAAATTTTCACAATCAACAAATTTTCCCATTAGTCTATAAGAAGAGAGTGTTATCAGTTTTACCTCTTGTATGTTCATGCTCAAGAGAAATTTTGGCAATCTTTCATATCAAACTCTTGGAGCTTGTTTTAGTTCAAACAAAGCCTTGTCAAGCTTGTACACATAGTCAGGAAATTCCTCACTTTCAAATTCAGGATGTTATTTCACATAAACTTCCTCCTTGAGAATACTATTCAAGAAGGCACTCTTTACATCCATTGGGTAAAGTATGAATTCCTTATAAGCATTAAAGGCCACAAGAAGTCTAATTGCTTCAAGTCTTGCTATAGGGGAAAAAGTCTCATCAAAGTCAATGTCTTCTTCCTAATTGTATCCTTGTACCACCAATCTTGCCTTATTATTTGTAACTATTCCATGTTTATCAACCTTATTTCTGTACACCCACTTAGTTCTTATCACAAATCTATCTTGTAGAGGTGAAACTAAGTTCCAAATTTCACTTCTTTCAAACTAGTTGAGCTCCTCTTGCATGACTATGATCTAATCAGCATCAAGAAGTTCTTCATTTATGTTTTTTGGTTTAATCCAAAATAAAAAGGCTTTGAAAGCACACAAGATCCTTAATCCAGATCTAATGGTGATCCTCGGGGGGAGATCAATGAGCACATTTTCAATAGGATGAGATCCTTGATACTTGTATCCTTTTGGATTCAATCCTTGAGAGCTGCTAGAATCATAGTGACTGGATTAAGCTGGAGTAACTGGTGGTTCAGTTCTCCCTGTCAGTGTGTCTCAAGATTCAATTCCCCCTATTGAAGTGCCTCCAAGTTCAGTTCCCCTTGTCGATGGACCAGGTTGTACAATTTATTCATTTACATATTCTTCAGAATCACTTTCTTCCTGTAGGTTAGTCTTAGAACAAGATTCATCAAATACTACATGCACACTTTCTTCAATGTGGTTTGTTCTATTGTTTAGGACTCCATATGCTTTGCTATGGTGATAATATTATAGGAAGATTCCCTCATCACTTCTAGCATCAAATTTTCCCAAATTATTTTTTCCATTATTATGAATGAAATAGTTCCAATCAAAAGTTCTAAAATGAGAAATATTTGATTTTATTCCTTTTAGTAATTCATAGGGAGTCTTCTCTAAAATAGGCCTAATCATGCATCTACTGATAATGTATGCAACAATATTAATTGACTCAGTCCAAAGATTTTTTGTAAGATTTCCTGGAAGCATCATTGTTCTAGCCATGTCTTCCAAAGTCCTATTTTTCCTTTCCACTACTCCATTTTGCTGAGGTGTTCTAGTAGCAGAGAAATTATGATCTATACTATTAGTGGAACAAAAATTCAAAAACTTGGCATTTTCAAATTCTATACCATGGTCTGATCTTATGGAAATTAGAGAAGTGTCTAGCTTATTTTCCTTTTTCTTAATGAATACAGAAAAGACATCAAAATCATCTTCTTTGGAGGCTAAAAATAATGTCCAGGTAAACCTGAAATAATCATCAATAATTATAAAGACATACCTTTTTCTACTTTTTCTTTGAACTCTCATTGGTCCATGTAGATCTATAAGGATCAGGTTAAGACACTTGATTGTGCTGACATGGTTCTTTGGTTTAAAAGGGGATCTTACCTGCTTCCCCTTACACAAGAACTGCAAAATTTCTCTTTCTTGAACTTGGTTTTGGGAAAGCCCAGCACCATATCTTTGGAATTTAGTTTGTTTAATTATTTTAGACTTGCATGTCCAAGTCTTTTGTGCCAAAGGAGGGGATCATTCTCTATTGCACTTAAAAAAGTCAGCCTTTTTCATGGTATGTTAATTATATCATCTTTATACAAATTCTTGAGTCTAGCACAACCTCCTTGGTATCCATCCTTTTGACCTTAACACTTGTAGAAGTGAAAATTACTTCGTTACCTTTATCACACAGTTATTATATGCTAAGTAAGTTGTGCTTCAATACTTTCTCAGGGTAGACATCTTCCAATGTCCTTGATCCAAAGGTCCCAATATTTCCAACTTTTGTAATATTCCCCTTTTTTCCATCATGGCAACAGGTTGCGTACCCTATTCCTATGACCAAATTTATTTTTCTTTCTATTGGTCTGATAAGCTATCATGAAGTTAGATTTCTTGGATAGATTTGTACTCCTAGATCTGATTTTGGCAGCAAATGGACATTCAGTGGTTGGATGTCCATGATTACCACATATATAACACAAATCCTTAGTAACATTAAAGCTTTTGTAAAGCCCCAGTCTAACCCTTTCACTATGAGTTTTTTCATTTAGTCGATGAATAATTCTTAAGGAGTTTGACCACCTATTTGCCTTTCAAGAGCAAGTTTCAATTTAGAGATTCTTGTCTTAACATGTTCACCTTTTCCTTTTTATCACTACATTCTTGTTTGAACTTAGTCAATTCAAGCTCAATATTCTCTTGTTCCTCACTTTGACCTTTTTCCTCTTTTCATAAAGAGTCAGTTTTAATATTTCAGATTTTAGAATTAGATTTAAAGAATTAAGTTGACCAATCTGTTCCTTGAGAGTGCAGTTTCCCTTTTCAACAGCGTTCTTACAAGCTTTTAGATCAATAAAGTCAAACTTAAGATGTGCAAGACTATTGAATAACTCATCCCTATTAGAAGTTAATTCTTGAAAATCATTAATTAGATCACTATTTAAGGAAATAATTTTTCTTTTAGAAAATAAATGCAACTTTTCTTTAAGTTCAAGAACACATAACTCAGAAGTACCATCTTCTTTTTCCAAGTTCGAGTCTCTAATGGCCATGGGATCAGTTTCATCAACCTCTTCATCATCTAATTCATCTGAAACAGATGCCCAAGTGGTTGTTGTTGTGGTCTATCACACACGCAAGTGCACGTGATTGCACAAGTAATATAACGACTCAAAGAATCAGACATCGTACCCACAAGGACTACTGGATTAGTAATTTAATCAACTTTAGTCTTGACAATAAAGCATTCAAGTATTTTAGAGTATCAATATTATTGTGATAATTTAATTAATAATCTACTAAATAAATAAATAATAGGGTATGTCAATAGAAACATAAGCGAGGTTGTATACAATATGAGTGAGAATTCCAGGGTTGAGGCACTATTAACAAGACTATAAATCTCTATCCTTATCGTGGTTGTGTTGATTATCGGGTTATTGATTCGCATGGTTTAGATTATGATCATGGGCTTTCAATCCTCTAATCTTCTACCTAAATAGACATTGCAACTAAATCATTGAGAGGGGATGCATTAATCCATTTAGATGCTTTAATTTATCTTTTTGTAATTGAACTAAACAAGGCTTCTAGGTATATTTCTATCCTAGCTGATAGTTTATCTTCTTTGTTAAGTAGAAGAATATGGACTTTATCCTTAAGATCTTTGGTCTATCCCTAAGATTCTCCTTTCGGGTTCACAAAGGAATTACAGATTCATTCTAATGGTATCCACCCATTAAAAATGTAGAAACAAGTGAATAAGAATAAACCCATATGATAAATCAACATTAACCACTCTAAGAATATTAGAGTACAAGTATGTTCTTGGCCTCAACCCCAAAATTAGGATGTTTATCCATTAATGTTCGAATTAACATCAAGAAAATATAATTAAACATACCCAAAATTAATATTTGAAGATGAAGTGTTCAAAGAACCCTAAGAGAAGTATTGTAATTGTTTTTGCCTCTGTTGTACGTATGTCAAAGTATCCCCAATTGGTTTAAAGTGTTCTTTTTATATTAGTACATATTTGGACGAAACTTAGCCTTCACCGCATTGCGGAACACAGCGCAGGGACTAGGGTCCATTCTAGGTAACGCATTGCGGGGACTAGGGTTCGTGCTGCGGGGCTATCGTGGATCCTCACTGGAATGCGCCATGAGAAATAAATCAGTCTCCGCGATGCAGGGCCATTGTAGAGGTTTACTGGAAATCGCCATCCACTGATAATCATTTAGCACGATGAAGACCTTATCATGGGAACTAAGGTCTGCGATGTATAGATTGTTATTTTCGTTCCTTTCCAGCTTGTTTCCTAGTTCCTTGCTCTCGTCCTTAGATTCATGCTTCCTGAACCCAATCCCAGTATCCTCATGATCATCAAATCACCCCCCATGCTTCCATTCATTATTAGCTTCACGTTAATGCATCCAAATACATCCAATTTTATCACAGTTTAGCCCTGTATCAACTAAGCATGTCCATTAGATAAAGAATACAATTATTACTCAATCACAATAATAACAACACATTTTAGCTCATAAAACAAGTCCTATTATGGATAATTCTTGGAATTTAGACATATAAATATGCCCAAGCTCACCACCCACTCTTAGAACATTGTTCGTCCTCGAACAATATCAGGTAATCACTATAGATAGCTAGGCTTCACACCACAATCTAAGAAGATCACTTATGTTGGGCACATATAAGCCACACATGACTTTTTAGCTAAAACATGTCAATTTAATTCTAAAAACACGGGATTATAATTGTCCAAACATGATACCAACGATAAGCAAAAGAAAATTTCCAAACAATGCTTTAGTGTTTTCTTACTGCCAGTTGCTCCCAAAGTTGAATATTGTTGTTGTTGTTCTCTTTTTTTCATGCTAATGAAACCAAGACTGCAATCTTATTATTTCTAAGTCATTACCAAGTCAAATTACTGGCTAAATCAAACAAGAAGAAGTATTATTGGCTCTCTCTTACAATGTACAACACATATAGACAATAATATATTACAACAAAGACATCTCAATTTAGCCCATGCTTTATAATGATACGTACAATATAATAACTGGGCACTATGACATAACCTGTTTCTTCCTTCTTCTTGTTTATTCCCCCCTAAGCAATCAATATCAACCAATATCTATGCTTAATCTAGTAGCAAACAACTAACCACCAAGAAGAAAATCAAATATGCATTAGTGTCATTTTACTATCACTGTTTTCAAAATTCTATGTAAAAGAAATACAAACAAATTTCATACCTTACCCGTGAAAGATGCCTGATAACGTAGCTTGGATACTCTTTGCTGTGTTTTTTTTTCTACGTTTCTTTGTTGTGTACATTGCTTGTTGATCTCTTCCAAGAATAAAGGGAGCAATATATAACCCTATTATTCTACTTGTATGTTACTAGCGTAAAGTGAAGAATGCTTTTGGCTTAACCCTTTTTAATTTCCATAATTAGTATTAATAATTGGTTAAAATTACTAATTAACCCTTCATAAAAAAAATAAGTTGGGGTATTACATTATCCTACACATAAAATAACGTTCACCCTCGAATGGTCCTAGAATCATACCTGAAGTGACAGATAAGTGAGGATATCTAACTCGTATCTCCTCCCCGAACTCCCAAGTAGCCTCCTCGATTGGAAGATTACGCCATAACACTTTGACTGAAACTATCTTTTTTGATCTCAATTGTCGTACTTGCTTATCAAGAATAGCTATTGGGCATTCCTCATAAGTTAGGTCCTCATAAAGTTGAACATTCTCTCGCTGGATCATATGACTATCATCACGAAGATATCATCTAAGCATAGACACATGAAACATAAGATAAATTGCAGACAATCTTAGAGGTAAAGCAAGCATGTATGATACCAATCCAATTCGGTCCAAGATCTCATAACGACCAATATATCTAGGACTCATATTACCTTTCTAGATAAATCTCATAACTCCTTTCATGGGAAAAACTTTTCAAAAAACTTTTTCCCCTTTTACAAACTCCAAATCATCACGAACCCTCTTATTTGCAAAGGACTTTTGTATGCTTTGCAGTATCTTGAATCGATCCTGTATCACTGAAACCTTCTTCAATGCTTGCTGAACTAAATCTAGACCTAATAACTGTGCTTCGTCGAGCTTAAACCATCCAACTGGTGAATGACACTTGCGACCATATAGAGCCTCATATGGTCATATTTGAATACTTGACTAGAAGCTATTATTATAAGTAAACTCTATCAAAGGCAACTGGTCATCCCAATGGCCACCAAAATCAATCGCGCAAAATCTAAACATGTCTTTGAAGATCTAAATAACTCGTTCAGACTGCCCGTCAGTCTTTGGATAAAAGGTCGTACTCAACTTAACCTACGAGGCTAATGACTTCTGAAAAGATTTCCAAAACTTAATAGTGAACTATGCACCCCGATCAGATATAATTAAAATAGGCACACCATGAAGTTAAACTATCCCCCGAAGGTAAATTTCTGTTAACCGTTTCGCAGTATAAGTAACTCAAACTGGTATGAAATAGGCAAATTTTGTAAGTTTATCCACTATCACCCAAACTTAGTTGTGCTTTCGAAAAGTATTTGGCAACCGAACAACTAAATCCATAGTTATTCTTTCCCCTTGTAGTCCAGGAAAATCAATTTTTACATCATTTCGCCAGGTTATTTATATTCATATTTGACCCACTGACAATTTAAACAAATAGTCATATGCTTCAAAATAAAACCTTCATACCTTTCCACCAATACAATCCACGCAAGTCTTGATACATTTTTGTAGCACCAGGGTGGATAAAGTATCATGAGCTATGAGCCTCATCAAGAATTAGTTGGCTTACATCACCCACAGTGGGCACACATAATCTCCCATAATAATATAACACACCTTTACTATTAATAGTGAAAGACTTAACACCACCATTCTTTACTTGATCTCGAATCCAAATAAGATAAGTATCATCATATTAGCAAGTCTTAACTTGCCCAACTAAAGGTGATTGAACCACCATAACTGCAAGTAACTTTTCAGGCACTGTGTGATCAATTCGAACTCAATGATTGGCTAAAGACTGAATATCCATAGCCATAGGTCATCTTTTGCTAGAAAATTGGGCCAAGCTACCCATAGACTTCCTACTCAAAGCATTTTCTACTACATCAGCCTTTCCAGGATGATATAAGATAGTGAGATCATAGTCTTTTAAGTAAATCTAACCATCGTCATTTCTCAGATTCAGATCTCTTTTCTTGAATAAGTATTGCGGACTCTTGTGATCAGTATAAATTTCATAAGGCTCTCCATTAAGATAATAACGCCAAATTTTGAGTACAAATACTATCGCTGCCAATTTCGAATTGTGAGCTGGATAATTCTTCTCATGGACTTTTATCTGTATAGAAGCATATAGCACTACTTTGTCATTTTGCATTAAAATACAACCCAATCCAATTCGAGATGTATCATAATAAATAGTGAAACCACTCTCTGTCGTAGATAAAGTCAAAATCAGAGCTGAAATCAATGTTGCTTTTAATTTCTGAAAAAACTTTCTTCACATTCATTTGGCCATCGAAAAACCATATTTTTCACAGTCAAGCGGGTCAATGGAGTGTCTATCATCGAGAAGACTTCTACAAACCTCCTGTAATAATTAGCTAGACCCAAAAAGCTACGTATCTCTATAGCAGTACTAGGTCGAGGCCAATCTCAAACTGCTTCAATCTTCTTTGGATCAACATAAATCCCATCTCTTGACACCACATCCCCTAAAAAAGAAACTATGCTTAACCAAAACTCACACTTTGAGAACTCAGCATAAAGCATTTTTTCTCTTAGTGTCTGCAGCACAACTCTCAAATGTTGTCCATGTTCTTCCTCACTTCGAGAATAAACCAAAATGTCATCAATGAACATAATAATAAAATGGTCTAAGTACGGCTTGAATACCCTGTTCATGAGATCCATAAATATTGTAGGTGCATTAGTCAGTCCAAAAGACATCACTAAAAATTTAAAATGCCCATACCTGATCCGAAAATTTATCTTAGTGATATCTTCGGCCTTGACTCTAAACTGATGATAACACAATTTCAAGTCAATTTTAGAAAAGTAAGTAGCACCCTGTAACTGATCGAACAGATCATCAATTTGGGGTAAAGGATACTTATTCTTGATTGTTAACTTATTTAACTGCCTGTAGTCAATGCATATTCTCATCATGCCATTTTTTTTATAATTAACACAGGTGCACCCCAAGGTGATACACTAGGCCTGATGAATCTGTTATCAAGTAACTCCTGGAGTTGAACCTTCAATTATCTCAACTCAGCGAGAGCCATACGTTAATGTAAAATAAAGATAGGTTGAGTCCCTAGAATTAAAACAATGTTGGAGGTAGACGGTAAATCATCTTGGAACACATCGACAAATTCTCAAACAATAGGAACATTGTAAATAGCAACATCTTCTACTCGAGTGTCATGTACATATGTAGCGCCCTGAGAGTACACCCTGGGCATCACATGATGCTTACAGTCCCGAGGGACCACAAACTAACCTATGAGTTGGTACCTACTGTGAGCACTGAATAACATAATCATAAATACAGATGAATAACTGATATGCCATAAGGTTTTAAATATCTAAAACAAATACTAAATTATGAATCTGAAGAAATGACTATTTGAATCTAATAAGATAAAGAAAATTTGAATAACTGACTAACATGCCAACGGAAGTCTGAATTTTGAATAACTAACTATACTGTCTGAAAGCCCCTAAACTGACTGACTGTGAGTTGATGGGACAGGCCCAACTAACTCCACTAACTACTAAACTAAAGACATAATGTAAAATAGTCTATCCTCAAAATATGAGGACTCACCACTGCTATTGCTGAGAGCCTGAGAAGTCTAAGCGCGATCCGAGAACTGAGCATCAGAACCTGTGATATAATACATCATAGCACAAAAAAAAGGTATGCGATCAGTACTTTAAATGTACTGGTATGCTAAATCAGGTAGGCTGACATGCATGGTTTCATGAACAGGATTAACAACTGTCTAAATATTCATAAAAAATATAGAGTACTAAATAGAAAGCATGAAATCTGTAACTACTGAAAATATATGAAATCTATAAATACTGTGTATGCATAAAAGTCTGTAAATACTGAAGGTAGGTGAAATCTGTATATACTAGTGATACATGACCAAACATATAACATGAACTGAATTAAAGTTTGTAAACTGAAATACTAAAATAACTGATATTTGTATGCCTTGATCAAACAACACTGAGACTAAACTGCTGGTCTGATTATTAGATTGAGACTGTGGGAGCTATCATCTAACTGACATGCCCCAATCTAAGTTAATCGGGGTCCAACCTATAACCCCAGTTGGAAGGGTGTTAAAACCATGCCATAGGTACTAATGTTGGTTTTATGGATCTACTAGTCTGGTATACTGTATTGTCCCGAAGGACGAAGGGTGTTAAGCCTAATCTGACGGGTGACCCCTGTGAGATAGTCAAGCCTAAACTGACGGGCGACTTCTCATATCCTACGCTGGCTACGTAGATCTTAAGAAGATTAGTACCTTAAACTAAATCTGAATTCATGAAGAAAAGATGAGGTACTTGGTCCGCATATCTTTTTCTGCTTCCCAAATGGCTCCCTCAACGGACTGATTCCGACAAAGAACTTTGACTAGTGAAACTTCTTTATTCCTTAGTCTACGAACTTGATGATCAAGAATTTCAATCGAAACTTCCTCATAGGAAAGACTATTCTGAACATCTACGCTTTCTAGGGAAACAACTACAGCTGGATCACCAATACACTTCTTCAACAATGAGACATGGAACACTGGGTGTACTGAAGCTAGATCTGAAGGCAACTCAAGCTCGTAAACTACCTTTCCAAAATGACTGAGAATTTTGTAGGGACAGATATATCGGGGACTTAGTTTCCCTTTCTTATCGAACCTCTTTACCCCTTCATGGGAGATATTTTCAAGTACACAAAATCACCGACCTCAAACTCAAGATACTTTCTCCTCACATCTGCATTCAATTTCTGTCATCTTTGGGCTGCCTTAACCCTTTCTCTGATCAACTGGACATTCTCTAACACATCAAACACCAAGTCACGCCCTACTACCGTGACCTCACCTACTTCAAACCAACCAATTAGAGATCTACATCTCCTACCATAAAGAGCCTCAAACGGAGCCATCTGGATACTGGAATAATAGTTGTTATAATATGCGAATTCAATTAAAGGCAAGTGATAATCCCAACTACCTTTAAAATCAACTACGCATGCTCTCAGTATATCTTCAAGAGTCTGAATGGTCCTTTCTGCTTGACCGTCTGTCTGAGGTGAAAGGTTGTACTCAGGTGGACTTGGGTACCAAACCCTTTTGGAATACTTTCTAGAAATATGAGGTAAATTGGGTACTTCTATCTGAGATGATAAAGTTTGGTATAGTCCTTGGCTGGATAAAAGGTATGGACTAGCAAGAAATAAGTTGATTTGGTCATCCGGTCTACGATAACCCAAATATAATCATGCTGATGACGAGTATGAGATAGAACCATCACAAAGTCCATGTTCACTTCTTCTCATTTCCATGTGGGAATGCTGAACTCCTGCATGGACCCACTAGGCTTCTAGTGCTCAATCTTAACTTGCTGACATATAAAGTACTTAGCTACAAACTCTGCAATATCTCTCTTCATCCCACTCCACCAATAGATCTCCCACA
>NC_061120.1:198312499-198338001 GCF_002878395.1 Capsicum annuum
CTCTGCAATATCTCTCTTCATCCCACTCCACCAATAGATCTCCCACATATTACAGCACATCTTAGTGGCCCCTAGATAATAGAGTAGCGCGCACCATGCGCTTTTACAAGAATTTGTTGCCTCAAGTCATCTACACCAGGTGCACATAGCCGACCCTGACAACACAGTACACTATATCCTCCTTGGGAGAAAACCTCCACCTTCTGATCTCTAACTGATTCTTTCAACTTAACTAGACTGAGATATCTATCCTGCTTTTCCTTCACTTATAAAACAAAAGAGGATTCTAAACTACTTTACACCCACACACTACCTTCTGCCGAATCGACTAGGCGGACACCTAGTTGGGCAACCTGAACACATCAACATGCACCCTATACAAGTAATGCCTCCAAATTTTTAAGGCAAACACTACAGCTGCTAACTCGAGATTATGAGTAGGATAATTCTTCTCATAGGACTTAAGTTGTCTAGAAGCATAGGCTATAACCTTACCTTTCTGCACGAGGACACAACCCAAACCTACTCTGGATGCATCACAGTACACAACAAACCCATCTGAACTATCTAGCAAAGTAAGAACTGAGGTTGAGGTGAGTTGACTGTTCAACTCCTAAAAACTCTTTTCACATAGTTCTGACCACTGAAACTTAACTTTCTTCTGAGTCAATCAATACATGGGGGATGTAATAGAAGAAAATCCTTCAACAAACCGATGGTAATAGCCAGCTAAACCCAAGAAAATCCTGATATCTGATGGAGAGATGGGTCTAGGCCAGTTTCTCACCGCCTTGGTCTTTTTAGGATCAACTCTAATGCCATCACTAGAAATAATATGGACAAGTAAAGCTACTAATCTTAGCTAAAATTTACACTTACTAAATTTAGAGAACAACTAATGAGATCTTAGAGTCTGTAACACTATTCTGAGATGGTCTGCATGATCATTTTTGCTACGGGAGTAAACAAGAATGTTATCAATGAAGACTATGGTGAACATATCCAAGTACTGCTTGAACACTCGGTTCATCAAGTCCATGAAGGCTGCTGTGGCATTCGTGAGACCAAAGGACACGACTAGAAATTAAAAATAACCATACCTAGGTCAGAAAGTTGTTTTCAAAATATCACATTCTCTGACTCTGAGTTGATGATAGCCTGATTTGAGGTCTATCTTAGAAAATAATTGGCTCCCTAAAGTTGGTCAAACAAATCATCGATTCTAGGAAGTAAATATTTATTCTTGATGGTGACTTTGTTCAAATGATGGTAATCAATACACATTCTAAGAGAACCATCTTTATTACGCACAAATAGAACCGGTGCACCCCATAGGGAGACACTGGGTCTGATGAATCCCTTATCTAGGAGATCCTTCAACTGTCCTTTTAGTTCTTTAAGTTCAGCTGAAGCCATTCTGTATGGCGGAATAGATATAGGATGAGTGTCTAGAAGAAGGTCTATTCCAAAGTCTATTTCCCTTTTGGGAGAAACTCCGAGAAGATCTTCAGGGAACACATCTAGAAATTCCCTGACTACTGAAACTGACTCAAGGGTTGAAGTCTCTGAATTTTAGTCTTTGACTCGAGCAAGATGGTAAATACACCCTTTGGATATCATCTTTCTCACTCTAAGGTACGAAATAAGCTGACCCCTAAGAGCTGTAGTACTACCCCTCCACTCAAGGACTGGTTCATTTGGGAACTGAAAATAAACTATTCTGTTTCTACAATCAACTGAGGCATAGCATGAGTGGAGCTAATCCATACCAAGAATGATATCAAAATCCATCATCTCTAACTCTATGAGATCAACTGAGGTAACTTTATGAGATATTATGATCGGACAGTTTCTATATACCCGCCTAGCAATAATAGAAACACCGACTGGGGTAGACACTGAAAAGGGCTCTGCTAGAGTTTCGAGACTGACTCTAAAATTGATGGTTATATATGGAATTACAAAAGAAAAAGAAGCTCCAGGGTCTAGTAAAGCATAAACAAGTAAGTGAAAGACCTGTAACGTACCAGTAACTACGTCAGGAGAATTTTCTTGATCTTGGCCGGACTGAAGAGCATATAATTTGTTCGGACACTGACCACTGGTAGCACTGGAAGCAGCACCCTGCTAAGTCAGGCGACCGAATAGAACTGACGACTGATTGGACTGGCCCTATTGGAACAACTTTCTATCTCTCTGAGCAACTACCCGATACTCCTGAATTTGATGGCCTAGATTGCCATATCTGAAGCACACATCACTGCCTGCTCTACACTCACCCTGATAGTGTCTGCCATATTTCTGACATATAGGATTCGTATGGGCACTATTAACACTGCCTTGGAACTTAGAGCCTACTGCCCTATCCCAATTATTATTTCTGAATTTGCGTACTGGGGCACTGGTTGAAGAGGGTGCTGGGGCTGAATACCTCTGATATAATTAGAGATGGTTCCCACCTTCTAACCTTGGCTGACTGAAAATAAAACTATCCATCCTAGCTTTCTTATTCACTCTCTCTTTTCTTAATCTTCTGCTCCTTTATCTGTTGAGCATGGACCATAAGCCTAGACAAGTCCATTTCTCTAATCAACATTGCATTCCTATACTCCTTGACCATATTATCAGACACACCAAACATCAACTTGCTCATCTTGGATCTGTTATCAACTACTACATAGGGAGCATATCTAGCTAACTGAGTAAACTTGAGGGAATACTCCTTCATGCTGATGTTGCCCTTCCTCAAGTTAATAAATTCTAACACCTTGGCCTCCTTCAACTCAAATGGGAAGAATCTGTCTAAGAAAGCTGTAGCAAACTTCTTCCATTCTACAAGCCCTGCATCTACACCCCTATCTACCTTTTACTACTTAAACCATGTATGGACTATATCCTACAACTGATATACAGTCAACTCAGCACTCTCACTAGATGCTACCCCCATAATATCTGTTGCCTTCTGCACCATATCTAAGAATTCCTGTGGATCCTCTTCAGACTTAGATCCCGTGAAAGAAGGAGAATTCATTCGGGTGAAATCCCAAATCCTGGCTGCAGCAGTATTGGACACTGGGTTTACTTGAACAATAGCTGGTCGTTCATTCTGAGCTGCTATAGAGTTTGCTAGAGTGGTGAACGCAACTCTGAATTCTGCGTGAGAGATATGCTCATCCAAAGGGTTTACCTGGATGGGCGAAGGTCTAGCTGGTTTTCTGTGCCTCTTCTATTATTCTTTTTGGGAGGCATGTTCTGTAAATAGAAGGAAGAAATGGATTAGACTGAGAGTTTAACTTGAGCTTATGATCACTCACACGACATGAATATTGAAAGTTGGGAAAGTTTTCCTAAACGCCTTGTAGCCTCCTTCCCATAAGTGTGGTGCGCTACACACCCATGCACAAGACTCTACTTGACATGGCTTTCAGACTTCTTAGGACACTTTAAAACCTTAGGCTCTGATACTAAGTTTGTAACGCCCTGAGAGTACATCCTGGGCATCACACGGTGCTTACATTCCCGAGGGACCACAAACTAATCCATGAGTTGGTACCTGCTGTGAGCACTGAATAACATAATCATAAATGCAGAAGAATATCTAATATGCCATAAAGTTTTAAATATCTAAAATAAATACTGAATTATGAATCTAAAGAAATGACTATCTGAACTTGATAAGATAAAGAAAATTTGAATAACTGATTGACATGATAACTGAAGTCTGAATACTGAATAACTAACTGTAATATCAGAAAGCCTTTAAATTGACTGACTGTGAGTTGATGGGACAGGCCCCAACTAACTCCACTAACTACTAAACTAAAGACATAAAGTAAAATAGTCTATCCTCAAAATATGAGGACTCACCGCTGCTACTGCTAAGAGTCTGAGAAGTCTAAGCGCGATTTGGGAACTGAGCGTCAGAACCTATGATATAATACATCATAGCGTAAAAAAAAGGTATGTGATCAGTTCTTTGAATGTACTGGTATGCTAAATGAGGTAGGCTGACATACATGGTTTCATGAATAGGAATAACAACTGTCCAAATATACATATAAAACATGGAGTATTGAATAGAGAGTATGAAATTTGTAGATACTAAAAATATGTAAAATCTGTAAATACTGTGTGCATCTATAAATACTGAAGGTACATGAAATTTGTAGATACTAGGGATACATGACCAAGCATATAACATGAACTGAATAAAAGTCTGTTAACTGAAATACTAAAATAACTTATATTTGTATGCCTTGGTCAAACAACACTGAGACTGAACTACTGGTCTGATTATTGGACTGAGACTGTGGGAGCTATCATCTAACTAACATGCCACAATCTAAGATAATCGGGGTCCAACCTATAACCCTAGTTGGAAGGGTATTAATACCATGCCACGGGTACTAATGTTGGGTATGTGGATCCACTAGTCTAGTATACTGTATTGTCCCAAAGGACGAAGGTGTCAAGCCTAATCTAACGGGTGACCCGTGCGAGATAGTCAAGACTAAATTGATGGGTGACTTCTCATATCCTATGCTGGCTACGTAGTTCTGTAGTATAGAAACTGCTAATAACGACTCTGGCTATCTGACGGGGAAGCCTCCATCCTTACACTCGCTCGGTGCTAAATCCTACTCCCATCTGAATGACACTGAGTTACTCACTATTTCTAAGTTTAACTGACTGATCTAGTAATGCTCATGATGTATTTTGAAGTTATTTTGAAGATACTGAGATGATACTAAGTAAACAGCTATAATTTTTGGATATTTAATACCCCCAGAACTCAAAAGCAATAATAGTAAAATAACACTAAATCTTGGAGGACATAGCATAAACACTTTTATTAAATATTCATTCTTGTAAGCATTTTTTTCAAACACTTGATTTGGTGTATATAGAGCATGGGAATTAGTTTAAAGTGTGTAGAAAATCAAAAATTCAACACCATTATCATAAATCATGAATTAAATCAGTGGACAACAATATTCAAGCATATGAAGTGTAGTAATAGACATCAATTTCGCTAAAACATGGTATAGAACAAGATTCATGGAAATTCATGGTTTAATCATAATTTAAAATCAAGATAACCTGAAAAGATCATAGTTTTGTAATTTAAATTAGATATTGGACTCCATGGGTGAAAGAAACCCATGGATAAACATCTAACATACCTGGGTTAATGAATTTGAGAGGATTGATGGTGAATTTTTGAGATTTAGTCTTGAATTTGAGAGCTAGGGTTTCTTGTTCTTGAGAAGGGGATCTTTAATTTTAAGAAGAATTGAATAAATGATGATTACTTAGGTCACTTAGGGGTTAAATCCCATGTTTAGGTTGATTAGGGCCGTGGAAAAAGACCCAAATACCCCTAAACAAATTTAAAAACTCAGGCTGAAAACTGAAGATCCTGATTTTTGGCTTCGATGCGATGCGGTGCTATCACGTCGGGCCACTGGAAATTGACAAATAGGACCTGAAAGTTTGGCACGATACGGTGAAATAGCGGTAAGTATTTGGAATGCCATTTTGGCCACCTCCGCGATGCGCCATTATCGCGGAGGCTCACTAGAAATTGCCAAATGTGAACTGGGTCCTTGGCGCGACGCTCCAATAATGCAATCCCTTATTGGAAATTAACAATTGTCATTTAGACTGGCTCCATGATGCGATAGTGACCAAAATGACGGTGTTTAACAACTGAAACTTAAAATCGCCATAACTTCTTATCCGGTTATCGAATTTGGGCGAATTTTATATTGTTGGAAAGTTAATTAAATTTTATACGCAATGGTAGGCTCTAAACTAAAAAATAATGGGTATTTCAAAAATTTATATATGAATAATCATGTATTGGGACTTAAATTATGCTGGGTAAATATGGGGTATTACAACACATCATTGAAACCCAAGAACCTATGATTAATCATTCGGCGTGCTTATACATAAAATATTATCATTTTCTAAGTCACAAGAGTCATACCTTTCCATACTGAAGGTGGTTCTCCGGGAATATCAAAACATATAGGCTTAGCATTCAATAAACCAAAGCATAAAATGACACCAACCAATCTATACCCATAATCACATCAAAGTTTGTCATTGGCAACACAAGTAGATCAACTATGGTGTCCTAACCTTGAATAGATATCACATAATCTTTATAAACTCTATACACTCATAAGGTCTCCCTACTGGTATCATAAAAATGTTGGGAACAATAAAAGTCTCAACCCTTCTTTCTAAGATTAAAGCAAAAGATGGAGATACATACAAGTACGTAGAACCAAGATCAATAAGAGAATATGCCTCATGAGAATTTACAGTGATAATACCTATGACCACTGCATTAGATGCCTCTATGTCCTGTCTAGCCATTCAAAGAATCTCGGTGGTCCACTAGCTGCCTGAGCCCTTGTCAACCTTGTCCACAAGCACCTTGTAGAGAAACCCTAGTTGGCTGAGCGTGAGCATGAGCACCTGCAACATCTATATGTACCTGTTTAGTAGTTTGACTAGAACTAGAATTTCCCTTAGGACAAAACTTAGCAATATGCCCTCTTTCAGCACAAGTATAACAAGGACCATCAACTCCAAAACAATGCCCACTATAATTCTTGCCACAATTAGAACATTTTGGATGTTTTTTGGACTGAAAAGAATCGCTAATCTTTTGCTGCATCTGCTGTTGACCCTGTCTAGCTAGATAACCATTCTTTGAAAATTGGCCTACAGACTCTGACTGCTCAGGCCTAGACTTTCATAATGAAAACCATTCTTGCTCCCAGACGGAGCACCACTAAACCCACCTGAGTTACATGTCTTTTTTTTCTCAATTAATTATTTCTATCTTATAATAAGATTCAGAATGGAGAGCAGTGTCAACCACCTTAGCATAGGATCCATTATGCACATCACTGGACCACGATAACGAGCCTTATGTCCATCCGCAAATTATCTTACTTTCTCCCTCTTATTTACAACCAAAGATAAAATATACCTTGATAACTCAGTGAATTTAGCTTCTTGCTCAGTGACTATCATCAATCCCTATCACAGATCATTAAATTGGCATCTCATGTCATTTTGTTTTCTCAATGGAATAAATATGTCCATAAACATAACTGAAACTCTGACCAAGTGATGGTAGCCCTTCTTGTCAGCCCCTCAAAATGTAAGTCTACCATGCCTCGAAAGACCCTGAGAACAGAAAATAGGTAAATTCTACACCACGAGTTTCCTTCAATCCCAAAGTAGTTAGTATCTTCTCACAATGATCTATAAACTTTTGAGGCTCCATAGAAGATGATGTATCATCAAACTCTGGGGGCTTCAGATCGATGAAATTCTTAAGATCCTTGGGTTATTCCACATCTGTAACCAAATGATCAACTGGTTAAGGTGTTTGAGAAGTTGCAACATTCAACTGAACTTGTGCTTGAGTCTGCGAAATAGCCTGAGGAGCTAAAAATCTAGCCTTATTAGGCACCAATACCTCAACTACATTCAATACTCTTACCACTGCATCCGCAGGCAATGCAATAGTAGACATAGTTCCTGGCATTACAGCTGGAACCTCTCGATCAACTTGATCACACTCTTGCTTAGAAGTAAAGACTTGGGGTTGTCCCTTATTCCTAACTCCATGTTGAGCATCAGTTTGTGCCCTAGTTTAAGGCCTAGTTGGATGAGACCCAACACGACCACCACCATGAGTAGAATCATATCCGGCACTACATCAAGCATGTGCATTAGATCGACTAGCGAAAGAAGAACCACGTCTCTTAACCATCTGTAAAATAATATTTTAAGGTTATACTTAATTCAACTCAACGCACGAATAATGAATGAAAAAGGAAAAATTCCTAGATGTTTTATAGCCTCAAGTTTATAGGTATGGGCGCCTACATGCCCCTAAACAAGAATCTACTAAACATTGCTCCATGACCCAGGACCTAAAACCTAGTCTCTAATACCAACATTGTCATATCCCAAAATAACCCCTAGGCGTGACTAGCTTCCGCTAATACCACTTGTCGGGAGAACTATTTTTCATACATTCACAATGTCTACAAACACTGAGATAAAAATATGTGCAACTTCAAATGCATGAAATAATTATTAAACATGAAGTAATTATCCAGCCATTTATCATAATATGGTTTATGAAAATAACAATACTTAGATAATAACTATCTAAATCCAAATCCCACACTAAAATCATGGAGCATCTAAACAGAGCTACATGAGTTCAGCTTTCGGGCATGCAAACCCAAAAAAAAGAAATATAATCTAAAAATAACTAAAGTTAGCTAACAACCTCCACGATCAATGCGAAGGCTCACCTCAACAATAGAATCCACACGTAAAGACTGCTAGCCACAAGTCTCTCCTTCTGCAATCGTATCTACAGATATGCAAGTAAAAGAGTGGGATATATATAAATATAATCCATTACGATCCTTTACCCGCTACTTTAATACCCTTGGAACAAGTGTTAGAAAATACAACGCACAACAAAATACATAAATAATATGTACACAATGTCGAAGGTAATGCTCAACAAGATCCAAACAGAAATTCAAAAAGTCACTCTGTATCTCAACTAAATCATCTCTCACGACTTGTCATAAACGGCAGTGAGGGTGATTGGCCTAGCACCCCAACAAGTCCACAATAAAATATATAATGCCTCAAAATTCTTCTATGGTAGCATGTATAAGCCCCTAACATATTACGGCAGCATAAGTATGCCCCCTGCCATATTACGGCAGTTATGTATTCCCCTAGAGACTATAACGACAGCGAAGAAAATATATTCAATGCCCCAATATCACCTCACATATTACCACTAAGCAGTTCTCACTAGACTTCACAAATACATATCCATAACTGTATACCACCGATTGTACCAACACGCACACTTGTTTCAACACATGGACTAGGCAAAAAATATACATATATCTATTATTATAAAGCGGTTTGAAAAGAAAGCATCAAAGTTTAAAGTCTCACTTACCTTGCTAATGACAATTCCCCAACTGTATAGGACATCAACCAAACAACAACCAATAGGATCAATCTAAACAAAATTTTAAATAACAATATCAGTTTTGTTATTCCGGGGTTAAGTCTCAATATCCCCAACTTTTAAAATTAGAGTTAAACCTTAATATCTCACAATGTTATGTTGAATTAACGATAATAATATCCTAATACAACTGCCCAAACATGATACCAATGATAAGAAAAAAAAATTCAAACAATGCTTCAATTTTTGCTTACTGTCAGTTGCTCCCAGAGTTGAATATTGTTGTTGTTGTTCTCTTCTTTTCATGCTAATGAAACCAACACTGCAATCTTATTATTTCTAAGTCATTACCAAGTCAAATTACTGGCTCAATCAAACAAGAAGAAGCATTATTGGCTCTCTCAGTGTACAACACATACAGACAATAATATATTACAGCAAAGACATCTCAATTTAGCCCACGCTTTATAACCACACGTACAGTATAATAATAGGGCACTATGACATAACCTGCTTCTTCCTTCTTCTTATTTATTTTTCCCCTAAGCAATCAATATCAACCAATATCTAGTCTTAATCTAGTAGCAAACAACTAACCACCAAGAATAAAACCAAATATACATTAGTGTCGTTTTGTTGTCACTGTTTTAAAAATTCTATGCCAAAGAACTACAAACAAATTTCATACCTTATCGGTGAAAGATGCCTGCTAATGTAGCTTAGATACTCTCTGCTGTATTTATTTTCTACGTTGCTTTGTTGTGTACGTACTCCAAAGAATAAAGGAGCAATATATAGTCCTGTTATTCTACTTGTACGTTACTAGCGTGAACTGAAGAAGGCTTTTGGCATGACCCTTTTTAATTTCCTTAATTAGTATTAATAAGTGGTTAAAATTACCACTTAACCCTTCATGAAAAAAATAAGTTGGACTATTACAGTAACAATGTGATCAGACCAAATTGATCGTTACATAAAATAGGATTTTCATCGTTATATAATGATGAATGCAACAATACAATACAACAAAATTTAAGTAAATGAAAACAAACATATTAAAACCACCACCACAGTTCAATACTAACATGGAACAACCATCCAAACAAGCTGGTTACAAATATGGGCAAAAAATCAATGTTTGTGTTTGATTCAAAAATCAAAGCGAAGGATTGCGGATGATAGTACTTCCACTACCCTGAGAAGCAACAAAACAAAATTCACCACTAAAACACACTCATCAGTTCTTTTTTCCCTTCAATCTAGTCCCCCCAAATTTCACAAAAAAACCTTCGATGATCATATCATTCATTCAGTGCCCTTCTTAACATATTTGTGTTATATTTAGGCTGATTCTTTTTTAGCTGTAGCAACAAATTTAACTACTGGTTGTCACCATCTTAAGTTACAAGGTTAAATCATGTCACCATCTTAAGTTACTAGATTAAATCATGCCAAAAAACACAAATTGTGATGGCTAAATTCCATTGTTAATGTTAATGACAACTCTAGATCAAATGCATCAGCAATTTTGCTAATTTCAAGAACCAATATACTATAAAATCCTCTTTTGAAGTTTTAATAACACAATGAGAAGACTTGTAATTGAATAAACCAATTCAAAATAAAAGTAAATGTTCTCATCATAATAGTCTCAACTGTCAAGGCACCAGCAAGACGTGATTCAGAAGAAAATTAACAATGAGTAGCTTGCAATCGCATAGCTGCTATTAAGGTTCTTAGCCTAGTTAAACTATACAAAGCAAAAGTTAATTATAAACTCGGTATTTATTTGTAATCGGATGTGTTGTACTACTGGTACAAAGAAAAGATATTGGCCATTGTGATAGGTTTATCGGCCAACTATTTCAGCTCCTGCAATAATGTGAAAGACTCATGTTGGTTAGGCATGATGAATGGTGCAGTTGATGAGTGGAAGCTGAGGGTGCAGTGATTACTGAATTTCTGAATCCTGATGATGCTGCACTAGAGAAGAGTGGCAATGTAGGACTCCCACCATACGTATTTTGGTCTTGCCAGATCCATTTTAAAGAGGTGTCAACTTCCAAGCCCTTCACTATTGTTGAACCCTGGAGGAAGCATTTTAGGATGTTTATTCAGTACATTGTAATGAATAAATTCACAAGACGAGGCATTACATTGAACTACTACATAGTAATTTGACAATCAGCATGCAGGAAAAGAGAGAAATATGCAACATGTAGATGAACCTAGTTAATGAATGCTTCATTTAGTGCACCATTTTTATGAGAAGAAAAAATAAAAACAATTCTAGCAATATTGACAAGAGTACCTTAAATGTAGGAAAGAGATTGTCATTTGATCAATTCCAATGGAGGGGGTATTGCGTTTGCATATGTTGACCATGAAGCAGCAACTTACTTCTCAGTATTATAGAAGCAGAGGTCTGCAAGAGAGGCAACTTATATATAGAAGTTTAATACAAATCTACCTTTGGTATGATCATGGAAGACCATGAATGATGATAGAGATCATGAAAGTCTCAAATTACCAGGACTTCTCTGTGATATTCAGGTAAACCTGTTGAACCATGCTGCAATTGGTAGTTTCCAATTTGGGTAGTTTTTCCATGTTGATTGTCAGCATAGGAAGAGGGAGATATGCCCAAATTTAGATCAAGATTATGACTTGAGCCTACATCAAATGTAAAGATTAGTAGTTTTCGACCAGCTAATTAGAACTAAAGAATAAAGAGACAAACATAAAGGCAGTGTCTGTAAAAGGATGCAAGTCTTAATAGTACCTCCAATATCAGCCTCAGAACTCAATACCCCTTCATATGTGCTCGGCTCAAAGTTGGTGACCACATCCCTTCCAATGCGTGTTATAGCAGCCTTATCATATGCCCTGATCACGCCAAAGACCAAGTCCAGTCAATGTTAGAGAGGTTAAACCATATAATATATAAAGCAACAAAGAATCATGTCATGATCATTGGACCTTGCAGCTTCAATCTCACTTTTAAACAGTCCAAGATATATATATCTGCAGGCACATGGTGTACGGTAACTGGTTAGCAATACTCCCTCTAACTTATAAAAATCAGTGCAATCATGTGATTTGATAGCGAGAACTTGAAACAGCCATAATAATAATTTCATGAAATTTCTAAGCAACATTGAAACAAGTGGTCACTCACTTCCTTCCAAGAATCTACCCTATCCGTGCTTCCCAACGCCCAGATTTTTGCAGAATGACTCCTCTATATTTTGAACTTCCTCTAGAGAAGCCATTGCTCTGACGACGAATTATGTGCACAAACTCTTCTTTGCTAAAGCTGTTCATCTACATGCCATTCATAGACAATTACATTAAACAACAATCTTTCTCCTAATTGTAAAAGGATTTCAACCAGCATTAACGATGGCAATCAGCTACTTCAACCAAACTGCTTCAGATCTTCTTCATAATCACTGACGTTAAAATTGATATCTGCATCAAGTCCTCCAAATTTAATTGCAGCACTGTCATATGCCCGGAAATTAGTAAAACAAAACTCAGTACTACAACTATCCAAGTTTTTTCTTTCAAGAAGTACAAAATTCAAGGAACGGAGATGAGATAAAATGTTTTCTAAGTTATAAGGTACCTAGCAGCAGCATATGCAGTGTCAAAAGACCCTGTGAATACTGTTATTACTGAAGTTTATGTTTCAATCAATTTTTTGGAACAAGTGTATCGGTTAAAAGTTTTATATGTTTCAATTAATATTGAAACAAATGCATTTTGAGTTACAAAGAAAATGAATGTGAAATTACAATTGAAATAAATGCATCTTGAGTTACAAATGCATTAACAATTGTAAATTTATTTACGTTTTAGGTTCTTGAAACTTGAAAGAAAGACAATTTTTGTTCATGAACCTATTAACTATTGCTTAATGAATACTTTTCACTTGCATGAAAATTTTACCCTATAAATAGTGTTTCTTTTGTTTGGAAAAGATAAGTACTCAAAACTACTTTCCCATTGAAAAACACTTGAGAGACATTGATCAAATGGTAAAATCACCAATTCAAGAATAGAAGAGCAACATTCTTGAATGCTACTTGTTTTATGGCTTAGTTGAATCCCGAAGATAGAGTTGTCACACCGTTTGCTCGTGGGAGAGACTCCAACTATCTTCAAGAAGCATATTATCGTGCCTCTAATCCAAGCAAGTTTTATTTTAAATTTCTTGTACAATTATCATTATTGCTCTAACAATTTGAAGATAGTTGTCTCTATGGCTTCTACATCAATATCAAATAGTATTCCATCTTTGCCTAATCCTAATTTTGAAATATTTGATGGCAAAGACTTTCCTAGATGGCGTGGAAAGATGGAATTCTTTTTAAGAAGATAAAGTTGGCATATGTTCTTGAAGAACCTTGTCTTAATGCTTCTGGTTCTGAGGTAGCATCTGACGAGGCTACTTTGAATAAAGAATAAATTGCCAAATGGCAATATGATGATTATTTGTGCAAGAATTATATTCTTGGAGGAATGTCCAACAAATATTATGATCAATATTATGTTAAATGCAAATATGATAAAGAGATATGGGACACTCTTCAAGCTATTTATTTAGCAGAAGAGACGAGTTCTAAGAAATTTCTTGTTTCAAATTATATGGAGTTCAAAATGGTTGATGACAAGTCAATCACTGAACAAGTACGAGAATTTCAACTTATCGCTAATAAAATTGCTATCTCTGGAATTGGTCTTGATTAAAAATTTCATGTTGGTGCTATTGTATTAAAACTTCCTCCATTTTGAAAAGAGTACCAAAGAAAACTCTTACACAAAAAGGAAGATTTAACTCTTGAACAATTGTTGCAACACTTGCAAATTGAAAAAGAGACACGATGGCACGATAATAATTATTTGATGGAACCTGTCATGAAAGCTCATATGGTTGAAGAAAAATCAAACAAGAAGGAACCGGAAAATAAGAATTTTTCAAAGGCAAAGAAGACTACAAATTTCAAGCGCAATGGTGTCAATTTTAAATCTAGTGAATGCTATCATTGTCACAAAGTTGGTCACTATGCGCGTGATTGTAGAATTCTCAAAGCCGAAAAGAAGAAAGAAAAAATAATAATAAAAAAAAGATGATCATCTGGCAATGGTCACAGAAGCATTTGTAGCGAAAAATCAAGTGGAATGGTGGATAGATACCGGCGCAACTCGTCACATATCAGGTAACCGAAATTCTTTCAAGACTTACGAATTAGTAGGGGACTGTAAAATTGTATATATGCGAAACTCCTCCTCTACTAAAGTTGTAGAAAAATGAACTATTGAACTGAAGTTTACTTCTGGAAAGATAAATACATTGATGGACGTATTGCATGTTCCTGATATTCGAAAGAACTTGGTGTCAGGTACGTTTCTTTCGAAGCATGGTTTTAAAATAATTTTTGAGGCAGATAAGTTTATTTTATCTAAAAATGGCATGTTTGTTGGAAAAGTTTATGTTGCAAATGGAATGTTTAAACTCAATATTGAAAATGAAAATATTTCTGCTTATCTTGTAAAAGTCTCTGGACTTATGGCATGAACGTCTGGGATATGTTTTAGATCCATTCAACTTATAGTGAATAATGTATTAATCAAAGATTGTGGAAAGAATCATACTACTAAGTGTCTTACTTGTAGTAAATGCAAGATTACGAAGAAGCCCTTTAAGACAGTTGAAAGGTCTTTCACACTTTTGCAATTAATCCATACTGATATTTGTGAGATGAATTATTTGTCACGTCATGGAAAGAGGTATTTTCTCACTTTTATTGATGACTACTCAAGATAGACTTATGTCTTTCCATTGAAAACAAAAGATAAAACATTTGAGACTTTCAAAATATATAAAGCAGAAGTTGAAAATAAATTGAGTGTGAAAATTAAGTCAATTAGGTCTGATAGAGGTGGAGAGTACTAAAAGTCAGATTTTGTTGATTTTTATGAGAGAGAATGCATTGAAAAATAATTGACCATGTCCTATACACCACAACAAAATGGTGTAGCAGAAAGAAAAAATAGGAGTTTCATAGAAATGGTTAATTCTATGTTTTATGGATCTGGTATATCTAAAAATTTGTGGACTGAAGCCTTGCTTTTAGTATGTCATATTTTGAATAGAATTACTTCCAAAAATCATGATGCATCTCCATATGAACTTTGGAATAATCGAAAACCAAATATAAATTATTTTAAAGTATGGGATTACTTGGCTCATGTTCGATTACCAAATCAACATTTAACCAAGATTGACTATAGAGGTGTAGATTGTGTGTTTATTGGTTATTCACAAATCAGTAAAGCTTATAGATTTTTAAATCTTGAGACCTCCTCACACAATTATTGAATCTTTACATGCTAACTTTTTTTAGCATATATATCCCAAGAAAAAAGATTTTTTTGAATAAAATTCAAGTTCTTCTATTTCTCCTCATAAAGGAAAATAGTTGAGCCATTGGAAGAAAGTCAACCAAGATGTAGTTCAAGATCAGACAAATCACAAAACTTGGACCTAATTTTCAAGCTTATTTGGTTGAAAAGGATCCTGAAAGTTATGCTAAAGCTATGTCTTCACATGATGCTCCATTTTGGCGTGAAGCCATTGATGATGAAATGCATTCTATATTATCTAATAATACATGGATATTATCAGATCTTCCTCCTGAATGTAAACCAATTGGTTGCCGATGGATTTTTAGGAACAAAATAAAATTCGATGGTACTTTAGATAAGTACAGAGCCCGTTTGGTAGCTAAAGGCTTTACTCAATTGAAAGACATTGATTATTTTGATACTTTTTCACCTGTAGCTCGGATGACCTCTATTTCTTGATTGCTCTAACAGCAATTCATGGTCTTGTGATTCATCAGATGGATGTGAAAACTTCATTCCAAAATGGAGATCTAGACGAAGAAGTCTACATGAAACAACCAGAAAGATTTGTCAATCCTGGTCAAGAACATAAAGTTTGTAAACTTCTTAAATCTCTTTATGGATTAAAACAAGCTCCAAAATAATGGCATAATAAATTTAAAAAGGTTATGATTTCAAATGGCTACTTAATCAATGGTGAAGATATCTGCATATTTAGTAAATTTAAAGAAAATTCTGGTGTTATAATATGTCTTTATATAGATATAGATGACATGTTGATCTTTGGAACTGATATCGAAAGAGTCAAAGAAACAAAACATTTTCTTGATTCTCAGTTTGAAATAAAAGATCTTAGAGAAGCTGATGTAATTTTAGGCATCAAAATTGTAAGATCGGCAAGTGGTTTGACTCTTACTCAATCAAGTTATATTGAGAAGGTTCTAAAGAGGTTTGACCATTTTGATGACAAGCCTACTCCTACACCATTTGATCCTAGCATCAAACTAGTACGAAACTCTGGTGATATTCTTGATCAATTGACATATTCTCAGATTGTTGGGAGTCTTATGTATGTCATGCATTATGCCAGGCCAGATATTGGTTATACCGTAGAAACTTTGAGTAAATTTACCGGTAGCCCTGGAGTTGAGCATTGGAATGCCTTAATTTGTGTTTTAAGGTATCTGAAGGGTACAATTAATGTTGGCCTGCATTATTCTACCTTTGCAGCAGTTCTTGAAGGCTATAGTGATACTACTTGGAATTATGATCCGAATGACTCTAAATCTATTACTGCTTGGATTTTCACTTTGACTGGAGAAGCAATATCTTGGAGATCAAAGAAGCAGACATGTATTACTCACTCAATCATGGAGTCAGAATTTATCGCTATGTCTTCTGCTGGAGAAGAAGCTGATTGGCTATGGAGTATACTAATAGATATTCCAATATGGGGTAAGCCAATACGACCTTTGACTATATATTGCGATAATAAAGCTGCTATATTTCGGGCTTCAAGTGATTATTACAATGGCAAGTCAAGACAAGTTCGTCTTAAACATAATCATGTGAGAATATTATTAGAGGATGGCATAATATTGCTTCAATATGTGAAGTCCAAACTCAATTTAGCAGATCCTTTTTCTAAAGGGTTAGGCAAGGAATTGGTGGTACAAACTTGTAATGAGATGGGAATAAAGCCTGTTGTAGGCTGATTGTACTTTATGGTAATCCTACCTAATAATGTAATCTTAGGTTCAAAGGGAAAAACAAGTAAAAATATAATTGTGAAGCACATCAATAAAATTTTCTTTTTCCCTGGAGAGTGAGTAGATGTGCATAAGTTGAGATTTTTTCTCTAGATAAATCTATAAGACCGATATTGGTTGGAGTAAATAATAACGATAGATTTGACAGTATTTGTACAAAAGAAAAGAATGAGATTATATTCTCTTATTAAGTCTATACACCAATTTCGATTGGAGTGTGTAGGAACACTCTTGATATATTTATTGATACTTTGTTGTAAAGGAGGATGAGATTAATTTCTCTTAATGAAATTCATAGACTACTTAGTCGGAGTATGCAAAGTTACTCTTGATGAATTCACCGCACTAAGTGCGAAGTAGAGGCCGCTTCAATAAGATTTTAACAGGGAAATCTTAAAGCACTTAGCTAAAAGGATTCGGGACACATGGTCGTAAGGCGTCATAGGATTTTGATTTTCACCGGAACATAGCAATATGCATGGAGTATTTTTCTACTTCATTCAATGAACCACTTAGTTCAAGCTTTGTTCACTAAGTAGTCAATGATTCAGAAAGTCTTCACTAGCTAATGGTTCAAGTCCAAAAGACACCATTATTGATACATGTTGCTAGATTAATGTTTCGAAAGAATTTTGTTTCTTAAAGATAAAATTTCTTGAAACAAGTGGGGGATTGTTATTACTGAAGTTAATGTTTCAATCAATTTTTTGGAACAAGTGCATCGGTTAAAAGTTTTTATGTTTCAATTAATATTGAAACAAATGCATTTTGAGTTACAAAGAAAATGAATGTGAAATTACAATTTAAACAAATGCATTAACAATTGTAAATTCATTTACGTTTTAGGTTCTTGAAACTTGAAAGAAAGACAATTTTTGTTCATGAACCTATTAACTATTGCTTAATTAATACTTTTCACTTGCATGAAAATTTTACCCTATAAATAGTGTTTCTTTTGTTTGGAAAAGATAAGCACTCAAAACTACTTTCCTCTTGAAAAACACTTGAGAGACATTGATCAAATGGTGAAATCACCAATTCAAGAATAGAAGAGCAACATTCTTGAATGCTATTTGTTATGTGGCTTAGTTGAATCCCGAAGATAGAGTTGTCACTAGTTATTCCGTTTGCTCGTGGGAGAGACTCCAACTATCTTCAAGAATCGTATTATCGTATCTCTAAGCCAAGCAAATTTTATTTTGAATTTCTTGTACAATTGTTATTATTGTTCTAACAAATACAAGTTCCAAATGACAAATAAAGCTTGCAGTCAGCAATCAATGCATGAAAAAAGTTGGAATAAACTTTATACTAATAAAACACGTGGTCATAACTCATAAACGCGGTTGCTTACCCAATAAACTTGTTTCCTGCAAAATTTAAAAAGTAACTATTCAGATTCACATAACGCATTGATTATCTGTTGCTATCCAAACTTGATAGTGGAAGACGTTTACAAGTAATTGCAAGATAGTTGGATTATACGTATACATGATTCACTTTACGTACAAAATAGTAGACGTCCCAAATAGAAGAACTACCGACATAAAAAGTACAATGAAAGCTCATAAGAAGACACGTCATGAATATAGAAACATTTTGTATTAGAAACTCGTTAGGAATTCCTAAACCCAAAATAACCTCACATATGTGTAAGCATAAGTTCAGTATATAAATGTACGATGAACGAAAGCTAATTTCGTCCATTCTTAAGCATGAATAGTGAAGAGTGTTGCTGTGGGATGACGGCTAGCATATCGAGGCCACACTAATTCTATTGGTTTCGAAGCACAAATAAGTGAGGAAGGTTACAGTAGATTGACAACTAGCATAGAAATATTCAATACCATAAATCTTATATAACCCTACCACAATAAATTTGAGATTAAATTTGGTTGAAAATAGAATAAATCTCAACCGAAACAAGTAATAATAATAGTTCCATCAATGGAATTGAACAAAGAAGTTATTATTACTACTGAATTTGAAAGAAAACCGCTAAACCATTATTCAAGAATGAAAGAGCGGAGCGTGAAAATCACACCTAAAATATCTCTTTTTTGAGTTTCATACCTGAGTATGAGTTTGAGTTTCTCATCTGAATTATCACAAACTATTTATCAAAACACATCTTTATCATTTGTTTGAGTTTCATACCCGAACTGTCAAAAACTATTTATCAAAGCACACCTTTACTATCATTTGTTTGAGTTTCGCACCTCAACTGTCACCAACTATTTATCAAGACATGTCTCAAATATGATTCTTCACTTTTCCTACCTAAAGTATCACCATAGTTCAGGTTGGAAAAGTGAACAATTGACAGTTCAGGTGTGTTGTGATAAATAGTTGGTGATGATTTAGGTGCGAAACTCAAAAAGTCGATACTTTAGTTGTGTTTTTAACCATTTACTCAGAATGAAACTACAAGTGATGATCATTGATCACTAACCCGATATGGTATTCCCATCTTCCGTTCCTCCAATAAAATATAACTCCATGATACTGAGAACTCCGAGGCCTGGGTCCTTTTCTATTCTTCTTTGCCTTTAATCTCTATTGCGGAGTTTTGACGATCCTCTGCTCATTCAAATTGGCTGAGATATCCAACTCTGACTCTCCATTCACCAATGGAAACAACTCATTTATCACAAACTTACCACGATCCCCATTTTCTTCGAGTTCATTATGGTTTTCATTATATCAAATGCATAACTATCGCGAGGACGATGATGATCAGAACACAAATAATACTCATTATCACCAGTATTACTGGAAGTCTCCATTTTAACAATGGAAAAATTGGAAGTTCCTAAATTATCCATTTGAGTGAATAATGACAGGTCATTGTGCTTTTCTACAACTGTTTCACCAGGAACAGAAATGGATTCTAGTACTGGAACATCATCATGAAAACTAAGATAATGATCAAACATCTTAGAATTCCCACTAGATTAAGCAGGATCAAATGTGTACCACAAAAAATTACAAAAATGATCAAATGTGTATTAAAATTTTGATTTTGATCAGTTGAGTTTCTAGTGATAAAAGGAAAATGGAAAATGGATATGAAGAAGTAGGGGTGTAGGAACCGAACCATTAAGTCAAACCGAATCGGTGAATCAAACTAAATCAAGGAAAAAAATTGATTTATGGTTTGGTTTGATTGGTTTGGTGTTGGCTAAAAAAAACCCAATAATTCTTGGTTTGGTATTAGCAAAAATAAAATCAAACCGAACCGACATAATACATATATAATTTTAATTTTTTAAACATAAAAAAATATTACTTATAATCTACTTTCAAATTGATTTTATTACTTTTTTATATTTAGAAAATTGATACTGCCAGGCCTTTAATTATAATATTTGTCCATTAGAAATAAATTAATACAAAACCCAATATTAATATAAAAACATAAAACTCTTCAATTACTTCACTTTATATTTTACTTTCCAAGATTTTAGAGAGTTCTCATTATTTCCTCATCTTACTTTTCTCATTCTCCTCGTTCTTCAAGTTGTGATTTATGTTTGTTTCTCTTCTTTCTCTTTTTTTTTTTTTATGGAATTATGTTATAGTTAATTACTTTATGTAGTTAAGTTTTTAATAAGTTGTTTCCAATTTTTCATTCTTTTGTATGCTTACATTTTATGTGAAGAGAACTTTCACACAAGCTACTGTGACTAGCGACTTAGAAATTCAACCACTGGGTATCCACATAATATTATTTTGAGAGATAATAGTTAAGACGTCTTAATAATTTATCAACTTAATTTTAATTGAAACTACTCCATGACCATTGTATTTATGTTTTTAGTAAATATTTAATTTTTTTCTCCAATCATATTATAATTGTAAAAAAACCGAAAAAATTAAAAAAAAAAACTAACTAAATGAAATAAAAAAACCGATTGTATATTGGTTTGATTTGGTTTATAGATTTGGAAAATCGACATTATTAGTTTGGTTATATTTTAATGAAAAACCGAACCAACCCGACCTATGTACACCCCACAAATAAGAAACGAATTCAGTCATACACACACTACAGAAAACGCAGTTTTTCAATCAAATATATTGAGAATTTGATCTATTGGGCTTCAATGATATAGAAAAGATGCCAAATGGGTAAAAACAAAACAGGAAAAGAAAGGGAAGTTCGGTGCTTTAGTCCTGTTATGCACAACACAATTCATGTGTATGTCACATAGAGATGATATGTGATGATGAGAATTGCATTGGTTTTTGGGCTAAGAAGAAAAGAGGAAAAAAGGTAAGTAAGTTGGCAATGGAGATTAGAGTGGCAGTGGGAAGTAGAAGCAAACAAAGGAATTTTGTTTGTCACTCTCTCTATAATGGCGAAAAAACAAATTTGGAAAGTAGTTAGGTATGTGAGAAGTGAGTAAGTAGAGTATAACACTTAACTATGTTGAGTTCCCAAAGCTGGGGGCGCTTCCTGTTATGCTCTTTTCCAAATTGAGTAGTCTTTTTTACTCTCACCAATGTAGAGTGTTTCATGCACACTAAAGGTGTCAAACATGCCAGTTTTAACCGGCCCAAACCGGCCCACTAAAGAAAATCGGATCGGTTTGACCCGGCCCGATAAGCCCAAGGGCTTTAAGGGCCCAAGTTCCTGTCCATTTGGTTTTTAGATTTGGGCCCAGTTAACCCGGACCGGACCCAACCCGTTTAGGGTCCGCCGGTTAACCGGTCGGGCCGGGCCAGGATAAGCTCGGTTAATTTTATTTTTTTTTTAAGATTTTGGAAAATTGGGCCAAACTAGCCATTGGCCCAACAGCTATAACGGCTAGTTTGGGCCCAAATATTAAAAAAGAAAAGTTTTTTTATTTAAAATTATTTTTTAACCCCAAAAAAATTTCTATAAATACCCTACACTTTCAAATCATTTTCCACACAATTTTTCATTCTCTTAAATCTCATTCTCTCTCAAATCTTATTTCTCAATTCTCAATTCTCAAATATTCTATATATTTAATTTCTAAAGTGCTCACTTTAATTTTTTTAATTTTGCGATTACTAAGTACGAGTGGAAGTTTCTAAAGTCACAACCTTCAGATACTTCCAAAATTTGGTATTGTCGTTCCATTTCTTACTTTTAATTTTTAATTAGTGTATTAATGGTTGACTATTTATTTTTATTACTTTTTGTGTATTTTGAATATTTTTTAGTTTGATTTATACTATGGATAAATTAAGAAACCTTGGTAAAAGTGTCAAAAAATTTTATCCTGGAAGTGGTAGTGGTAGAAAAAAGCGAATTACTAGCGGTAGAGGTACTTCAAGTACTAGATGTACCCTTTTGAGGAAGAAATAGGTGTAGGTGCTCACGATGTGGATTATTTAGAAGTTCAAAAAAATTACGGTATAGAAGAAGAAAATGAAGTAGATGCGGTTGATTTAGATAAAGATTATGAAAATATTGATGAGACACACACAGTGAAAAATGCTAGCATTAGATCCGAATCAGTTAATCTCCCTTCCCGTCCTCCCCGTACCCCAAGAGCTCGTAAACAAACTAGTGTTGCATGATAATTTTTTGAACGTATATCAGATACTAAGGTGCAATGCAATATTTTTCAAAAAAATATAAGCATAAAAGAGGAGGCAAGCAAGGGGGTGCGGGTACGTTAATGAGATATTTAGCTGAAGAACACCAAAGAGAGTTAAAAATTGCACAAGGTGGTGAGGCTGTTGGTGGACCCACACAAACTAGAATGGACCCAACAACCGATCACGTAATGAAGAAGTATAATAAATTAAGGGACCGGAAAGAAATAGCAAAAATGGTAACTGTAGGTTGTTTGCCTTTTAGTTTTCCTTCTTCTGATGCTTTTATTCATTATATTCAAGAAATTTATAATCATATGTTTAATGGTATTCCTAGAAGTACTTGTCGGTCTGATATTTTTAGACTTCATTCACAATATTGTTTTTATTTATCTACATTGTTAAAAAATATTCAATGTAGAATATCCCTAACTTCTGATCTTGGCCATGCTGTAAATAAAAATGATTATTTAACCGTTACTTGTCACTGGATGGATAGTAATTTTGTGATGCAAAAACGTATTCTTGCTTTTTTATATGAAGAAGATCGTAAACATACTGGACAATTTATTGCTGACTCGATACATAAAGTTGCAGCATTTTATGGTATCGAAAATAAAATCTTATGATTGCTTTTGATAATACTTCTAACAACAAGACTGCTATAACAAAGTTGAAATCTAAGCTATCACCGCCGTTACCTGAAATTTTATATATTAAGTGTGCATGTCATATGTATAATTTAATTGTAAAAGATGGTCTTGAGTTTTTTGAAATTTATATTGAAAAAATCCGTCTTGCTGTTGGTTTTATACAAGGAAATAATCGTAGATCGAGAATTAAAGAATTTAAAGTTAAATGTCAAGAAAATGAACTTGTACCGATATTGATGCCTGAGGAAATTGATATTAGATGGAATTCTACGTATGAATTTTTAAAAACTTGGTATAAATATAGAGTTCCTATTACATTAGCTTTTAACCAACATTGTGGTTCATTTGCTGATTCTACCGATTGCATGCTACTTGATTTTGATTGGGTTGTAATTAATGATCTTGTTAAGTTTTTGAAAAAAATTTATGTAGTTACGGTTGAATTTTTCGGTGCTTATTATCCTACTGTTTGTAATATTTTGAGATATATAACCGATATTTCTGGTTTGATCAAAGAATATTAAATAAAGAAGGTTATGAAGATTCTGTTGGTGCCATGTTTACTAAATTTAAAAAATATTTTTTTCCGATTCCCCCTATTTTCTTGGTTGGTGCTATGCTAAATCCGTGCATTAAATACCATACTATGTGCCACTTTAGTACTCTTATTTATCGTAACTTAGAAATAAATACTAACAATGATTCTGAACAAGTACAACCTGATTTGTGGACGGCTACGTCTGATGCGAATGCTTACATAGATAAATTATATAACCACTATGCTGATTTAGTTGATTTAGCTGTACCGACACATATCAGTCCAAGTGTCGCTCCTCATCCTCCCGAGGTTCCATCATTTTCTAAAGGCCAATGAATTGTGGTTTTCCTGATTCCTTTTATGATTTACCCTGTTGGAACAGTTTTGACGAGGGAGCTTACACATCAACTTATCGGGAAAAGCTTAAGTATTATCTTCGATCGCCGCCAGAGGATCGCAGACGATGGATCAACATGTTGGATTGGTGGAGGAATAATGAATCACAATATCCTGTGCTTTCAAGATTAGCTAGAGATATCTTGAACGTTCCAATGTCAACCATTGCATCAGAGAGTGCCTTTAGGCAGGGACAACAGCAACTTGGAGACAACCGACACTCATTGGAAAGCAACGCAATGAATGTTCTAGTTTGCCTCAGAGATTGGATTAGAGCATAAAGAAGAAATCAAGGAATGGAACCGGAGCCGAAGGACGAGCAGAAACTTGAAGAAATTATGACTTCGCGGGAGAACTCAGCAGAATCAAGTCCAATGCATGGGTTTGCCCCTGTTGACTTTGACTATCCTATGCAAGTTCCCGTTAATATTAACATGAATGAGTTGGAAAAAATGATGCATAATTTGTAGATTTTTTATTCATGTAAATTATAAATTTTGAATCATTTTGCAATCAATAAAATTCAACATTCATTAATTAACTATCAAGTATTATTAATTTATTATATTAAGTAGCATATGTTTTGTATATTATTGTATATATCTTCTATACACATGTATATTTAACGTATATATTTAATGTATCCAAGTGTATATGTTTTACAAATTAGTATATAACTATATATATATATACATATTGCAGTATATATAAATGTATATTGTAAAATAGTATATATTTTATTTAAAGCAGTACATATATATTGAATGGTGTGTATATATCTTCTATAGACGTATATATTTAACGTAAACATGTGTATATGTGTTATAAATTAGTATAATATAACTATCTATATATTGTACTACATATATACCGTAGTATATAGTTTATTTAATTTTAAAGTAGTACATATATATTGAATGGTGTGTATGTATCTTCTATAGACGTGTATATTTAACTTATACATGTGTATATGTTTTATAAATTAGCATGTAAATATACATACATATATATATATATATACATACTTTATTTGAAGTAGTACATATATATTGAATGGTGCGTATATATATGTATATATTATATCTTCTATAGACTTATATCTTTAAAGTATACAAGTGTATATG
>NC_061120.1:198338101-198351001 GCF_002878395.1 Capsicum annuum
AAGTAGTACATATATATTGAATGGTGCGTATATATGTGTATATATCTTCTATAGACGTATATCTTTAACGTATACAAGTGTATATGTTCTATAAATTAGTGTGTAACTATATATATATACATAATTTTTGTATATATATATGTATATTGTAGTATATATTTTATTTAAAGCAATACATATATATTAAATGGTGCGTATATATGTGTATATATCTTCTAAAGCAGTATATATTTAACATATACATGTGTATATGTTTTATAAATTAGTATATAACTATATATATATATATATATATATATATATATTGTAGTATATGTTTTATTTAAAGTAGAAAAGTAGTACATAAATATTCAATGGTGCGTATATATGTGTATATATCTTCTATAAGTGTATATATTTAACGTATAAATGTGTATATGCTTTATAAATTAGTATATAACGATATATATATATATATATATATATATATATATATATATATATATTGTAGTGTGTATATATATATTGTACTATTGTAGTATATGTTTTATTTAAAGTAGTACGTATAGTCATATATAATTATATATTGAATGGTACGTATATATGTGTAATTGTTTATTTATTTCTTAAAAATTATATATTGTATAATTGTAGTGTATATAGTGTATATTGAATTGTATATAGTGTATATTGGATTTTTCATTTTTTTTAAATGGGTTTGACCGGTTTTTAACCGGGTTTGACCGGGTTTAGGTGGGTTTAACCGGGTTGAGTTAAGTGGGCCGGTTCAGGGTTGTTTTCAACATTTTTACTGTTGAACTCGGAACCGGCCCAGCCCATCTAACCCCAACCTAGACCGGAACCGGCCCACAAACCGATTAAACTAAACGGGCTGGTTTCGGATTGGCCCGGCCCGACCCACTTGACACTCTTAATGCACACCAAGGATTTTATCATACTTTTTCACAAAATTTTTGCAAAGATATTCTTTGATTACTCCCCCGAGCCATTTTATGTGGTTTAATTTGACTAAATAAGAGTTTAAGAAATAAGATTTGATTTGATCATTTTTACTATATTGTCATTTACTATTTATTATAAAAAAATAAAAAAATAATACATTTAGTTTTTAATTAAACAGGATCAATAAAGATAAAAAAGTAATTGTGTCTTTAAAATTACCAAATAAAGAAATGTGACTTTTTTTGAGAGCCGAACCAAAAAAAAAGTAGGTCACATGAAATCGAAGAAGGGAGTAGTAAACAACTTTATTATATTACTTTAAAATATGTTTCAAATGTTCATACGACTTTAATGCGTTATTTACAATCCAACTTGGGAAAGCCAAATCCCAAAAAACTCTATGTAAAAGAAAAATATAGAATTTTGCTAGATTATAAGCCAACACATTTCATGTTTGAGGAATATGTAAATTATTGATCCTTCAAAAGAACTCATCAATCTCCATATATCTACATCTTAAGTAGTAGTTCCTCCGTTTTAAAAAGAATGGTTCCTTGTCCTTTTTAGTAACTTTTTAATTCTAACTTTTCACGTGGCATGTTTAAGACCACAAGATTGAAGGACATTTTAATACATTTGACATATCTTTAATTTAAGACCACAAGATTCAAAAGTCTCCGTATCATGTCAAACTAGATCATTCTTTTTAAATGGAGGGAGTATCTATTTCTCAAGATACTATAGTTTATCTTTGTAACATTTGCACCACAAACCTTGCATCTGATATTCTATGGATCCTTGACCAACCATTCTGCAAAGCTTGTTTCAAAGCCTTTAGAATTGGCATTGCTTCAGCAATTATGGCCTTTCCTAGCAATTATGGCCTTTCCTACAAATTGAACGGGAGTGCCAAGGGCATGAAGCAAATGTCTACAATTATTCATAATTGTCATTCCACTGCTTGCATTTTCCTTAATTCATTCTTCATTTGTAAACCTGCATTTTAAAAAACAAAAACCCTATCTTGTGCCATAATAATATCTCCATCATGAATATTGTTAAGCATACGAGCTAAGACTACTCTGCAAAGCATCATCGATATCATATTTATGTAAATCAAATAAAGCCTTCTTAACTATGGCATTAGGTTCATACACATCACTGTTAAAACTTAAACGACTTTCTAGCTTTTCTCATTGCCATAAAAGTGAAACACTAAACCTCATTAGTTCAAGAAAATTACGGTATATCAACACATCTTGCGAAACAAATCATTCCACCATATTGTGAAATCAATATCTCTTTCTAAATTTGGTCAGTTGATAGAAGCCAATTTCCACGCTATTGAGCTTTCGAACAAGTAAAATACATGTGCCTGATCATTTCTGGTGCTAAACCACAAACCTTACAAACACCACACCACGAATCAGTCACTTAGAAATATCCGAATTAACAAGTAATTAAAATACTTAGGATGCATTTTCTGAGAAAATGATTATATTTATTTATTATTTTCATTGACCATAAAAACTTCCAGAAAGATTTTGAAAACAAAATGACAATTGGCTTAATAATGCAGCTCCTGCTGAAGCCGGCTTTGTTTGAGAATCCACAATTCGATAAAAGATGAAAATTAAATTGTTAAAATGATAACCTATTATTACTAAATTAATAATATATTTAAACTTGAATTATTGGTTCAAATTTGATTTTAAATAACCCTACATTGAGAATTAGTTTTGCAATTTCGTAAACATTTGCTAAAAGTCAAAGGATCATCATTACACATATTTGAAAGGAAATAAATCAATGTGCCGATTTTTCGGCAAATAAAAGGCACAAACATGAAGACATTTATGAGTTTGGAAAGTTTCTCTCAAAAATACAAAAATTCTTCTAGATAATTTAAGTCATAAAGCTTAAGAAAGATTTTAAGAATTTTATATAATATTTTCTATTGTACCAAAAAGAATTGAACAATTTGAGAAGTAGCCAAATTCTGCCATCAAATCACTCATACGATGTGATCAGATGATTGATAAGAAGGGACACTGTTTCTCTTATTTGGAATATTATTCAAGAACGACTATTAATTACAAGAGTCGTGCATTAAAAAGTTTGTGACAATTGGACTTCATTAACTAACATTTGACTATGAAGTATGAAAACAATATGAAATATTGTAAAGAAAGCTTGTAAAGATTAAGAACATAGAGAAAAAACTTTAAAAGAATTGAATTGATTGTCCTCTCCCAGTTACTATTTGAACTCTTATGCTATGAATTAATTTCAAATTATGATTCCAAATTATTCGTTCAAACACTAATTTGAAATTATGAGATGAAATCACATGTTTAAACGCTACCAAAATAATCAATTTAAGTGAAAAAAGTCCCACTTGGGTGTATACCAAACAAATAGATCGTTATGTGTGTGTAGGAGTGGTGACGTCAGAATTTTCACTAAGAGGTTCAAAATATTTAGAAGTAAGCACACAAAGAAGTCAAAGGTGTTCAACATCTACTATGTATACATAAAAATAATTTTAACCATGTGTAAACTCTCTTATAAACAGTGTAATTTTTCATCAAAGGAGGTTCGGACAAACCCTCGTGGCCCTACCTAGCTTCGACGTCTTTTTATAGTATATGTTGAGTTGATTCAGTGTAAACATTCGATATGAAAAAATGTTTATTCAATTTTGTCCATGACATTTTGTGATCTTATAATATGAATCAACAAATAAGCTGCTAGAAGTCTAGAACAAGTCAAATCTCACTTTATCACTAGATAAAATATCTGCTACGCCCTAGAATTTATCTCACCATCAGATTACACAAAAGGTAATTTCTTAATTAATATAACTCCTAGCTGCACTCGTATTTAAAAAATTTATTCCTATTGTCTGAATTCTGATCTAGCTACTTTAGTTGTAAATCAATCTACTTCAAACTGTTAGGTGCATTGTGCATATTTAAGAAAATACTGTCCTAGGAGTATAGTAATATTGCTGTAGATGATGGGAGAATTAAATATATTTGGTGAAGTGACTAGTGAATATTGAAAAAAATAAAAAGGATAAATAGGAAGAAATGGCTGAAATACTGAAAATATAGACAAAGGGAAATTAAAGAATGCAACATATATATGCTTATGCCCTTTGGATATAGATGGTCACCCCCCAACCCACACTGGATTTCTTTTTGGAAAATTAGATGACAGCACTAACAATTATACAATATGTACATAATATTTCATAATTTAAGTATGTTTCATCCCATATTTTATATGTATTCAGAAAGTAATGAATCTAAAGAATTATGTATCTGAATAAACTTAATACAAACCAAAATACGAAAATAAGAACAAAGTAAAGGAAGTCAAAGACGATAAGAAAAGAGGGATAAAAGATAGACACAAGTTGAGGCATCGTAGACAAATCAACAGTATATTAAACCAAAGGCCCTTAAACGATTAACCTAAACAAGCACCTAAATTCTACGAAGAGCGAGAGAGGAATTGAATCCCCTGATAATCAACGTTTTAAAACAATCAACAAAGCTCCCAACGAGATTAGAAAACACTCTCAAGTGTAAGTTCATCCATAATCATTTAACCCTAGGAAGAAGAGAGTCCTAGCTATTTATAGGTCATGACCACTTATAACAATTGGACCCAAAAGTGACTCTAAATGCTAACTGGTCACATAAGTAACCCAAAAGCCAAACACTCTAATTTGGCTCAAAAGTGACCCAAAAATCAAATACTCAAGATGAGGCACTCTTCCTTCGTCCATCCTCCTCATGGTGGATCACAATACTCCCCCTCATCCCTAAAGCTTCGTCAATTGCCTTGAGCTCGGATCTTTGGGGCGATTTGACTTGAAATCAAAACTTAAGCGTGAGATGACGTATTATGAGTTACACTACTAAAAAAAAGGTGAAAACCGACCACATGTGGTCGGTACCACAAAACCGACCAAAATGTGTGGTCGGTAAAGTAGTGGTAGTTTTTTAAAAACCGACCACAAGTGGTCGATTTTTTCTAATATATATAATTCATTATTATTTTATTAAAATTGAAAAAACTAATTTTAGGAAAAAAAAACGATCACAAGTGGTCAGTTTTTTATTAAATTAATTAATTTATTAAAAAACCGACCACAAGTAGTCGGTTTTTATTAAATTAATTAATTAAATTTAATATTAAACCAAACACTTGTGGTCGGTTTTCTGTAAAAAGAAATTAAAAATCGACCACTTGTGGTCGATTTTTCTGGAAATTAAAAAAAAATCAAAACCCAAATACAACATGCAACAACAACAATGCAATACAACAGTAACCAAATCAAATACAGCAGCAACAACAACCAAAAATCAAATGTAAATACTTTCAAAAGTGTACAACACATACAAAATGTCCAACAAAAGTGAGTATAAAAAAACTACAACAATAGTTTCAAACAACAAAATGTCTAAATTCAAAGTACAACACATACAAAAATCAAAAAACTAAAAGTCATCATCATCGAATTCATCCTCGTCTTCATAACATCATCTGTGCTGAAATCATCCAGGGGTCCTAGACCTTTTGCAGCCCAAACTGCATCACCAGGACACGGAGGAATAACCCCCCCCCTCAGTCTGAATGAAAGGGTTGAACTGCTGCTGCAACATCTTGATTTGTTATGTTGTTGCCTTCCCCGTCTTCTTCTTCATCTTTCTCTATTCAGCAAACCTCTCTCTCTGTTCAGCAAGATCTTCAGTGAGTTGAGAAACCATATTTTGTAGTCTTTCAATGGTTTCTCTATCAACTAAAGAGCTAGAGTATGCAGCGCCGGACGAACACCTAATATTATCGCCAAAAAAGTTTGTGTGGTATCCGTAGAAATGGCCTCTATTTGCAGGACCCACGGCTTTTGTCCATAACTCCTCCTCTAAATGTTGGGGTATTGGGTCCCTGACTTTCAGGAGGCTAACTACTACGATACTCACCAACAAGACGCGTATATTTGTCCTATATTCAAAGTAAAGTTAATACTAAAAGTCAAAAAATATTAAAGTAGTTATAATTGAATAATATCAACTTTGAGAAAAAGATTCATAAATTCAAGATTTATTTCTTACGTGGACAGCCTTTGCACAAGCTTCAACCCAGACATCTTCATCAGTCGGGTTTTTTTTTTCAGATGAGTGTCCTCAAATAGCTCATCAGTTGGTATTTGCATACCCTTTTTTATTTCCTGCATATGAAAAAATTATCAACATTCAAATAATAAAAAAATTTAAATAGAAACAAACAATTAAAATTGTAAACGTTACATACCATTTTTTCCAGCACAACAATAGTAACTCTTACAGCCGCAGTATGTAAAGAGACACCCTTGGATGATGCCCAGGCTTTCTTTTCTTTTTTTCCTCAATAATTGGTATTCTACGCTACTCCAATGGTGAAGATACAGTTGCCATGCGGGTTCAGGAATCCACTTAGGTTTTACCAATTTCTTTAGGGCATAATCCAAGAGACCATTAAATCTGGCTCTACATCTTATGAAAAAATTCTTCTTTATAAGAAATGCATTTGCAGCATCCCACCAGTAAAATTTCTACAACAAAAATATAATATTTAATCTTTTGTTCTAACAATGTGTTAATAGTAGTCGATAAGTTAAATCCTTACCATAAATTCTTCAAACATTCTATCCCTGTCAAGTTTTGAAACCTTTTGCCATCTGGTCCAGTAGCCATTGAAGTGCCGAGTAATGTATATTCGCGTCTTTTGTCCAACTCCAGCATCCGACCTAAACCTACAACACAAGATCAAACATTAATTTCATAGAGCATAATAATATAGTAATAAAAAATGAGTAACTTTATTATATTTAAAAATCTTACCCTCTCACAACTGCAACAAGATAAATCCTCCCAAAATCATCTCTATCTCCTGGATGCCTAGTAAGTGATGATGGATGCACTGGCGTAGGCGGATCTGAAGCACCATATGGAGTACCTCCAAGCTGAAAATCCGACAAGCCAATAGATCTAGCAGAATCACTATGTGAAGTTGTGCGACTACTGCAAGAGGGTATCGGTGATGGTAGACATCTGGAGGGGCCAGCGGCCATCCGATAATATTGTGCTGGCTGTGGCACGATCATAGGAGTAGAATGAGTCGGTGTAGACCCATGTAGTGACCCTACATGCGTAGGAGTAGGTATCAATCCTCGGACGACCTAGAATGAGGGTCATGCTGTCGCGTCAGCAAACCGAACCTCAGATATATGAATACCTGCCGGACGTCTATAAGGCGGAGGTTGTCTATTCTTTTTTGGTTTTGTAGTATCAACTTATTCCTTACCCTTGTCACCTCTGTCTGACATCTAAATTATGTTAAGTTAACAAGTAGTTACTTCCTACAAAATGAATATATAAAAAAACATTCCAAGTAACTAATTTCAAGTTACTAATTCACATTTCAAATCGTTCTAATAAAATACGAGATATAGACAAGAATATTTTTATTACTATATAAATCATGAAAAAGTGGAAACAACAAACTTAAACAGTATATTACATATCAATCTTAAACAAGAAACATAAAGGTAAATGTATAGTACAAAGCATAAGACATCAATACATAATAAATACAACCTACACAACTAATCCTCCTCTTCTGAAGACTCTCCACTAAATCATTCACCCTCTTCGGAGGTTTCCTCATTTCCTACCCACTCAGCCTCTTCTTCCGCAATACTAACTTCTTCAAATATATTTTTTGGGTAATTCAAACCGTCTACTAATTCAACGTCCACTAGCTGGTGATCAATCTGTATTTCATTTTGATATGCAGTCTCCAGCACATTCTCAACTTCCACCTGGTCTATAGGCTTTGTTTTTATTATAGCCCACCAATCAGACTTGTCATTGCGCAATGGATAAGGAGCATAATACACTTGTTTAGCATTTTATTCTAGAACAAATAAATCGCAAATAGGATACGACCTATTATGCTTCACTTTAATAATGTTATGCTCCCTATGTACTCTTGTGCCTCTTGTGCTTGGATTAAACCACTTACATCGAAAGAGGATAATTTTTTTATTGGGAAACTAACATACTCCAATTCTAAGATCTCGTGTATGATGCCAAAGTAATCAACATCATCATCACCCTTAACCCAAACACCACTATTATTTGTTTTCCTTGTTCTAGAGTGTTGTTCAGTAGAAAATTAAAACTCATTTACTTTGTATTGGGATATTGCATTAGCTTCAAATGGACCTAAAGAAATATCTCTCAAGAGCTGATCGTATGCAGCTGCATTTGGTGAATGGTGTACCAAAAAATATTATACATATATATTTTAGTTGAGGAATGTGTAAATGTTTAAACTATATAGAAATATTAATACACTTACGAACCTCATTTTTAAACCATGTTGCAAAGGATGCATACACTTGATTTTCGTGGAATTGAGTCGTAAATGAACTGAACATCCAACATGGGAAACACAATTAGTTTCTTTAAGGGAATGAGTAAACAAATAAGATATGTTCAAATTTTAATCTCCTTACTTCAGAAAGGGCTCAATTTCCGAGAAATTCAGTATGACATACAAAGTTGCTGATTTGCGCTCCGTCGGAGTGAGTCGGCGAGGTGTGGTTTTTTTAGCCTTACAATCAGATTGATTGAAAATTGATATCGATTGCAAATGAGGCTCATTCACATCGTCCTGATGACAATTCGGTCGGTTTCTTGAACAAGCAACTTCATCACGACAGTAGTATGAACAAAATTGAGAAGTTTCTCTTACAAGATATTCCTCAACTATAGAGCCTTCCACCCTATGTTTGTTTTTGGGACCCCTTTCAATTTTCCAATTGCCTTGTACAATCTTAAGGTTAGATGTTTACTATATTTTAAAAAGATATGTATGAATTTAAATATGTTACAGATGCTTACCGTTCGAATGGATACATCCAACTAGTTTGAACTGAACCGCCTAGCCAAGCTTCGTGCACAAAGTAAATGGGAAGATGTTCCATCATATCGAAGAATGCTAGCAGAAAAATCTTCTAGCTTGTTGGTGATAACAACAATATTACATTTCATTCGCACCAGATTTTCTTCTTTTAATGTGGTGGCACATAAGTATTTGAAGAACAAAATGATCTCTGCTATTAGTTGGCATATGTTTTCAGGTAAACCAGTAAACGCAATTGGAAGTAATTGTTTCATGAAAACATGACAATCATGACTTTTCATTCCATGCAAAATTCCTTGTGTCATATCAGCTCTCTTTCCTAAATTTGAGGCATATCCATCGGGCATCTTCAAACTTTGAATCCACTCACATATTTAACGCTTTTGGTCCAAATTGAATGTAAAACTAGCCTTGGGTTAAGAACATTGCCGTTGGGCCTCTGCTGTAAGTGTAATTCTCTGCGGTTGTAATATTCTGGTAAGTCAAGTCTGGCCTTAGGATTATCCTTTGTTTTGCCGGTAACATCCATAACTGTGTTGAACAAGTTATCAAAATAGTTCTTTTCAGTATGCATAACATCAACATTATTTCTAAGTAAATTATCTAGCCAATATTCTAACTCCCAAAATATACTTTGCTTAGTCCAGTTATGAGAAACGTCGTATCCATTAAGCCTGTATAATTGTTTCTCGCTGGCTTTAGGAAAATCCTGAACTATTTCTCAGACGTCATGACCAGACAGCCTTTGAGATGGACCATCATGTTCCCTTCTATTCCTTCTGAATGCATTCTTGAGTTTCCTAAATTCATGATCAGGTGGAAAGAAACAACAATGACAATCAAACCATGAATTTTTTCTGCCATGTCCCAATGTGAAAGATTATGTTTTTCCCATGCAGTATGGACAAGCCAGCTTTTCAACTGTCATCTACCCAAACAATATTCCATAAGCAGGAAAATCATTAACAGACCATATTAGATATGCACGCAGATTGAAATTTTGTTTAAGAGAGATGTCCCAAATTTCAACCCCCTCATGCCATAAAAATTGAAGTTCATCAATCAAAGGTTACAAGTAGACATCTATTCTGCTTTTTGAATTATGCGGGCCAGGAATAACACAATTCAGAAATATATAGGGACTAGTCATCAACATTTCAGGAAAAAGATTATAAGGAGTAATAAATACAGGCCAACATAAATATGGCGCACCATCAACTGAAAAAGAAGAGAACCCATCCGCACATAATCCCAATCGAATGTTTCATGGCTCGGCTGCAAAATCTGGATAAGTTACATCAAAATGCTTCCAAGCCTCTCCATCAGATGGATGACACATAACACCAGTGGGCCTTCTATTTTCACTGTGTCATCTCATTTGAGGAGCTGAGCTGTTTGAAGCATACAATCTCTTCAACCTTGGTATAAGAGGTAAATAATGCATCGCCTTAATAGTAATTTGATTTCTAGTAGAACCATGCTTATATCGAGAGTTCTAACAAAACTTACAGAACTCTAGGTTAGCATCTTCCTTAAAGTATAACATCCAGCCATTTTCATAATAATCAATTCTAACCGCGGAGAGACCTAACTTTGACACCAATCTTTTTGCCTTATAGAAAGAATCAAGAACCTCCAAGTCGGGGTCAACTAACTCTTTAATAAGGTCTATCATTGAGTCCATTCCTTCTTCAGCAATATTCCAGTCAGATTTAATACTTAATAATCTAACAACAACAGACAAAGAGAGTGCGAACACCCATCAAACAAAGGATGACTGGCAGCGTGTAATTCTTTGTAGAAATTTCCCGCTTCGCTATTAGGAACATCTTCAACATTTTTCCTAAATTCAACCCCGTGTTGCCTCCCAAAAGCATCGTGCACCATTTCTGTCATCCTAGTATCTTGATATTCATTATGACCTGCAAACCTACTAATTTCTCCAATAACAAAGTTATTTTGCGCAACATCCCCATGAATACCACGCAATCTTAAAAATTCCTCATGAAACCCCTTTCTATAAAGATGTTCCTTTACATCTTCTTCACTTAAAATATTTATACCATCACATCTAACACAAGGACAACGAATAACCCAATAACGTGTTCAAATATCAAGTGTCTTAGCATGTTCAACGCTTTTGACAGCTTAAACAAATTCTTCCCTAATACCCATTCTATTATTATTTTTTCGTTGATATATCCAGCTATAATCAGGTTCCATCTACGCAATCAATCAAATTCAACTAATTAGATCAAGTCACAAAAATTTAACCATTTTCAAGCAATTAAGTCACCTAACAAACCACATTCAAAATACAAAATCCTCTTCAAAGTCCCTAGACTTAACCATTTTCAAGTGACTAAGTCACCTACCAAACCACATTCAAAACAAAAAATTTCCCTTTAAAGTCCCTAGACTTAACCATTTTCAAACAACTAAGTCACTTACCAAACCACATTCAAAACAAAAAAAATTCCCTTTAAAGTCCCTAGACTTAACCATTTTCAAGCAACTAAGTCACCTAACAAACCACATTCAAAATAAAAAAAATCTCCTCAAAGTCCCTAGACTTAACTATTTTTAAGAAACTAAGTCACCTAACAAACCACATTCAAAACAAAAAAATCCCTTTAAAGTCCCTAGACTTAACCATTTTCTACCAACTAAGTCACCTACCAAACCATATTTGAAACAAAAAAATCCCCTTTAAAGTCTCTAGACTTAACCATTTTCAACCAACTAAGTCACCTACCAAACCACATTCAAAACAAAAAAATCCCCTTCAAAGTCCCTAGACTTAATAATTTTCAATCAACTAAGTCACCTGACAAACCACATTCAAAACAAAAAAAAAACTCTTTAAAGTCCCTACACTTAACCATTTTCAACCAAGTCTAAAAAAAAAACCACATTCAAAACACAAAATCCCCTTCAACGTCCCTAGACTTAACCATTTTCAAGAAACTAAGTCACCTAACAAACCACATTCAAAACAAAAAAAATTCCCTTTAAAATCCCTACTCTTAATCATTTTTAACCAATTAAGTATCAAAACAAAACCACATTCACGAAACAAGCAACAACAATGCCTACAAGATGTCAACAACAATGCTAGTGAATCGAACAAGGCCACACACGGCTTCACTAGACTTCAGTATAAACAATAACAAGAACATAACAACAATGTTAGTGAATCGAAAAAGGCCACACACGACTTCACTAGACTTCGATATGAACAATAACAAGGAGATAATAACAATAGTGAATCAAGAGAAATTAACTTACCTTTGCTTGTCCTAAATTAAAGAGAAAGAGATAACCGATCACCGAATCAAGAACCTGAAAAAATCAAGACAAAATATTCCAACTTTGAGTGATTTAGAAAAACTCATATAAAAAACAACAAGCTAAAGTGCTAAACCATAAAAGTAAATCCATTCACTTTAAAGACAACAAGCTAAACCCTCGTCCAAAACAACAAGCTAAACCATAAAGTCCATTCAAGAATCAAAAGCAACAAGCTAAACAAGCAAAACTAGTTTAAACAATTATGTGTATAGCTCAAAAATTCTGAAAATAATTAAACCAAATTCGAGCTTCAAACGAGCTTAAAAAACTAGTTCAAACTAGCCTAATCTTCAACATTATAAATTTCACAATTATATAAACTAGTACACCTATAAATCAACCTCAAAAAGCATAAAACCCACAAAATACAACAAAATTCATACCTGAGATAAGCTGTGGTCGCTCGAACAGTGGCAGGAGCAGTAGTTAGGGTGATTTTTGCATTTTTGTGATTGAAAAATTAATTTGAGTGTGTTTAGGGTTTTGCGTGATTGTTGTATGTGTGTTTTGGTGTTTAGGTCGATAGGATATAGTTTATAATGGGTCAAGTCGGGTCATGTGGGGGTGGGTCTGGTAGGAGCTATATAATTAAAAAAAATTATTATTTTGTTGAAAACCGACCAC
>NC_061120.1:198354001-198394872 GCF_002878395.1 Capsicum annuum
GCGCGCACACACATATATATGGTTGCCCACCTAAACCGAAAGTGGTTATAAATGCTATAACAAAATTTCGTAAGAAAATATCTTGAGAACTCTATGAAGATCGAAATAGATCTCAATGAATGAATTGGTATCTTACTACCAATCACAAGTTTCATGTTTGACGCAGTATTCATACGAAAAATTATGATCAAAGAGTTCTTTATCAATCACCATCTAATTCAGAGATCCTTACAGAAATCTTCTTCAAATACAAAAATTCAGTATCTTCTCTTGAATTAGTGAATTAGACAGGACTGCTTTGTCCAGAATAAGAAGTGGTGGGTCAATTTTCATTAGAAATAAAGATAAAAAAAGATTTGATTGACGACATATTCTTAGATCTTTCTTCATCATTTGAGTTGATGAACTAAACTAGATAGTTATATGAGTGAATGTCAGTAATTGGTGATTATACAATTCGAACAATTTCGAATTTACCTTAAATAAACAATGAATAAACCGTTAATTTGACATTTCAAATCAATTATATTTTCCACCTCCTGCCAAGACAAATTTAAAGGGGAAAAAACTTTCATTTTTCACAATTTCCATCTGTCAACTTCACGGGATGAAAACTCTTGGTAAATTCTCTTCAATTTTGTTCCATTATGTTGCGATTTTCATTGGGTTCTTAGTTAGTATTTACCTAAATAAAGTATTTATTTTGTAGGTACAACGATTGAAATAAAGTTTAATCATTTTTTATACTCAATTGAGTTTTAGCCTTTAGAACTTCTAAATTTGAAGAAATTGGAGGTGTGTGTCATTTTAATTCCTAGGCGCATGTCATTCTACTCTTAAAATGAACAATCTCCTTTCAGATTTAAGAAACAAATTCACGACTTATTGACTCTCTCACTCTGATCGTTCTTTTTTGGTTATTTCAAGGGTTGATGGTTACCTTTTGCCGCTCAGCTTTTCGATATTTGTTTTATTTCTTATCAAATGAATGATATTTTCTTTTGAAAATCGAAATTGTTCTTAGCATGATATTAAAGAAACTCAGCTCGCGTCTGATTAGCTATTTGGTAAGACAAGAGCTAACTAATAATGAAGAATTTTCTACAATAGGCAAAAGCAACAATGTTTGTGGAGGTAAAAAACCTAGGTAAACTTTTTTTGTCGGAGAAGAAGAAATAACAATATTTGAGGAATATTAGTTTTTCAAAAACAATAAACTATTTCCAAATTATAATAATAATAAAACTTGATTTTGTGACAAAAGAATTTTTGTCATAAGAGATTGATAAACTATAAGGCATGATATACATAAAACAAATATTTGTAACACTCCGCATGTTCACATGCTTTTTAAAGCCTAAAAAAAAACCTCCGATGCTTGTACTGAGTAGAAATAATTTGGGATGAATTTGAGTACATGAAAGAAAGTTTCTACGTCGAAAAGAGATCGTGTGTCACACCTAGGGAGTCCAGATTCAAGGTCCACGCCGCGCCCTGAGTCGGGAGGAGCTAATGGAATGGCTTCGTCCTGGGCAGCGTGCCCCGCAAGCCCCGGACCTAATGGCTTTTTTATTTCGTATTTTTAAGATCTTTTTGATCCTTACTTGCTTAAAATTATCCACACTTATTCTGAGCTAATCCAAAACCCTTGAACATGATTTTCCTTCCCCCAAAACATATTTTGTCTTTCCCCAAAGCTCAAAGAGATAATTCAACTTGGGTTCAAGCTTCAAGGCTAATGATTAAGTTTTGAAAAAATGTGCAAAAAAAGTTTGTACTTAGGCGAAATTTACAGTTACGCACTTTGAACTTTGCGGGGATCCTATGACCCCCTAGACTTTTTTACCATATTTAACTGGCATATATTTTTTCCTTATCAAACATTTTTTCTTATGCGCTCAATTTGCATAAAATACACGCAGTGGTCCAAGCGCCAAATATATGTTAGTTAAATATAGTAAAAAAATAGTTTGGGGGGGGGTTCATAAGACCCCCGCCAAGTTCAGAATGCGTAACTACAAATTTCGCCAAAGTATAAATATTTTTCGCGCCTTTTTCCCGTTAAGTTTTTGTTGATTTTATTCCATCAAAAGGCACGTCGAATACACACACCTCCCCCAATTTCAATTACTACATAAATTAAATTATGAATTTAAATTATTGTTTATGTACTATGGTGTTGGTGATTTGATTGAAACTAGGGTTACGAGTCCCATTATGAAAGTTTATGTAATTCTCTCCTCTTCACTTTAAGAGAAAAATGTGTTTGAGATTTGAGACAAAATGACAATTTGAAAATGGTGGATTCTTATGTTTTGAAAGTGATCGTTGAAAGTATAAATCTTTTAAGCTATGAATATGGAGTCTTTTGAAAGTTTTGAATTTAACTAGAAATTAAATTATTTTCTGTCTCTTGAGTCATTGAATTTACTATATTTTGAAATTGTTTTAAAGTTGTCATGGCAAACACAATAATGATTACGCTCATGTTTTCAAATGATGGGACAAAAGAACCTAAAATGTTTTACAATAAGGATATTGGGCATATACTATGAAAATGGACCTTATGGTTAAATGGTTAATGAATAGATGACTTGCAAGTCTGGGTATGAAGATACCAACATTGGTCTATGCCCTTAATGAAAACAAAATTATTTTAAAGATGTTTATTGATGTGAAAGTGCTAAAATTTGGGTTTAAAGAGAATTAAATGATTAACCGAGAAGGTGTGAGCCCAAGTACCTCTACACCCCAAATCTGTGTTTTGCCGACATAAGGATGGTTGATCCTTAATTAATTGGACAACCTTATGTTTTCCTCTGTGAGGATGATTGTTGGCCATAATGTTTTAAATCTCAATTCATGTGGCCAACAAGAATTGAGGCTTAGCTGGTCGAGCGTTGGTCGGATCCACATAGCTTGTGGTGTTAATAGTCGATGATACCATTTAGTTCAAAATTAAGGAATAGAACTATAGAAGTGTGATTTTTCTCTTACTTGGAGTCACAACTCTTTTTTCACATATTGTTTTGGCTTTTAATTTTATGATTATACTTATCCCTTCAAAAGCTTTACTTGTCTTATTATGTGTTCAATATGCCAAATAAATTTCACGTATTGATCATCTCGAGCGGTTACATCATTTCATGATGTAGGTTTGGAGACATACTCTCGTGGTACTATACAACAGTAGATTCCCCAGTCAGAGTGTTGCAAGTGGTGAGCCCTCCATCATCCGAAAGACTTATGCTTTTCTTTCATTAGTCTCTAAACATTTGTTTTTATGATATCGTCTGGGCCATGTTCGACTTAGAGTTTTCTAGTTGAATTGTTAGAAGCTTCTCAAACTATTATACACAAATATTACATTCACAAGTATTGGTTTAAGTTGTCTTTCGTTAAGTTGAACTTCATTTGCATGGATCTATTTTCACACTTTATTTATGACTTGCTTATTATGTAATGCTAAGGGCTCTTTTTAAATCTTCAATAATCCGAGATGCACCACAACTATAACCTCGACTTGAATCGTGTCATCCGAGATGCGCGTCACAACTACAACCTCGACTTGAATCGTGTCAATACTATAATTTTCTAGAAATTTTCGTCTTCAAATGGTAAATGATCATAAAAACTATATTTTCATGCTAAAATCTTCTTTTAAACTTTAATTTAAAACAAAAGTAAAGAGTGGGCAACACCCATATTTGTAGCGTGTTATTCACATCACCTACCTCGTTTTCAGATTGGGATTGAGCCATTGAGGTGTCTTTGCGTAACACATTTAATTAATTGACGGTTACACTCTTTTGTTTCCCACTATTCACGCTTTCTTTTTTCTCAAGTCGGTATATCCTCTCAACTTATATGACATAATCGAGATTCGAGCAAGAAATACTATTTGTAAACTTTTAAAATATTATAAATTTTGATTTTTGATTGATTTATCATAGCTGTTATATAATTTCTTGAATTCATGATCAATTCACCCTACTTTATATATACTGAAATAGAAGAAATAATACTCTTTTTCGTCTTTCGAAGACACCTAATAAATTTCTTTCACTCGATATTTAATATCTCTATTGAATTCCATTAAACTATTTGCATATTGAAGATTCATTTCTGAAGGCCACACTTCTAAAAGTCGCGCTTTTAATAATTTTTTTCTATTTTCAAAAAGCTTGAACCTAAAAGCTCTCGTTAAAATTAAAGACATTTCATCATTCGTGTTATAAACGAACAGAATAAGCAATACCACAAGCAAAAGAAAAACAAGATGAACACACAGATTTACGTGGAAATCCTTATGGGAAAAACCATGGGCAGAGACAGAAATTTCACTATAATGGATGGAGAATACAATGAGGATAATGACGTACTTTCTGGACATCCAAAAACGACCCACTAATTGCACTTATGTAATACGTGCGTACAAATAAATCCTAGGCCCAAAAATGTACAGGTACACTAACATGGGTCGTACTGCGAACTTTTTAGGACCGGATCAACAGAATTTGAGTCACAAACTCTAACAATTCCTAATTCCACCACACGTCCATCTTGGTGAAACACACACAATAGTTAGGTTCATCATAGGTTGAACACAAAATAACTTAGTTTCTAAAATTCAAGCTGAATCTTTTAAACCAATAGGAAAGACAGAAAAATTGTTTTAAATAATTAAAGAAACCTCAAAGTAGGAAAAACACAACAAAACAATAATAACATTGTAATTGCATAAGTGGGTTAGTACACAATAATATATATGCAGATCTTATTTTTAATTTTATGAGATAGAGAGATTATTTCTAATAGATCCCGACTCAAAGAAGAAGTTATGTGAAAAAGGGTTGCAAGAAGATAATACAGCAAAAATCCTGATATAAAACAAATGCAGCAACCAAATAGTAAAACATATTGAAGGATACAATAGCATCATCTTCATAGACATAATATTTAAAATTAATTAGTGCAATCTTGAGAATTAAGTTTCGGGTGCTAATAGGACCTCACATAATTCTGGAGATAATAGGTCCTTCTCAACGTAAAATAATATACAAAAATTAAGTTCAAAGATAATAGGACACACATAGTTTAGATATGTAACCAATAACTTTACTTAATTCATAGGGTTTTCATGCCTTTATCCCAATGATGAATAGTATTTAATTATGCAATTAGTGGTGAACAATTTGTGTTTAGGTAAAACCTCGTTTTCTTCGTTAAGGAGGAACACTGTTTGTGACTTGGAATTAGCCACTAATCTTATGTTTGCTTAAAACTATTCAATAAAATACCATTTATTAGTGGGGACCTTTTTACTTCAGTTAAAATAATATTTGCCTATATGATATGCTACGTGAATATCCAAAAGGGGAAATATAATATTGTCGTTTAATACTTAGGTGTTTTCTTTAAAATAGCTAATCAATAGGATTAACAAAAGGTTAGCCTGCTCAACCTAATAAAGTTTGTTTTAAAAAGGTTAAAGTTTCATCGAATTAAAGTGTTCAGTTGATAAAGTAATAAATAGAAGGGTTTAACTGATAAATGGAATCAGGTATAAGAATCTGTCAAGTCATTCCTCGTTTGAAGAATTAAGATAAACTCTAACATGAATGAGTTTTGGCAAATTGATAGCGTCAAATAAGGGTGTCAAACGGGCCAGGTTAACTCGGCCCAATCCGGCCCACTTCGAAAAATCGGCCCGATTTGACCCGGTCCGATCAGCCCATGGGCTGCAGTGTACCGAGTCCCGGGTCGAATTATTTTTGATTTTGGGATCGGTTAACTCGGCCGGGACTAGGCCCGGTCCAAGCCCGCCGATTAACAGGCCCGGTTTGTTTTTAAAAAAAAAAAAATCAGTTTTTACCCATTGGGCCAATTTGACTGTTGGGCCCAACGGCTATATTACCGTTTGGGCCCTAAAAAGGGTTAATTGGCCATTTTTAATTAAAAAAAAAAAATTCAATTAAAATATCTTTTTAACCCCAAAAAAATTCCTATAAATACCCTATACTTTCAAATCATTTTCCACACAATTTTTTATTCTCTCAAATCTCAATTCTCAAATATTCTATATATTTCCTAAAGTGCTCACTTTAATTTTTTAATTTTACGATTACAAAGTACGAGTGGAAGTTTCTAAAGTCGCAACCTTCGGATACTTTCAAAATTTGGTATTGTCGTTCCATCTCTTACGTTTAATTTTTATTTAGTGTATTAATTGTTGAATATTTAATTTTATTATATTTGTTTATTTTGATTTTTTTTTTTAGTTTAATTTATATTATGGCACTACCAAAGGTGTTAAAAATTTTTGTCCCGAAAGTGATCGTGGTGGTAAAAAATGAATTACTAGTGGTAGAGGTACTTCAAGTAGTAGATATTCCCATGTACCTCCGGCACCGCTTAGTCAATCTTTTGAGGAAGAAGTAGGTGTACTTTTAGGTGTAGGTGCCCATGAAATGGATTATGTAGAAACTCAGGAAAATTACGGTATAGAAGAAGAAAATAAAGTAGATGCGATTAATTTAGACGAAGATGATGAAAATATTGGTGAGACACACGCAGTAGGAAATTAGTATTGCATGTCAATTTTTTAAACGTATATCAGATATTGAGGTGCAATGAAATATTTGTTAACAAATATATAAGCATAAAAGAGGAGGCAAGTAAGGGGGTACGGGTACGTTAATGAGACATATAAGTGATAATCACGAAAGAAAGTTAAATATTGCACGAGGTGGTGCTGATGTTGGTGTGCCAACGCAAACTAGAATAGACCCAACAACTGGTCAGGTAATGAAAAAATATAATAAATTGAGGGACCAGGAAGAAATAGCTAAAATGGTAGTTGTGGGTTGTTTGCCTTTTAGTTTTCCTTCTTCTGATGCCTTTATTCATTATATTCAAGCATTTTATAATCCTATGTTTAATGGTATTCCTAGAACTACTTGTAGGGACGATATTTTTAGACTTTATTCATAATATTATTTTTATTTATCAACATTGTTAAAAAATATTCAATGTAGAATGTCCCTAACTTCTGATCTTGGTTGTGCTATAAATAAAAATGATTATTTAACCATTACTTGTCACTGGATAGATAGTAATTTTGTTATGCAAAAACGTACTCTTGCTTTTTTATATAATGAAGATCATAAACATACTGGAGATTTTATTGTTGATTAGTTTGTTAAAGTTGCAGAATTTTACACTATTGAAAATAAAATCTTATGTATTACTTTTGATAATGCTTTTAACAACAAGACTACTATAACAAAGTTAAAATCTAAGCTATCTTCGTTGTTACCTGAAATTTTTCATGTTAAATGTGCTTGGCATATATATAATTTAATTGTAAGAGGTGGTCTTGAGTTTTTTGAACTTTATATTGAAAAATTTTGGCGTGCCATTGATTTTATTCAAGGAAATAATCGTAGAAGAAGAATTAAAGACTTTAAACTTAAATGTGAACAAAATGGACTTGCACCGATATTGATGCCTGAAGAATGTGATACTAGATGGAATGCTACGTATGATTTTTTAAAAACTTGTTATAAATATAGAGTTCCTATTACACTATCTTTTAACCAACATTGAGGTTCGTTTGCTGATTCTGCCCACCGCATGATACATGATTCTGACTGGACTGTAATTAATGATCTTGTTAAGTTTTTGAAAAAAAATTATATAGCTACAGTTGAATTTTTAGGTGCTTATTATCCTAATGTTTGTAATATTTTGGCATATATATTCAATATTTCTGGTTTGCTCAAAAAATATAAAAATAAAGAAGGTTACAAAGAAGCTGTTGGTGCCATGTTTGCTAAATTTAAAAAATATTTTTTTTCGATTCCCCCTATTTACTTGGTTGGTGCTATGCTAAATCCGTGCATGAAATATAATATTATGTGCCATTTTAGTACTCTTATTTATGCTAACTTAGAAATAAATACTAACAATAATTCTAATGATGAAGAACAAGAAAAACCTGATTTGTGGACGGCTATGGCCGATGCGAATGCTTACATAGATAAATTATATAACCACTATGCTGATTTAATTGATTTAGTTGTGATGACAAATATCACTCCAACTGTCGCTCCTCGTCCTCTCGAGAAGCCATCATCTTCTAAAAGGCCGGCACATAGTGATTTTCCTGATCACTTTTATGATTTACCTTGTTGGAAAAGTATTGACGAGGGAGCTTACACATTAACTTATTAGAAAGAGTTGAAGTATTATCTCCGATCGCTGCTAGAGGATCGCAGATGGCGGATCAACACATTGGATTGGTGGAGGAATAAAGAAGCACAATATCCTGTGCTTTCAAGATTAGTTAGAGATATCCTGAATGTTCCAATGTCAGTCGTTGCGTCGGAGAGCGCTTTTAGTCAGGGATGACTGCAGCTTGAAGACAACTGACATTCATTGGGATGCAATGTAATGAATGTTCTAGTTTGCCTTAGATATTGAATTAGAGCAGAAAGAAGAAATCAAGGAATGAAAGTGGAGCCGAACGACGGGCAGAGACTTGAAGAAATTATGACTTAACGGGAGACTCAGCAGAATCAAGTCCAATGCATGGTTTTGCCCCTGTTGACTTTGATTATTGATACAAGAATTACAAGGACAACACTAAACACACTTCAAAATCAGTCCACAAGATCAAAGATCCGAGGACTCTTTTGAAGACCACACTCGGATTCAACAAACAACAACAAGAACACAATGTATTGATGTGTTTATCACCTAAAAACAGCTAACAACAAACTATGTTAACATCAACAAGATGAAGAAAAACAACAATGGAACAAGAACAACAAGTCACGGATTTGAATTACAAGAACACAAACAAACGATTACAACATAAACAAAATGGATAGATAGTTTGACCTTGGTTGGTATAATCTAAAGAATCCAAAAATATGGTAATCTTGGACCTTTAACACTACTCACAACAGTTAACCTAACTTCTACGTTGACATAAGAGGAACTTTACCTCTTCTAAACACCAACGTTTCAAGCCAACATTGCAACACAAGTGATATCCACACTTATTGCCCTCATTTCTGTATGGTGGCTATTCCAAGACCTACAACTAAAGGTGTTTCATGTTCTAAGTCTTACATCAATGAACTACTAATGAGAAAAAGACCTAAAATGTTCTATTTACATTCTATTACAAGACAAGGCAAAATGACAACAATGCCCTTAAAGGGTAGGGTGGTCATGGAGTGTATTTGGACCCAATGAAGTGACCAAAATACCCTTAATGAAGATGATCAAATCATGACCCATTAAGTGTTGTCCAAAACCGTGAGTCCTCAAGTCGTCGACGCTCCAAGCAATCTTCTACACACGGCCTTGCTTGTGCTCAAAATGGGTCTTCCTTGCATATTCTTGTGCCCTCGGGGTGACCAAGTCTTGAACCTTTAAATGATGAGCTCCAATCGTGTCTTCAATTAAGGTGGCCATTTGAATTGTATCATCCTTCCCTTCTTGAAAAGAATTCAACCTCAAATCCAAACCTTGCAAGAATAAAGAGAAGACAAAAAATCACCACATCCTCATGAAATGAGGGTTAGAGTTAGTACAATAAAAAACATCAATATGCCAAGGAGGTACACACTTTAGATATAACCACACGTCCTTTGTTATAATCACGAGGGACTTATAAAAAAAATTACAAAGGAGTTGGTGAAAGGAATCACCATCAAGGGGTGGTGTCCTAATTGAAAGTAAAGTCCACCTAACACATATAACAATATCACTCAAATAAGTGGACCAACCAACAACTATCCATCCTTCATACCCCAAGAAGTTACCGGGATCGAATGGGAGACGTAACCAAGGGCTTAGGTCTCGGCCACTCTTACTTTCCCCTAGGGTGTCATCCTAGAAATTAAGCAAGCCCTCTTTATCACTATTGAAAATATCATGAACTAAAAGAGGGTTGAGAAAGGTGTTCCATAAGTCAACTTTAAATAAAGGGTTCCCATGCATCTACTTACAACTAGTTTCAAAATTTTCACTAGGAATATGCCCAACATAAGAAACACATAAAGACGAAGTAGATGGCATTTCTAAGCACATATCACCTTCTCTTTCACAAGAGTTGTTCTCACATACGTAAAAACCATCACGGGAAGCCAAAGGACCACAATCAAAATCATCTTCATAAAGATAATCTCAACTCGGGTTTTCTAAATATTCAAGCAAATCAAGATCATCTATGCCCGGTTGATCATTTTGCTCACCCTCACTAGTTGTTGCCAATTTACATACCAACGTAGACTCACCTTATTTTTCACAAGGGTCAACTAGTGTGTGAATACTCTCGTCACTTGTTAATGGAACCTTAGTGAAGTTGTAAGTGCTAGCACCAGATGGACACAAATCATTCTCACGAGGAGGATCAATTTTGTCATCTAAAGGATCAACTAGTGCTTGTGTACCTACAACAAGAGTTTGGTCCTCATGTGACCTAACAATATCAAGAGTATCACAAAATGAAGACTCATGCACTCCTACACTAGGTAAAACCACAACTACATTCATATGAGTGTAGGGGATAACATTTTTACCTCGTAGCTCACATGAGCTACGGTTTTCATCTGGACGTGTGTCCAGGTAGCCCACTTGCTCCCTTAGAACTCCCATATGATCCAACCTTTCATTTATTACTTTCCATTGACGGGTAATGGCTTCAAGTTTAGCCAAAATAGCACTTGCATCCTTTGGTTCCATCGTAATTGCACCTAAATAAAAAATGAAAAGAACAAGTCTACAAAATAAAACAGAAATTAGTTCGAAACAACCTCACCACACTCTCACACACGTGATTGTTTCACACTTGGATTCACAAGTTTTGCAAGTCGGCTTATAGTTCGTGATGAGTCGAGGGGTGAGTCTACTCCTTGGTCGGAATGGATTCTTTGTTTGAAGACTCAAGAAAATAATGTCTGAACTTGAACCAAGAAATTATACGATTCAAAAACAAGAAAAGCACAAAATAACGCTAACATGAACAAACGGGCACAAAAACTAACTAACAAGCTAGTAGGAGATTACTAGATCGTCAATTAGTGTTCAAACCAAGAAGCGAAACTAAGAAATAATAAAATGAAACTAAGAAATCTAAAAGTTGAACTCAAAATGTTGCGCGAACAGTAATTTAGTGATGTGGCAGTCCACTATTGGCCTCGATTTTGTCAAAATTTTACTTTCCAATTTCAAGTCTTGACCAATCTACAATTTGGAAATGGTGGATTTGGTTAATGAAGGAAAATTTGGTCTTGGAGCTTCATTTTCAAGTTCAAAACAAGACTTGACCTTCTTGGTACTTTCTCCTTAAAACAAGGTCCTTAAATTAAGGAAAGTAGGTGAAAAGTGGTTGTAAAGTCTTTTGAGTGATGTAATCAAGTCTTTCACTAACAAGTACTACAACTTGATCTTTCACCTTTTGTGGATCTAATGTTCACTTCTTGTTTTAACAAAAGATGAAAAGGATGAAGAACAACAAGAACACAATAACAACACCAAGAACAACAACAATATTGTCCAAGAACAACAAAAAATTCCAATGCCCAACTCCACAACAATAAGGCCTTCAACACGGTCAATGCTTAGAATGAAAACAACATCAAATCAGCCACACTTTGTTCACATTAACAACATCAACAAGTTCAAGTTCAAGCTTAGATTTGGACACTTTTTAGTGTTGGTGAGAAAGAAACCAACACTAGAAACACTCTAAACAACAAAAGACTACAAGATCTAGTCATAAAGAAACATGTCTCGGTCAAGACAACAACAAGAACAACAACTTTCTCGGTCAAGAATAATTAGAACGGGCAGACAACTCCTTTTCTGAATTTTTTTTTCAGTTTTTCAACTCATTTTTTTAAATATTTTTTTCAACTCCCAAGCCCAAGATTGATCTTGTTAGAACAAAATAAAATATGGCTTTGATACCAAATGATACAAGAATTACAAGGACAACACGAAACACACTTCAAAATCAGTCCACAAGATCAAAGATCCGAGGACCCTTTTGAAGACCACACACGAATTCAACAAACAACAACAAGAACACAATGTATTGATGTGTTTATCACCTAAAAACAGCTAACAACAAACTATGTTAACAATAACAAGATGAAGAACAACAACAATGGAACAAGAACAAAAAGTCAAGGATTTGAATTACAAGAACACAAACAAACGATTACAACATAAACAAAATATATAGATAGTTAGACCTTGGTTGGTATAATCTTAGGAATCCAAGAATATGGTAATCTTGTAACCTTAACACTACATACAACGGTTAACCTAACTCCTACGTTGACACAAGAAGAACTTTACCTCCTCTAAACACCGTCTCAAGCCAACATTGCAACACAAGTGATATCTACACTTTTTGTCCTCATTTTGGTGTGGTGGCTATTCCAAGACCTACAACTAAAGGTGTTTAATGTTAGAAGTCTTACATCAATGAACAACTAATGAGAAAAAGACCTAAAATATTCTATTTATATTCTATTACAAGACAAGGCAAAATGACAACAATGCCCTTAAAGGGTGGGGTGGCCATGGACTGCATTTGGACCCAATAAAGTGACCAAAATACCCTTAATGAAGATGACCAAATCATGACCCATTAAGTGTTGTCCAAAACCGTCAATCCTCAAGTCTTCGATGCTCCAAGCAATCTTTTATACATGGCCTTGCTTGTGCTCAAAACGGGTCTTCCTTGCATATTCTTGTGCCCTCGAGGTGACCAAGTCTTGAGCCTTTAAATGATGACCTCCAATCATGTCTTCAAAAATTAAGGTGGCCATTTGACTTTTATCAACTAGCCTATGCAAGTTTCCGTAAATATTAACATGAATGAGTTAGAAAAATGATGCAAAATTTATAGATTTTTCATCCATGTAAATTATAAATTTTGGATCATTTTGCAATCAATAAAATTCAATATTCATTCATTCCTTAGTCTTTACTTTGTAATTTTTTCCATTTAATGATTTAAATTAAAATTTTAGTTTAAATTAAATACTTAGTTTTAATATATTACTAATCTACTATAAAGTATTATTAATTTATTATATTAAGTAGCATATGTTTTATTTAAAGTAAATATATTTCATAGATGTACGTATATATTGAATGGTACGTATACATGTGTATACGTTTTAAAATTAGTGTATAACTATATATATAGTGTGTGTATATATTGTAGTATATTTTATTTAAAGTAGTACATATATATTGAATAGTATGTATTATGTGTATATATCTTCTATAGACGTATATATTTAACGTATACATGTGTATATGTTTTATAAATTAGTATATAACTATATATATAGTGTGTGTATATATTGTAGTATATATATATTGTAGTATATTTTATTTAAAGTAGTACGTATATATTGAATGGTACGTATATATGTGTATATATCTTCTATAGACATATATATTTAGCGTATACATGTGTTTATGTTTTATAAATTAGTGTATAACTATATATATAGTGTGTGTGTATATTTTAGTACTTATATTGTAGTATATTTTATTTAAAGTATTACGTATATATTGAATGGTACGTATATATGTGATATATCTTCTATAGACGTATATATTTAACGTATACAAGGTATATGTTTTATAAATTAGTGTATAACTATATATATAGTATGTGTATATATTGTAGTATATTTTATTTTAAGTAGTACGTATATATTGAATGGTACATATATATATGTGTATATATCTTCTATAGACGTATATATTTAACGTATACATGTTTATATGTTTTATAAATTAGTGTCTAACTGTATATATAGTGTGTGTGTGTATATTGTTGTATTTATATATTGTAGTATATTTTATTTAAAGTAGTACATATATATTGAATGGTACGTATATATGTGTATATATCTTCTATAGACGTATATATTTAACGTATACATGTGTATATGTTTTATAAATTAGTGTATAACTATAGACATAGTGTGTGTATATATTGTAGTATATATATTGTAGTATATTTTATTTAAAGTAGTACATATATATTGAATGGTACGTATATATGTGTATATATCTTCTATAGACATATATATTTAACGTATACATGTGTATATGTTTTATAAATTAGTGTATAGCTAAATATATAGTGTATTTACATATTGTAGTGTATATATATTGTAGTATATTTTATTTAAAGTAGTACATATATATTGAATGGTACGTATATATGTGTATATATCTTCTATAAACGTATATATTTAACCTATACATGTGTATATATTTTATAAATTAGTGTATAACTATATATAGTGTGTGTGTGTGTATATTGTAGTATATTTTATTTAAAGTTGTACGTATATATTAAATGGTACGTATATATGTGTAAATATCTTCTATAGACGTATATATTTAACATATACATGTGTATATGTTTTATAAATTAGTGTATAACTATATATATAGTGTGTGTGTGTGTATATATATATATATATATTGTAGTATATTTTATTTAAAGTAGTACGTATATATTGAATGGTACGTATATATGTGTATATATCTTCTATAGACATATATTTATCGTATATATGTGTATATGTTTTATAAATTATTGTATAACTATATATAGTGAGTGTATATATTGTAGTATGTATATATTATAGTATATTTTATTTAAAGTAGTACATATATATTGAATGGTACGTATATATGTGTATATATCTTCTATAGGCGTATATATTTAACATATACATGTGTATATGTTTTAAAAATTAGTATATAACTATGTATATAGTGTGTGTATATATTGTAGTATATATTTTGTAGTATATTTTATTTAAAGTAGTGCGTATATATTAAATGGTATGTATATATGTGTATATATCTTTTATAGACGTATATATTTAACGTATGCATGTGTATATGTTTTATAAATTAGTGTATAACTATATATAGTGTGTGTGTGTGTACATATTGTAGTATATGCTTTATTTAGAGTAATATATATATATATATATATATATATATATAAAACTAACGTATAGTCGTATACACGATTGCATGTGTAATTGTATATATGTTTTTTAAATTATAATGTAGTATATACTATATATATATATAGTGTATATATATTGTTTGACGTATTTAAAATGTATATAGGTGCGTTTTTGACCGGTTTTGATCAATTTTAATCGGGTTTAGGTGGTTTGGATCGGGTTGAGTTTATTGGGCCAGTTCAGAGTTGTTTTTAAAAAAATTACTGTTGGGCTCGGAACTGAACCGGTCCATTTAACCAAGCCCGGATCCGGATCAGCCCACAACCCGGCTAACATTTACGGGCCGATTCTGGGTTGACCTGGCCCACTTAACACCCATCGCATCAAATGTCTTCCAAAGATGTCTTAGTATTTATTGCAATCACATAATTTGAAATATATTTGATGTGATGGAGATCATTTCTGCAATTGTAATAACAACAAATTTAGGTTATGATCGAGGTCATTTGTACACGAAAATATTTTCCATGTTTGCTTGATATTCAAATTCTTGTCCCTCTATTTATTTAATTTTAGTAATTTCAAAGAAATGATGTGAGTCCATGACAAGGTTCAAATCTTAGCTGAAATTTGTTGGTGTTTGTCCTGACTTTCTTACCATAACTGAGTTTTCCTTTAGGTACCATAATTGGGTTTCCTTTTAGGAAAAAGAAAGCATATTCTCCATATTTGGCTAATCCTTATTCTTGTAGGAAAAGGTTAAAGACTCTATAATAGAGGCTCCTTTCTTCTACTTTTGTAGCACTTACAATGTAGTCCTAGGGGTTTCAGAGTTTCATTTGGGGGAGACTTTGTGAGACACAAGAGTTGTGGTATCACTTGTGTGAACCTCTTTTTATTCTGAGTAAATTGTGTTAGGTTGTCTCTCTTGACAGTTTGTACTCGCTTTTATATAGTGAATTGCTCATCTCCTTTTGTGCATGTAGGTCGATTGATTGTGTTGATACCTAATTTTTGCCCTCCACGGCTAAATCTAATCCCATGTTTCTTCGATTTTTAATAAAATCAAAATATTTATTTCATCCAAATAAAATAATTTTAAAATATTTTTGTACATAATTTTATCATTTTAAGTAGCGATTATATATTATCGTGTTCATTTATACGAGATTATATAATTTAATTACTTAAATATTTATTCTATGGAATATTGGATTTTAATTAAGGATTATTTTAAAAATAAATATAATGATTAAAATCTTGATTTTTATATAATTTATTATCAAAATAATTTATTTGGATAAATATTCATTTGATTTTATTAAATCAAGAAGCTCGGGATTAAAAAAAAGTATTAATTCGTATCGAATTTCAATTAGTTTAGCCAATCTATTAGATTGGCCATAATTGAAATCAAATTGGTCATAATTGCAATGCAATCCGTCAATTGATTTTTAATTTGATCAAAATTAAATAAATATGGCTAAATTTTAAATCACAATTTGGGTTATATTTTAAATAACCTCAAAATTCTCAAAAACTCTCATAATTTCTACCTAATTCCTACCAAAAAATAATTTTAAATTGTACTACATTATACTATTTCCCCCCAACTTTGTCCTTTATCAATTTTGAAATTCAAAAGTTGTACTACATTGTACAATTTTTCCCCATATTATCTTTCATCTCACCTTATCTTCAATTTTAAAATACACAAATACCCTTAATTGATTTTTCTCCCATATTAGTGGATGACAAGAAATAAATCCTCATCATTCCTATAAATACTTTTCTCCCATATTAATGGAAGAGAGGAAACAAAACTTCATTCTCTCCTATAAATACTACCACTACTTTGGTAGAAAAGGGGTGTGGAAAAGTTTTTTTAAAAAAAGGCTAGAAAGGTGAAAAAAATTCTTTTGAGCAAAATAGTTATTTTTATTTAGTAAAAATTTTTGTTTCATAGAGTTGGTCGGCTAATCAAAATTTTCGAGTTGCCGGTGATATTTTTCGGTGGTGGTTGATTCCGACTAAGCTCATAGTCTCATTTTGTTGCCCCAAAAAAGTTAAACACACCTTTCTTTTTTTTTTTAGTTTTATTATGGTTTTCTTCTTCATCTTTTTCTTCTTCGTAGTTCGTAGTTGTAATTTTACTTGCTGGAATTATTTGTTTTAGATGGCCTTAAAGGCCATAGGACGTTGTGGTATCGATATTTTAATTATTTTCATGTTCATGATATACAAATGAAATAGCAATAGTTGTACGTGCCTTTTTTCTTTGATTATTATAGATAAAGTTTCAATCTTTGCTTAAAAGATGTACTTATGCCTTGTTTAAACTCATTTTTTGTGGATATGTTTGTTTTTAGCATGTAAAGTTATTTTCTTTATATTGAAAAGAATAGTTAATATTAATTGTTTCTCCTTTTTACCTTATTCTTTGATTATTTTGAATAAAGTTTAAATCTTTACTTGAAAAACATACTCATGTCTTGTTTAAACTCATTGTTGGTGGATATGTTTGTTTTTAGCATGTAAAGTTATTTTTTTATGTTGAAAAGAATAGTTAATATTAATTGTTTTGCCTTTTGACCTTATTCTTTGATTATTTTGGATAATGTTTAGATCCTTGCTTGAAAAACATACTCATGTCTTGTTTAAACTCATTGTTAGTAGACATGTTTGTTTTTAGCATGTAAAGTTATTCCCTTTATGTTGAAAATAATAGTTAATGTTGATTGTTTTGCCTTTTGACTTTATTCTTTGATAGTTATGTATAAAGTTTTGATCATTGCTCAAAAGACGAACACATGCCTTGTTTAAATTCATTGTTGAATGATATGTTTGTTTTAGCATGTAAAGTAGTTTCTTTTATGTTGGAAAAATTATTATTATTGTTTGTTTCAACTAGATAAAAATAATAATTAGTTAAGCAAGAATTTTTCATTTGCTTGCTAATTATTTTAATGGATTTCAAAATTCTCATACAAGAGATGAAGTGCTAGCTTTATTTTCCATCCAAGATGTTTATTTCTCTTTTGTTCGCATGTTGTCTTGTCAAAATGATGAGAAAGTTCGAACTTTTGTGGCTAAATAGAATTATTTGAATATTTTTGACTCATGCATAGTATGATTGTTGAAAGATATTTCACTTTTTGAGATGCTAAACTTTTATTCTTATTTTCTTACTTCGGATTGTTATATGTGCTCTTTGTGTGTATAAACACTTGATTCATGTCTCTCTTTTATTCATAATATCTAAAGAGAATCAACGACGTCTTATAAATATAAACCATAGGTCGTTACACGTTTTTTCATAAAATGTTGGTTGTAATTTAGATGTATGAATTTTCGTTAATGTCGCCTTAATTGAAATTTAAAGATTCTCTTTCTTGAAAAGTTAACCTTTATTTTCTTTTGTTATATGGATTAGTGTCTATGTTTGTTCAATTTTTGAAGTCATGAATATTTTTTTTGTTGCCTCGTCCCTTTACTCTCGCAAGTTTACGTTGTTTGTTTCTCGCATTAATTCATTGAATATGACCTTCTTCCTTTTACCTTTATTCATTCTTAATATGAACATAAGTCATGAGACATGCAAGTGGATGTCTTTATTTTGCATTTTATCTATTCACTCTCACTCTTTTTATACGTGTGCAAGTGTGCATATTATTGTAATTCAAAAATTGATTCTTGATATTTTCTTTTGCTTTGAAATAGTAACTATTATGTCTTGAATGTATATTAATTTCTTTATCTTTTCTTTTCATGCAAAAAATTTCTCGAGTCCAAATGAACTCTTCTTCTCTTGCATTTCGTAATGGGCCAATGAGGTCCACCTCTTCGAGTCAAGTTCGAAGTTTAAACCTAAGATCCACTACATGGCGTGCGGGTGCTAGAAGATAGACTAAGAAGGAAAATGGATCAAAACCCATTGATGAGGTCACTAAGAGACTTAAAAAGTCTCGATTTTTATTATTGTCTTCTTTTTATTTATTAATTTAGTCATTTATTTATTCATTCATTTGAGCCTCGAAGCCGAAGTTGTATTTTAATATAGGTGAAGCAGATTGTGGGCCAAAAAGGGCTCAAAAATATAGATTAGGACAGGTGATGATGAGCTGAAAGCCCAAGTAGTTTAGGACAGGTTTATTAGTTTAGGCCTACCAGCCTAAATCTTCTAATTCCCCCTTTCTCCTTTTATGTGCTTATTTGCTTTTTATTTGCTTAGACTTGGTTAAATCTCCTACTAAGTCGTCAAAATTTATTTTCTTAAAATCACTTTTTTTTCAAAAAACCAACTTCTTTTTTTCAAAGTTAGTCAAAGATAGTTTTCATACAGTCCGGATAACCACAAGTTAGCGGACATTTTAGGTGCCTTAAAAACCTTCCTAAAATGTTAATAGGAATCACTTACCTAGAATTTCTAACTTAAATATTTTTCCTGTTTTGAATCATCTAAGTATTTCAAAAGGTTTCTTAATTCCTTTTCAAAAATTAAGTAGCGATTCACTTAAAGTTAAATTTCCGCAAAACAGACCGAACCACGTTAAATTATTGCATCTCTTTTGGTGTATTTTTCATTTATCTTCTTAGTCGTGGTATTTTGAGGTTTGCTTTGCTATCTTCTGCATGACACCTGATTATTTGGAACCTAACAAGTGGTATCAGAGAGGGGTTAAAATCGGGTGTTCATCTTGGAGGATTCAGTTCTAATCGCAATTTATTAGACGATAATAAAGATTTTAGTTCGAGAAATTTTCTCAGAGTGTTACTTTGTGCAGAGGAAAGATTTTGTAGACACGTAATTTTGTCCCTCCTGAGAGTGTGTTTTTACCCATTTACCCTCATTTTACTGTAGACCTTCACCTATGTGATAAATTTCACACAATAACAAATCGAACAAAATTTCTAACAACTTTGAAACCTCACCCTAACAAATTAACCACTCAACCAATCAAATTTCAACACCCTCCACATTATCCTAACCACACTCTACTCCCTATACCCCTAGCACATACCCCCTACCCCTACCCCTTCACGTTTTTTTTCATTATTTTTTGATTTCACTGAACGGATTCATCATCACATATACTCATCTATTTTTCTCACACTAAGAATATATACACTAGGGGGCCCCACAGAGAATACACACTAAGGACACTACAGGCTTCTTTCATTTTATACACACACCTCACAAGACACTCTCGGTTACCCTCATGAATATGGACACCCACACTCCATTTTCCATATAGAACACACACAGTTCCCATAAAAATCACATTCACGGATCCCTTAAGATTCGTCTTCATTAACAACTTCATTCTCACATATTACACCATCACACACACACACATATAGAGTAACAAAAGTATGCACACATGCACACAGTGGGGGTTGACGGTGATCAGAAAAGTGAGAGATATTGGGGAGAGTGGAATTAGGAGAAAAGGAGAGGAAATAAAAAGAAATTAAAAAAGTAATTAGAAAATGGTTGGGGGTCCGGCTGGAGTTGAGTTTTCTATGAGTTCTTCATTGGAATTGGTTATTTTCGATCAGGTTCAGGTATCGCAGACCTTAAAATCCACCCCAATCCTCAAAACCCCGTCATCTCTGATTTTTTTGGTGAATTTCTCACCGAAAAACATCATTTGCCCATTATCGTAGTCCGTCGAAGCTCCGATGGAGTGAATCATTGCCGGAAACTGTGATCAGTTTTTTTCAGCAACCACGCTATCCCTAAACTGATATTTTTTTAGTGGGTTCCAGTAAAGTTCGTAGGGAACTGCATACGGGTTTTCGTGTTTTGTAATTCCTATTTTGTGTTGCTCGTTGGTTTCCACAGATTTGTGTTTGAATCAAATTTTAGAGATCTTTGTCGTCAATTTTGGTCGTTGTTGAGGTTCGACTCGAGGTTTCAGACACAAATTCTTCCGTGTTTAATTAGAATAATACATCAACTTTAAAAACTTCTTCTAGGTCCAATTCTATTTTTTCCTTCTTTTATTTCATTGTTTGCCATATTCGATTCATTGAATTGAACATTTGGTGTTAGTTGATTTGTCTTGGGTGGTGAATTTTTACTTGTTTTGATTTATTTTTGGTCCCTTAATTATGAATTGCGTGATGAAATGATATCTCATTCGAGAGGTAAAATCAGTTATTTGGGGAGGCGAAAATTGAACATTGGTAAAAAGGAGGGGTTAGTTGTTTTGATTAATTGATGTCGTTGATTATGATCGTGCCATGATAGGTCGAGCTGGGTAAGCAAACAATAGGATCGAGTAGGCAAATTATAGAAATTAATTCAAACAATTGTGAAATGATTGAATGTTTGTGCTTGAGATTGTTTCAGTTTGTCGCTTGAAATTGATAAATGTATTATTTTAGCCGGGGAATGCCCTAAGGTCATTTGTATTTACTCATTGGGGAATGCCCTGAAGAATATTTTACGTGAAGAATGTTCGTGATCAAGTCACGAGGCATCAGATAGAGCATAGTTTAGGACTAGTGTAGGTTAGCGTAGTTTTATTTCAGTATTTTTTATTTCGGACTATAATAATTGGACTTGGACACTATATTTTTGACTTTGATTTGTTTTGTTCGTTTGATTGTTTTTGTGTGTTTTATGTGATTTATACATTCATAGTGTCATAACTAGCCGATATACTTCACGAAGCGATCATGGTCGAACCACGGGTCCGAGGGGTGCCTAACACCTTCCCCTCAGTCAACAGGATTCCTTAGCCGGAATCTCTATTCGCAAACTAGTTTTAAAGAGTCAATAATTAGTTTGAAATAAAAGGATTTTCAAAAGTGTTTTGGCATACCATATTTATGCCAAGTGGCGACTCTAAATTTAAATGTAAATAATCCTTTTTGAAACAAATCTTCATTTTTGTCACTTTAATAATAAAATTCCTTTCAGACTTAAAATCAAATTCTTTTTGGTAAAAAAAAGGGTGTGACAACTATGACGACTCTGCTTGGAAATTTTTAAAATTCGAGCTTATTTTTGGTAGTTGTATCGGCTAAGTTTGACATTATGAGTGTATAAACATTATTTGTGTTTGATTTATCATTGTTGAGTGCCTACGTGCTATGTGTTTACAGTTTTCTCCTATGTGTTACCGCTTTATATCTGTCATCATTTGCAAAACTTGAGTCATTCTTTCGTAACAAGTCTCATAGTACATGTGTGTACACGATCTCTATTTGAGTCACTCTTATTTTAGAAGGGGGAGCCGTTGGGTGTATGGAGTAGGTGAAAAGCTGTCGCAGCCACTATTGACCATACGCTCTCCTGAACAGCCTTGTTAGTGAACCCATCCAAGGTCAACCTTTAGGTTATGTTTATCTGCATCATATTAACACCTAGAGGGATCCACTTGGTCCTTTGTAGGAGACTCACCCCTAAAGTATCCCTACGTGCTAATTGTTGCATCTTTGAGGGTAATAGGGTCATTCGAAGGACTGATTTGGGGGAAAACATGTGCTAGAATTAAAGAAAGTGTGTAGGCAAGGAAAGGTTGGAAAAAAAAGGGAAAAAAAAGAAAAGTGAGTCAAAAAAAGGAAGTGTTTCATAGTTTTTAGAGTTCTTTATGACTTTTATTTTTCACAATTCAAAATTCAAAAATCTTTTACCTTTTGCACTCATTTCTCATAAAAATAAAAAACATCAAAAAGATTTTCCTTTTGTTTCCTCTAGCAAGCATTCACAATTAGAAAATTTTAAAAAGAATTTTTTAATAGGAGTTTTTTATAAAAGAAAAATGTAAAATAAATGGTAGAAGTTTTGTACATTGCATATAACAAAAATACCAAAAAAAAAATTTCTTTCATACTTGTTGGTGTCATTTTTTATGGTAAGTGTCAAATTAAAAACTCAAATGATTTTATTAACGTTTTTTCATTGTCTATCTTTGATCGTGTCTCATAAGTCATTGTTTAGATTGTTATTTAATCCTTAATTATCCAATTTGGATGAACTACACACACCTGATTCTCCTCTTTCGAGAGTGAGATACATATGCAACCCTTCGTGGGTTCGGTGATCTTATTTTAAAAATCTAAAAACATTTAGAGTAGGTGTTTAATATACATCTTTAAAAGAAAACTACAAAAAGATTTTCCTTTATTAGTTTCAAGTTTTATTTTCGTATGAAATTTAAAATCGAAAACCCAAAAAGATTTTCTTTGATAATCATAGGTTTCATTTTGTATAGAGATTTTAAAGCTGAAAAATTCAAAAAGTTTTTCGTCAATTCTTTTTATAATTTCTTATTTTCTTTTCTTTTTAAAGTTTCAATAAAAAGAAAAATAAAAGAAAAGAGTTTGATCGACCATGTTGTGCCAAATTTTCACGAACTACGCACACCTGATTCTCTCCTCTCGGGGTGAGATACATAGGTGCCCTTCTTGGGTTCGGTGATCTTTTCAAAATAAAAAATGAGAAAAAAGATTTTGAAGAAATGTTGAACTCTAATGCAATTGTTATCTCTTGTTCAGTTAGTTTAAGGTGGTTGGTTTGTGGCATTTTGGCTGGTCCTCCATATTGCACCAAGTCAAAGAGAAAGTTATGGCCAACAAGGATACCAAAGTTGTTGTTACTAATCAGATAGAGAGTTCGGGGAATGAAAATTTAGGAGCTAATGAAGAGATTCAAAAATTAAGGCTGCAAATGATAGAAATGCATCTATCTTGGGCTAATGAGTTGCCACCTCCTCTATTTCCCACTGATAATTTGGAATACCTTTCTGGCTTGCCTCCAGTGTCACATGCATAATTTTCCATTTTTGTTGATCCGCTACAGCATGCATCAGGGTCCACTCTGGGGAAACATTATCCAAACACTTTCAATATTCATTTCTTCAATCCTCAACACAAAACTACAACATGCTCGGCTCCACTTGCTGTTCGTGTTTTTACTTTACCACTTTCTCCTGAAGCTTTTGTTTTTAGTGTCCATCCAACGGTTATGATTCATCACTTTGCAATTGAGCTTGTATTGAATATTTCTAGTGATCAGCATCATGTTATTGATCGCACATTTAAGTTGACTGGTCCTTATGGATACACTCACCCGCTTGAATTTTCTGTTAATACTAAGAAGCCTGTTATGACAGAAGAACAATATGAAATGACCAGAAAATTGAGAAGTTTGGAATTGGCTATGAAGAACTTCCAAGAACTTGGGAGTCACAAAAGTGTCTCATAGATCTGTGCATGTTTCCAAGAATTAATCTCCCTTTTAGCTTTAAAATGCTAACGTTTGAGAAATATGATGGGCACGGTGACCCAGTGGCATATTTGAGGCGTTATTATAACCAATTAAGGGGCATTGGAGGGAAGAAATAATTACTCATGGCTTATGTTGGTGAGAGTTTATCAGGTCTAGCTTCAGAATGGTTTGTTGATCAAGACATTGGCAAGCTGAATAGTTGGGATAACCTAGCTAATGAATTCGTGCAAAAATTCCAATACAATGTGGAGTTGATTCCTGATGAGAAATCCCTAGCCAATAAGAAGAAGAAGAAGGGTACTGAAAGTTTCAGAAAATATATGATTAGATGGCGCAAACAAGCTGCTAGGGTGAAACCGCTAATGAAATAAAATAAGATAGTGGAGGTGTTTATTCAAGCACAGGATGAAGTATATTATCAACACTTGTTACCTGCATTAGGCAAGCTGTTTATTAAAGTCCTTAAAATGGGGGAGATGATAGAAAATGGAATTAAGACTGGTCGCATTGTGATTTTTGTAACATTGAAACCGACTACTCAAGCAATTCAAAAGGGTTCAGGAAGTGTTAGAGGGAAGAAGAATAAGGAAGATGTAGTTGAAATTATAGTTGGACAATGATCACGATCAATAAGACCCCGTCATCACTACCCTCAGGCTCAAACCCAAGTTCACGCCCAAGCTCCACAGAATCACTCACAAAATCTATTATACACTATTCCCACCTCCATATCTAGTATATAACGCACAACCATATGTTTAACCCCCATCTTACCCACAATGACATGCATCAACTCCTCAGAGTCATTCTCCATCTCCACAAACATACCAAAGCCCTTCTAGGCCCAATTTTTTACCCAATCCAAATAATGAAATGAGGAAGAAGTCGAGGGAGAGCTTCACACTAATTGGAGAGTCATGTGCTAGTTTATTTTAGAGATTGGTACAATGGGGCATAATCACTCCTCTCTTTGGGTATACTCTTGACCCAAATTCAAAAAAATTTTATCCTAATGTACGATGTGCATATTATTCTGATGTTCAGGAACACAATAGTAAGAATTGTCGTGCTTTGAAAAGAGAAATAGAAAATATGATTCAATATACATCGATTATGGTGCAAAACATTGATGGTGTTAAAAGATCTAGTCCTACTGATGTGCAAATCAATGGCTAATATGTCAACGTCGGCAATTGGAAAGTCACTCTTCTCCCTACTATGATGAATGTTTGGTAGTTTGTTTTGTTTTCTTTTCTATTATTTGAATTATTTTAGGATTGTAGTTCGGGATCTATCTTGTTTTTTCCCATTGTTGTTTATGTTCAAACCCTTCTATCTTTCATTTCAACTAAATGGAGTGTCCATTTTCCGTTTGTGTTTTAAATATGTGTTGTTTGTTTGTTTTCTTTACACAGTATATTTTATGTTGGTTCTAGTGACATGACATGCTAGTGGAATTTTCAGCTAGATTTTAAAATCCAGTTTAAGCATGAAATTTTAATCAGAGGGCTAAAGTTAGGAAAAAAAACATCTGACAAAATAGGTAGAGTGCTGAGACATCGAGTGACCAAGTCGTAGCCTTCTTTGAAAATTAAGACAATTATTTTTTAGAATCACAAGAATAACTTGGACTTCAATTGAAAGACATGTCTCAATTAGGCCAAACAGTGGATGTGTGATCCTATATAAAAAGGAACAAAAAGAAAATCAGTTCCACGAAAGCGTGAGTCATTTGATGTGAGGAATGTACAACAAAGGTGGAGTTTGCAGAAGAAGTAGCAACGCACAGACTCAGTTAAAGGTAGTGCTGTAAAAAAATATCAAAAATGATCTTCATCTTTCACTGTCATATTGCATGATGTGTACTTGCATTTTCAAGGATTGATATAATTAAGGCATTCAATTCTGCTATCCAAACATTTTGTCATCCTTTGTTTATCCCATTTGAGCTTTAGTTCTACTTTCTTTCATACCTCTCCTTTGAAATCAAGATAAAGTCAGCAAAACTAGTGTCAATCCAAATAATAGTGTCAGAAAAATTTCAAAAAAAAGAAGAAAAAATATGTCCAAAAAGAAAGAAAACAGAAGAGTGTCAAGAAAAATAGAGTCAGAAAAGGTCCCAAAGAGAAAAAGAGTCAACAAAAGAAAAAAAAAGAAATCAGAATCAAGCAAAACAAGTTTTTGGAACTACGTGTGACCTATTCTCCTCTCTCGAGGGTGAGATACATAGGCTGCCCTACTCTGGGCTCGGTCTAACCAAATAAATAATTTAGAATTGCCCAGTTAAAAAATATAGGGCATAAATTAATCCTCATTGTTTAAGTCGATTCTAAAAGTTGTAAGTCTCACCCCACTTCAAATGTTGTTTGGGCCTCATGACATCCTTTCTTTCTAACCCTATCCAAAAGTCAAGTTACAACCAAAGAAAGACCTTCAGATCAATCTTTGAGGATATTAAGGCTAAGCGTAAAAGGGATATGATGATGCATTTGGGAACTACTTGTCTTCCTCGACATAAGGAATCAAGAGAGAAATAAAAATGAGAGAGTCTTATTGGTGAAAATTCTTACAAGTACCATAAGGTGATGGTAAGTTGAGAGAGATAAAAATGAGAGAGTCTTATCGGTGAAAACCATCACGGGAACCGTAAGATGACTGTGAGTTGGGAGAAATGAAACTAACAGATTCTTATTGGTGAAAACCCTCAAGGACACCATAAGGCAATGGTGGGATGATATAAAGAAAATGAGCAAGGCTTGTTGGTGAAACCCCTTCAAGGCGCCACTAGCCGAATGAGGTCTCTAAATGCAATTGGCTCAAGGAAGTAAATCAGTTTCAGGGCCATTAACTTAAAAACAATTGTGAGAGTTTGGATGGAAAGATCTGGCAGTTTAATTTAAAATGCATGTCATAATTATTAGAGTTGACTGTCACTTTTAGATAAACTTTTCTTTTATCTTTTTAAATGGGGACATTAATTATCTTTTCTTTCTTCTCTATAGTTTTATCTTTGTTTTCTTGAGTCAGTTATCTAAATAAGAAAAATCATTGTCATTTTTCTAGTGTCTTTGAGTCAAATCAATGTCAAAATAAGTGAGAAAAAAATTTCAAAACTGGCTACCAACTTCTTCAATTGCACTAAGCAAGATAAAAGGCCAACACATGGAAAGAGACATAATTGTGAGCCGAAATAAGGCATACAGAAAGTATTGTCAACAGACAAGTCTGGGAACTCATAGAAATACCAAGGTTCAAAGGGTTTATCTGAGGAGCATGTAAAAACAAAGATACTGTGTCACTCTTAATAATCTAAGTTAGGGACAATAATGCAGCAAGTCAATGACATATGCTAATGTTTGAAAACAAGATTAAATGTGATGGAAGAAAGAATGATTATCACGAAAGTTAAAGCCGCAAACCAGCCACCGTGTTTTTAAACTAGTAAGTTTTCTTTGTATGAAACAGGAACACATGTTACCTTCAAATCAAGAATTTCTAAGCCTAAACATCAAAGGCCGTAATTTCTCACTTCTACAAATGCAAGAGATAATATTGCTGCATAGGTTTGGTGATCAAAACCATGGTAAAGCTCTGGCTAATCAGGTTCATTTATTAGGTGATGCACTTCTTAATTGAACCTTCACTCCTAGAAGTCGCACTTTCTAGTTGAGTTATTCTACTTGAGTAGTTTACTTCCTAACTTAAGCCTTTATTCCTAGAAAAGGTACTTTCTAGTTAAGTAGTTAACCCCTAGGAGACTCATTTCCTTGGATAATTCAAGTGGCATTTGTAAGGAGACGCACTTCCTTGTTTGGGTAATTCAAGCGGCATTTGTAAGAAGACGGACTTCCTTGTTTGGGTAATTCAAGCGGCATTTGTAAGGAGACACACTTCCTTATTTGGGTAATTCTAGCGGCATTTGTAAAGAGATGCATTTCCTTATTTGGATAATTCAAGCGGCATTGGCAAGGAGACACACTTTCTTGTTTTGGTAATTCAAGCGACATTTGTAAGGTGACGCACTTCCTTATTTGGGTAATTCAAGCAATATTGGTAAGGAGACACACTTACTTGTTTTGGTAATTCAAGCGTCATTGGTAAGGAGACACACTTCCTTGAGCGGGTAATTCGAATTTTACTTGTTAGGTGATGTACTTCCTAACTTAAACCTTTATCTCTAGAAGATGCACTTTCTAGTCAGAATTCCTCACTTTAATCCTTAGGAGACACACTTCCTAGTCTTGCTAATTTAATTTTACTCTCAAGATATGCATTTCTTGGTTAGAATCTTGATTCATCATTTCAACATGCAAGTAATTATGATTGGATTTGACATTCGCAAAAGTTTTCTGATGATAAACTGGGGTAGAAATTTAATTCATATTATTGAAAGTATCATTTAGGATCCTCTTGAAAAATGATACTTTATTTTTTAAAAGTAAAATTTCTATCATAAACTTCGTTTGGAATAATTTTCTTTCTAGTTTTGATATGATTTCAGGAGCCCGCCTGAAGAGCTGGGCGAATAAATGAAAAGTCAAGCAACATAGTGACGAAGTTGAAAGTCAAGCAACAAGATGAAGAAGTTGAAAGTCAAGCAACAAGGTGAAGAAATTAAAAGTCAACAGATTGAAAAAATAGCAAGTCAAGAGCCCGACTAGAGAATAGGTTGAAGAAATTAAAAGCCAAGCAACAAGTTGAAGAAATTGCAAGTCAGAAGCCCACCTGAAGAATAGGGTGATGAAATAGCAAGTGAAGAGTCAAGGGAAGCTGCATAGAAAGGACTTTTGTAATTTTATTTATGTTTTAACTTGTAATTTTCATTTTTGGTGTAATGACAGATCCGCAGACCGGAACCTCAAAAGGACCTCACTCGACTCTCCAACTCGGCTTTTCTTTCTCTTTCTGTTCCTTTCTTTGAATAATGGTCGGGTCAAAATTATGTCTCGTTGTCTACTACTTTGCATGAAAACACTTTGTGTTTACATCCAAAGAGGGGTATTGTTACGACCCGAGTCGACGCTCTGGCTGTAATAAGATCCCAAACCATGAAGGCCCGGGCGCCCCTTTCCTTGTGGAAATCATGCACAACATTCATTCAATATAAAGAATTTGTGAAAAAAAACATAACAAAATGGAATCATGGTCAACTTTTATTTCAAACTACTCAATACTGAAATGAGTTCATAAAAGATCAAAAATATTTAACACTAGTATGTGAAATCTCTACTAACTGAAAATAACCTCTGTCTAAAGACTGGGACAAGGCCTTCAGTCGGACCATGAATCAGAATCAAAATAAAATAACAATGACTTATACATTAGGCCTTTCAGAATAAGGGAGGCTCACCAACTGCAAATCTCTGACTAATCAATCTACGATTTAGCGGGACCCCAGGACTGCGTCTCAGATCCTAAAATATAGGAGGTCAATACAGATGTACTGGTATGCAGAGCACTCCAAAATAATATATTTATATATATATCATAAGTGAGAGCAATTGATAAAACATTTTACATATAATATATGAAAACACATGGGCGCACTTAAAGACTTTGAAACATCACTTTGAAACCACGACTCACTCTTTATCTTACTTCTGAGCTAGATGGTACACCCTATAATTTATAATTTCATGGGCTATATGGAATCCTCCCTTGACTCGACGGCCAAGCCTCTAATCCAAGTTTGCTGCAAAAATTAGAGTATCAGTAAGAGAAGACACGTAAGACCATACAACGTGGTGCCATGATCCCCAATCAAATCAACATGTCATAGTAGTGCACAAGATTATAAAGCAGGGCTCCTAACCATATTCCCAATTTGGAATGACATAAATCAAGGTACACAAGATCACAAAGAAGGGTACCATAATCCCGTGTTAGCAAATCACGGTTTCTAGCATTGAGTCTTTCAACTCCTACTTTCTTCAGGTAACCATCTAACTCTCTTTAAGCCCATTTTAAACGTTTTCTAAACATGTATCTTTTTGAATTCAAAATCTGAGTAAAATCTATATTTTAGTCTGTTCAAAATCTGCTATGGAATCCATCTATTTGGTAGCATCATACAAAGACTTTCAAGTCATATTTCTCAGCCATACATTATCAAGTTACAAATCTTTTCAAGCAAAATAATGTTTAGACCACCAAATCAATGAAACAATGCAAGAGAGTTCTTATTTTCAAAATGTATTTCAAACTATGCAGAGATTATCTCTTTTTAACATTTCATCAAATATGTGATGGTCAAGTATTTTGTGACAAACCATGCAACTCTTAAAATCATCACTTCTCCTTTATATAAACAAGAAACACCCTCTCTTCAATTCATAATCAAAATCAAGTCTTAACCAACAGTAAAGACATTTATAACATGTTTCTTAGTATGTAATTGAATTATATATAACATATAAAAACAAGGAGATTTATAACAAGAGAGGGATTATAAATCTTCTTTCTTTCAGTTCAAATTCCAAATATCAAACCACATATATATATATATATATATAAACAAATCGAGTTTAAGGTGTAAAGCCTCAAGACCAAAACATTATTGTCAAGAAGGAATCACAATGCATAATTGTAAATGTAAATTCAAGACCATTTTATAAATTCATTATTTCTCAATATTTAAACATAATTAAAATGTTTTCCTCATGCCCATGTAGTTTAGGAAAACCCCACATACCTTAAGTAGTTCTTTGGAGATTGGGGAGAAGGTGGCGGAAATGGATGTGTAGGAATTTAGGGGGGGACGTGGATATTATGTGGGATAAGGCTGCTAGCTACATCAAAGAGACGGCTAGAGAGGTGTTGGGTGTTTCAAGGGGTCGGGCAGGTCGGCATAAGGGGGATTGGTAGTGGAATAAAGAATTTAAGAAGAAAGTGGAGATTAAGAAGGGTTATATGTAAAGTTGATGGAGAGTAAGGACAAAGACAAGAAGCGAGTTAATAGGAAGGTGTACAAAGTAGCAAGAAAGGAGGCTAAGTTAGAAGTTACGGATGCTAAGACTATAGTTTTTGAGAGCTTGTATATGGGGTTAGAGAAGAAAGGCAGGGAAAAAAGATTTTATAGGCTGGCTAAGGCTAGAGAGAGGAAAGGTCATGAACTCGATCAAGTGGAGTGCATTAAGGGGGAGGATGGTAGAGTTTCGATAGAGGATGTTCACATTAAGAAAAGATGGCAAGAGTATTTTCATAAACTTCTAAATGAAGAGGGGGACCGAGACATTATGTTAGGGGAGCTAGAGCACTCAGAGAAGAGCTATGATTTTAGTTATTGTAGGCATTTTAAGGTTGAGGAGGTCAGAAAGGCTATTCATAGGATGCGGAGGGGTAGGGCGATGGGGCCTGGTGAGATTCTGGTAGATATTTGGAAGTATGATGGTGGGGCAGGTGTAAGGTGGTTAACTATTTTTTTTAACGTCATTTTCAAGATGGCGAGAATGCCTAAGGCTTGGAAATGGAGTATGATTGTTCCTTTATGTAAAAATAAGGGTGACATTCAGAGTTGCAACAACTATAGTGGTATTAAGTTGTTGAGTCACACTATAAGGATTTGGGAGAGGGTGGTTGAGTAGAGATTAAGAAGGGTCATGTCCATTTCAGAGAATTAATTTGGTTTTATGTCTGGTCGCTCGACGATAGAAGCAATCTACCTAGTGAGAAGATTGGTGGAGCAGCATAGGGAAAGAAAGAGAGACTTGCATATGGTGTTTATCGACCTGGAGAAGGTGTATGACAAAGTCCCTAGGGAGGTTATTTGGATATGCTTGGAGGTGAGTGAAGTTTTAGTGGTATACGTCAGAGCTATTTAGGACATGTACGGTGGAGGGAAGACTCGGGTGAGGATGGTGGGAGGATACTCTTGGCATTTTTTTATTAAGATAGGTTTGTATCAGGGATCGACTCTTAGCCCATTCCTTTTTGTGTTGGTGATGGATGTGTTGACACAGAGTATTCAAGGGGAGGTGCATTGGTGTATGTTATTTACGGATGATGTAGTGTTGATCGATGAGACGCGGGGAGGTATGAATGAGAAATTGGAGCTTTAGAGGCAAACCCTTGAATCTAAGGGATTTAGGTTGAGTAGGTCCAAGAAAGAGTATTTATAGTGAAAGTTGACTTGAGTCAGGAGGACGAAGTGGTGGTGAGGTTGGATTTCCAGGATATTTGCAAGAGGGATAGTTTTAAGTATCTGGGGTCTATGATTTTGGGGAATAGCAAGATTAACGAGGATATCTCTAAACGTATTAGAGCAGGTTGGATGAAGTGGAGGCTTACCTCGGTAGTGTTGTGTAATAAGAAGGTACCCCTTAAGCTTAAAGGCAATTTCTACAGAGTGGTAGTCCATCCAGTTATGTTGTACAGAGCTGAGTGTTGACCAGTTAAGAACTCCCATATTCAAAGATTAAAGGTGGCAGAAATGAGAATGTTCTATTGGATATATGAACTTACTAGAGGGGATAGAGTTAGTAATGAGTCTATCCAAGGGAAGGTAGGAGTGGCTTCGGTGGAGGAAAAGATGCGAGAAGGAAGGTTGAGATAGTTTGGGCATGTGATGAGGAGGGGCACAGATGCCCTAGTTCAGAGGTGCGAGAGTCTAGCTATGGTTGGCTTCAGGAAGAGTAGAGGTAGACGGAAGAAATACTGGAGAGAGGTGATTAGACATGACATAGAGTAGCTACATCTTACTTAGGACATGACCCTAGACAGGAAAGTATGGAGGTCGCAGGTTAGGGTAGAAGGCTTGTGTGAGTGTGTGGGATGTATCAAGGTAGTAGGAGAGTGCTTATGTAGTCGGGTTAGCAATCCTAGGTTTGTGTCCTTGAGTAAGAGACTCTAGTTTGTAGAGTTTGGGTATGGTGGGTGTCTTTGGTCTGGGAGTGTATTGTTACTACTAGGTGGGTTTCCTCTTTCTTATGTCTTGTTTTGAATTTCTAGTATTTCACTTATTTTTGTATTTCTTTGTTATTTATTTTGTATTTTACGTTTATTATTTCATATTTCGTTTATGCCATCCATCCTATTTCATGTTTCATTATGGCCTTGGTGTACTATTCTCTATCTTGAGCTGGGGGTCTATCAGAAATATTCTTTCTACTTCTGTGGAGGTAGTGGTATGGACTGCGTACATCTTACCCTCCCCAGACCTCACTTTGTGGGAATAAACTGGGACTATTGTTGTTGTTGTTGTAATCTTGACACTTTTCTTGAATTTTTGAACTTAGAGTATGGACTCTTGATCTTTGGAAGGGAGGTTAGGGTTTATTTTCTTAAGAAATTTGAGTAAAAGTGGGCATATTATGCCCTAAAATGCTTTAATCATCCGTTAATATGATTAGGAATTGTAGAAAAAAGACGAGACTGCCCTCGGAATTAAAAGTTGCAGAAAAATCCTGATTTTGAGTCTTACCGCTGAGGGGTATTGGTCCCACCGCTATAGCACTGCTAAGCCAGCTAATAGCAGTGACCTACTACCTTAGGACAACTCCGATTTGAAGGTTTAATGCTGAGCGGTATTGGCTTCACCGCTATTGCACCGTCGAGCGGTGTAATCACAGCAACTCACTGTATCACACAAAAAATTCTATAACTTTTCACTCGATTATTGGATTTAGGAGAAATTGGTATTGTTGGAAAGAAGACTCGTAGACATTTCATTTGATATATAGTAGGCCCTCTAATTCGGTATATTTAAGAAGTTATGGTCGATTGAAATTGGCCTAAGTTTAAACGCTCACTAAAACTCAATCGATAGGAGAGCTTTCAACTCATCTTTGAGTTAAGGAACTTCTATGATCTCAATTCATGCTAAACTAGATTCCCACACTAAATAATTGATTAACACACTAAATTTGCATAATATTTATTCGCTTTTGGAACTATTACGCGTAGGAATGACGATTTACATTCTAGCCCAAAATGCGGGTGTTACAGGCATGATGTAGACACGTGATTTTATCCCTCCCAAGGGTGTGTTTTTACCCATTTACCCTCACTTTACTGTAGACCTTCACCCATGTTATAAATTCTACACAATAACAAATTCAACAAAATTTCTAACAACTTTGACACCCCACCCTAACAAATTAACCACTCAGCAATCAAATTTCAACACCCTCCACATTATCCTAACCACACTCCTACCCCTATACTCCCTACCTATACCCCTTCACTTTTTTTCCCATTTTTGGTTTTACTGAATGGATTGATCATCACATATACTCATTTGTTTTCCTTTCTCTAAGAATATAAACACTAGGGGGACCCATAAGAATACACACTAAGCACACTATAGGCTTCTTCCATTTTAAACACATATACCTTACAAGACACTCTCGGGGACCCTCACAGATATGGACACCCACACTCTATTTTCCATATAGAACACATAGTTCCCATAAAACTCACATACACGGATCCCTCACGATTCTTCTCCATTAATAGCTTCATTCTCACAGATTACACCATCACACACACAGTAACAAAAGTATGCACACAGGTACATAATGGGAGTTGACAGTGATTGGAAAAGTGAGAGAGCCCAAAGAGAGTAGAATTAGGAGAAAAGAAGAGGAAACAAAAAGGAATTGAAAAAGTGAACGGAAAATGATAGGTGGTCCGACTGGAGTTGAGTTTTTCGATGATTTCTTCACCGAAATCGGCTATTTCTGATTGAGTTCACGTATCGCAGACCTAAAAATCCACCCCAATCCTCAAAACCTTTTTATCTCTGATTTTTCCAGTGAATTTCTCACTGGGAAATGTCATTTGCCGATTATCGTGGTCCGTCGAAGCTTTGACAAAGTGGGTCATCATCAAAAGACTGCGATCAGTTATTTCCAGCAACCACGCTATCCCCAAACTGGTATTTTTTGAGTTGGTTCCAACAAATTTCATCGGTAACTGCATACGAGTTTTCGTGTTTTGTAATTCCTATTTTAGGCTGCTCGTTGGTTTCTACAGATTTGTGTTTGAATAGAATTTTGGAGATCTTCATCGTTGAGTTTGGTCGTTGTTGAGATTTGACTCAAGGTTTCGAACATGGATTATACCGGAGTAATCGAACATGCATTCTACCGGGTTTACTCAAAATAATTATCAATTTTGAAAACTTTTTCTAAAGTCAAATTCAATTCCTTCCTTCTTTTATTTCATTGTTTATCATATTCACTGCATTGAATTGAACATTTGATGTTAGTTGATCTATGTTGGGTGGTGAATTTTTGCTTGTTTTGATTTGTTTTTGGTCCCTTAAAATGAATTGCGTGACGAAATTATATCTCATTCGAGAGGTAAAATCAGTTATTTGGGGAGGCAAAAATTGAATATTGGTAAAAAGCTAGCGTTAGTTGTTTTGATTCATTGATATCATTGATTGTGATAGTGTTATGATAGGTCAAGCTGGGTAGGCAAACAATAAGATCAGGCAGGCAAATTGTAGAAATTAACTCAAACAATTGTGAAATGATTGAATGTTGGTGCTTGAGATTGTTTCAATTTGTCTCTTGAAATTGATAAATGTATTCATTTAGCTAGGGAATGCTCCGAGGTCATTTGCATTTACTCACTGGAGAATGCACCGAAGAATTTTGTATGCAAAGGATATTTGTGATCAAGGCCCGAGGCATTGGATAGAGCATAGTTTAGGACTAGTGTAGGTTAGCGTAGTTTTATTTCAGTATCTTTTATTTCGAACTGCCATAATTGGACTTGGACACTATATTTTTTACTTTGTTTTGTTTTGTTCTGTTTGTTTGATTGTTTTTGTGTGTTTTATGTGGTTTATATATTCATAGTGTCATAACTAGCCGATATACTTCATGAATCGATCGTAGTCGAACCACGAGTCCGAGGGATGCCTAACACCTTCCCCTCAGTCAACAAGATTCCTTAGCGGAAATTTTTATTCGCAAACCAGTTTTAAATAGTCAATAATTATTTTGAAAAAAGAATTTTCAAAGGTGACTTGGTACACCATATTTCTGCCAAGTGGCCACTCTGAGTGTAAATGTAAATAATTCTTTTCAAAATTAATCTTCATTTTTGTCACTTAATAAAACTCTTTCAATCTTAAATTGAATTCTTTTTGGTTAAAAAAAGAGGTATGATAGATTTAATTGAGGAGATTTTTGAGATGGAGATTGAACTTGTTGAAGACTACATGAAGAATCTGAAGAAAATTTATTTTATCAAAAATTCAGGCCAAGAGGGAGAATTGTTAGTGTTTGTCCTAACTTTCTTACCATAATTGGGTTTTCCTTTAGGTACCAAAATTCAGTTTTCTTTTAGGAAAAGGAAAACAGATTCTCCATATTTAGCTAATCCTTATTCTTTTAGGAAAAGGTTATAGACTCTATAAATAAAGGTCCCTTTCTTCTAGATTTGTAGCATCCACAATGTAGTCCTAGGGGTTTGAGAGTTTTGTTTGGAGGAGACTTTGTGAGACACAAGCGTTGTGATATCACTTGTGTGAAACTCTTTTTATTCTGAGTGAATTGTGTGAGGTTATCTCTCTTGAAAATTTATACTCTCTTTTACATAGTGGGTTGCTCATCTCCTTTGCTAGATGTGGGTCGATTAACCGAACCACGTAAAATTATTGTTTCTCTTTTGGTGTATTTCTCATTTATCTTCTTATTCGTGGTATTTTGAGGTTTGCTTTGCTAGCTTCTGCATGACACCTAATTATTTGGAACTTAACTAGTGGTATAAGAGAAGTTAAAATCGGGTGTTCATCTTGGAGGATTCAGTTCTAGTCGCAACCTATTAGACGATAATGAAGATTTTGGTTCGAGAAATTTTATCAGAGTGTTACTCTGTGTAGAGACATGATTTAATTGGGGAAATTTTTAAGATGGAGATTGAACTTGTTGAAGACTAAATGAAGAAGGTGGAGCAAATTTATTTTATCAGAAATTCAAGCTAAGAAGGAGAATTGTTGGTGTTTGTCCTGACTTTCTTACCATAATTAGGTTTTCCTTTAGGTACCATAATTGGGTTTCCTTTTAGGAGAAGGAAAATATATTCTCTATATTTGGCTAATCTTTATTCTTGTAGGAAAAGGTTATAGACTCTATAAATTGAGGCTCCTTTCTTCTAGTTTTGTAGCATCCACAATGTAATCCTAGGGGTTTGAGAGTTTCATTTGGGGGTAGACTTTGTGAGACGCAAGCATTGCGATATCACTTGTGTGAACCTCTTTTTAGTATGAGTGAATTGTGTGGGGTTGTCTCTCTTGACAGCTTGTACTCTCTTTTGTATAGTGTATTGCCTATCTCCTTTTGTGGAAATAGGTCGATTGACCGATCCACATTAAATTATTGTGTCTCTTTTGGTGTATTTCTCATTTATCTTGTTATTCGTGGTCTTTTGAGGTTTGCTTTGCTAGCTTCCGCATGACACCTGATTATTTTGATCCTAACAAAATTTACTATTATTGATTCGAATATTGATTGTTATAAAATAAAATAAAGGAGTAAAGAAACTATGAAACAGATAGTAGAGACTTTTATTATATTTTTGATTTGTATACAAAATGGAAATAAAGGCATGCCTTTATAGGCAATTTCGCCAACATTCCAATCAATGGGAGTAGTTGGTTTATGCATGGAAAGTCTTCATTTGAAAATGAAGGTAATGTTGACAAGGGGAAGACATCCACACTACCGATTATTTCTTAAAATACTCCCCCTTGGATGTCTAACACAAAAAATAAAAAGAAACTCTAATAATGCATATCTTTGTAATATACATTTTTTCAACTGCCTCATTAAAAACCTTATCAAGGAAAACCCAATGGGAAAAAACCTTAACTAAGAAAAGAAGAGTGCAGTGTATATTTACTCCCCTTGATTAAAACATCACTTAACATCTTGGAGATATCACATCACAATCTTATATATCATCTTCTCAAATGTTGAGGTTGACAATCCTTTGGTGAACAAGTTTGCTAAATTATCTCTTGAACGAATCTGTTGTACGTCTATATTACCATTCTTTTGGAGTTCATGTGTGCAGAAAAGTTTTGGCGGAATGTGCTTCATTCTATCTCCTTTTATAAATCCACCCTTTGATTGCATTATGCATGCTGTATTATCTTTATATAAAATTCGTGGGTACTTTTTTGCATTTCAGACCACATTTTTCTTGAATGAGATGTATCATGGATCTCAACCACACACATTTCTAGTTGCTTTATAAATAGCTATTATCTCTGTATGGTTTGATGAAGTGGCCACAATAGACTGTTTTGTAGATCTCCACGATATGGCAGTACCCTCACATATGAACACATAACTTGTTTGAGATCGAGCTTTGTGTGGATCAGATAAATACCCTATATCAGCGTACCAACACGATCGGGATTACAATCTTTAATTCAATAAGTAGTCCCTTTTGGATACCGTTATCTGTGTTTAATTCAATTCCAATGCCTCCTAGTAAGAGCAGAACTATACCTTGCTAATAAATTAACAGAAAAGGCTATGTCATGCCTTGTAGAGTTAGGAAGATAAATTAGTGCACCGATTGCACTAAGATATAGTACTTCAGGATCAAGAATTTTCTCGTTCTTTTCTTGGAGTCGAAATGTATCCTTAGTCACATCAAGTGATCGAACAACCATTAGAGTACTTAATGGATATGCTCCATCCATATAAAATCTTTTCAAAACCTTTTCTAAATAGGTAGATTGATGGATAAAGATACCGTTTGTCAAAAGGGAAAACTATTATCTATATAACCTTCTTTAGATAAATACTTATCAAGACGGTTATACCATATGTGTCCAAATTGCTTCAAATCATATAATGATATCTACAATTTAATTGAATACATTTTTCATGATGCCTCGTGAATTTTATATCCTTCGAGAATTTTCAGTTATATCTCATTATCAAGTTATCCATAAAGATAAGTTGTAACCACATCCATCAAATGCATTTCAAGTCTCTCATGGACAGTGAGACTAATGAGATAACGTAATGTTACTCCATCCATAACTGGTGAGTATGCCTCTTCATAATCTATGCCTCTTCATAATCGACACCAGGCCTTTGTGACAATTCTTGGGCAACAAGGCGTACCTTATACCTTTATATTTCATTTTTTCTTATTTCTTTTACTCATAAAGACCCATTTATAGCCAACAGGTTTAATATCATTTGGTGTTTGAATAACAGGTCCAAAAACCTCATGTTTGACAAGTGAATTCAACTCAGATTGAATTAATTCTTGCTATTTTGGCCAATCATTTCTTTGTTGACATTCTGTGACAGACTGAGGTTCGATATCCTCGCTAACTTGTATGATTTTGTTGCAACATTATATGCAAATACACAGTCCACCACTATTTTTGATCGATTTAAATTATTTTCACCATCACTTGTATTTATGGATAATTCCTCATTTTCTTGAGGTTCAGGCTCATTGGTTCATTCAGGGATATCAAAATTATTCAAATCTTGAATTTCCATATGATATTCTTTTGTAGTGCCCTCTTTATCATTTCATTTTTTTTTCTAGAATTTTGATCCTTAGAACCCAATGGTCTACCACACTTTAGGCGTGCTTTGGACTCATTAGCCACACACCAGTAGATGGTCCTACAGGGACCTCAATCGTATTGGTACATTCACTGTAGGAATGTATGATTTTGTAATCCTTTTTAAATTTGTAAATGTGTTTGGCATTTGATTTGAAATTTTCTGCAAGTGAGTAATCTTTTGCACCTCTGGCTCACAAATAGAAACACGTGAATCAAGATAAGATGGTGATGGAATTTTTCATAAAATTTCTCTTTTAATTTCACTATTTTTTCCCTCTAATTTTGGAAAAATAGTCTCATCAAACCAACAATCTCCAAATTAAGCAGTAAACATATCTTCAGTTAATGACTCAAGGTAGCGAATAATAGAGGGTGATTCACATCCAGCATATATTTCTAACCTTTTTTGGGGACCCATCTTTGTGCAATATAGCGGTGCAATAGGCACATACACAGCGAGCACATTCAATAATTTTCAAATGAGATATAATAGGCTTTTGACCCAAAATCAATTGTAATGGAGAAAAGTTATGATAATATGTAGGTCTGAGATGAACAAGTGTTGCAACATGCAAAATAGCATAACCCCAAACAGAGATGGGCAACTTAATTTTCATAAACAATGGTCTTTCTATCAATTGCATATGTTTAATTAATGACTTAGAAAAACCATTTTGAGTATGGACGTGAGCTATAGGATGTTCAACGTTTATCCCAATCAATTAACAATAATCATTAAATGCTTGGGATGAAAATTCTACAGCACTATCAAGGCAAATAGACTTTATCTGATTATTAGAGAACTGCACCCATAACTGTATTATTTGTGCCAACAATTTTGCAAATGCCAAGATACAACATGACAATAGACATACATAGGATCATCTAGAAGAAGCATCTATTAAGACCGTGAAATATCAAAATGATCCATTAGGTGGGTGAATAGGTTCAAAAATTTTCCCCTGTATACGTTCTAAGAACGCAGCGAATTCAATCTAAACTTTAGTTGGTGATGGTCTCACAATTAACTTGCCTTGAT
>NC_061120.1:198397872-198456544 GCF_002878395.1 Capsicum annuum
CTTGATAACAGGCAGTACATGAAAATTTATTATTTGAAAGAACCTTCAAGTTATTTAATAAATTCCCATTTGAATTTTCTATAATTCGTCTCATCATTATAGATCCGGGATGTCCAAATCGAGCGTGCCAAAATTCAAAAATATAAAAATTAGTAAACTTTTGATTTACTATATAATGTGCCTCAATCGCACTAATATTTGTCCATTACAAGCCAGAAGATAAAGCAGGAAACTTTTCTATAAAACATGTCTGCCCAGAGACATTCTTGGTAATACCAAGATATTCATGGTTCAACTCATTCACTGTCTTGATATGATAACCATATTCACGGATATCTTTAAAACTCAATAAGTTTCTCTGAGACTTTGGAGAAACATATCATTATCTATAATGAATTTAGCTCCCTTAGGCAAAATTATAATGGCTCTTCCGAAGCCTTCTATCAAATTGATACTACCAAAAATTATAGTAACATTTATTTTTTCCATACTTAAATGAGAAAAATATTTCTCATTTTTAAATATTGCGTGTGTTGTACCAGAATCAATTAAGTAAATGTCTTCATAATTGCATAACTTACTTTGAAAATTATCCATATCTTCAAATAAAATGACATAAACAAAATAAATATATATTAAATATTAATGATGGATAAACTAAAAAGTCAACATTTGAGCAATTAAATGAGTGATGTTCACTTTCATGATAAGTACTGATACTTGTTGAGATAACATTATCAATATGTTAAATTAAATTTATAGGTAATTTGATTAAATGTTTCTCAGTAAACATAACCTGGTGAACTATATTTTATGATATCTAAAAAGATGCAAGAATTAATACCATAATTTAACGAGCAATTTTTTTCGAAAGCAGACAGTAGATTGCAATATTAAAATATGATAAGATCAAATTAAAAACAAATTACTCCCTCCGTTTAAAAAAGAATGACCTACTTTCATTTTTAGTCCGTTTAAAAAAGAATGACCCCTTTCCTTTTTTGGCAATACTTTAATTTCAACTTTCTACATGGCATGTTTAGGGCCACAAGATTAAAGGGAATTTTGGTACATTTGACACAACTTTAATTTAAGTCTGCAAGATTCAAAAGTCTTCTTTATTTTCTTAAACTTTGTGCCAAGTCAAAGTAGGTCATTCTTTTAGAAACGGAGGGAGTACTACAAAACTTACGATAATATGACTAAAACAAAAATACTAATAAAATAGAACAACTACTTTAACATTTATTCATTACACTACTATTACTAATAAATATTAAAGGTTGTTCACTCTTCCATGGCCACAGAACCATCACCAATCAGGTGATCTATCTTTCCCTCAGGATGCTCGAAGAAATTTGTTACATCTAAGTGGGCAACGTCAACATGATTTTCAGAGATAAAATTAGCTTCAAGATTTTTATTTTTTTTCTTTAGTGATGCTTGATAAATATTAACCAAGTATTTTGAAGTACGACAATCACGTGAATAGTTTTCTTTTGCACCATATCAGAAACAAAAATACATTACTTGGTTCACGTTTTTCATTCTTTCCTTGTTCCTTTTAACAGATCAATTTCTTTGATGAATGACTAATACCAGGAACATGATTTATTTCTTGACCATAATCATATCCACGACCACATCCACGATCTGATCCACTGTAATGCCCCAAAATCTGAGTTCCCAGGAGGCCACACGGCGCTCCGAACTATAAGTAGTTCTGAGCTAACCCTGACTACTTCCTACTAAATCTGAATCTCAAAATAGGGAAAATAAATATGAAATCATAATAGATGCAAAAATCTTATCTGGAAAAAATACTAATCTCACAAGTCTTGGTAAACAATACTGGAAAATCTGAATACTGAATAAAAGTCTAAAACTGAATCTAGTAGTCCGACAAGCCTCTACTATATAAATCTAGAGAGTCACTGGGATAGGCCCCAGTTGACTCAAACTGTCTAAAATAAATAGTGAAACATCTACTAAGAAACTAAAAATCTGAATAGTTAAGTCCCTGAACTAAGAGGACTCACCAACTGCAGGAATGTAGATGGAATGCTCGAAAATCACTCATGTTGCTGAGAATGAGCACCTGAACCAACATTATCAGACAATGTAGCACATAGACATATATATGGATCAGTACTTTGATGATGTACTGAGTTTATAGGGGAGAATGCAATAAGTAAATAATATCATCACAATTTATAAAACAATGCATGCTAAATGTAAATGACTCCCGTAGGCTTAAGAAATCTAAAACCTGAAGATCATAAATCATGAACAATAAAGCATATAATATGAATCTTGTGAGCCATTACATTCAGTTCTAAATCTGTTCTTTCTGAAAGTTACTACATTATCTTGTCAACTTGTAAGGGGATTACTTCATCTCAAGACTTTAAGAATCTTAAAACCATAGCTTTCAAAACATATGTGTTTATCTTAAGGTTTTAAACCAATAGACTATTTTAATAGTGGGGGACATCTTTTTGGGGGGTTCTTCTAACCGACATACACCATGTGAGCATCCATGGAGTCCCACATCTTGGCATCATTGGGTAGCGCTGTTCTACCCTTGCCATCGGAATATAACTTCTTATCTTAAGTGATCACTATCTTAGTCATCCACTTAGAAGTGGGAAGAGTCTTAATCCTACGGCGGCATGTAGTTCTGGGGTATGAACTCATAGTAACTTACCCATCTCGGTGCTAAATACTACTACCTTCCTTATGCTCAAAATCTTAAAAAATCCACTTCAAAATAGCACAAGGGTTTACAAGAAAACCAATTATGCTTTTATTTATTTAAATCTTAAGTCATATGAATAAAGTGGATTCTTTATCTTAACTTAGGACCAAAAGATCAAATCTTTATCAAAAATCTGAGAATAATCTTATCATAGGATGCTCATAGCACAAACAATCTTGAAATAGCAATCTTAATTAGGACTTAATGACCCCGTGCATTAAACTCATGTCAAAACATCAAAATGTTCATGCTGGATAATGTAAATGTTGATAAATCAACTCAAAATCTGGAAATTTCTGCAATATGCATGAAAATGTGAACATTAACCATGGAAATTTAACGTCTAAAACCATTGGAAATCTCATAAGCTTGTAGATAACAATAATGGGTATAAACCCTAATTTGAATTTCATGAAAAATCATATAAACTTCAGTAAAATTTAAATTTAAATAAGTGTTGGGAACAAGGATGAAAGGATTATCTTTGTTCATACCCCACATAACTCAATTGATGAACAAGCTTGGTTTGAGATGCTCTTTGTGCCTTTGAAGGTCGATTCTTGGAATTCTTTGATTGAATATCTTGAATCTAGAACTAATTTGGAAAAAGGGTGGTGTAATCTTGGGGATTCTTAGAGATGAATGTTGAAGTTTGAAGCTTAGGGTTTTTAAATGAGAGAACTTTGATGAAAACTGAGCCTATTTTGCTCAATATTACCATTAATCATCTATTTTCACTATTTGGGGGAGTAGGCTCAAGACCAAACTCCCATTGGGATTTAAAATTCGTAAATGAAACGCCATTTAAGGCTTCACCACAATGCGGTCAGTGAATAATCGCGATACCCACTACGACATGGTGGAATCACGGTGACTTACTGGATATTGACAATTGCTGTTTTGAGGTTCACCGCGATGCGGTGCAATAGTGGTCATCTACTGGAATTTGATAAATGTTGATTTGTCCTCTACCGCGATGCGGTGGTTTTCTTATCGTTATTCTCACCGTGATGCGATGGAATTGCGATGAGCTACTGAAAATCAATGAATGTAGATTTGGCCTCCATCGCGATGTGGCAACTGCCCAGTTGGCACACTGCTTACTAAAAATGCCCTAACTTCTTCATCGAGTGTCGGATTTGGGCGAATTTGATATAGATGGAAAGATTATTCAATTTTCCACACAATGAAAAGTCTAAATCTGAAAAATCCACATGAAATAATTATTATTCATTTTAGGAAGTTATTTCTGAACATTCTAGGAATGAATTTAAGCTAGAGAAATTACGGGGTATTACAATATCTCCCCCATGGAAACATTCGTCCTCGAATGTTGCTAGTTACGCTAAGCATGCTAAGGAATTTAAGTAATTCTGTGAGTGCATGAAATTACATGAGGACAACTATATAGCTGAACATATGATTAGCAAAGAACTGAATCAAGGAAGAATATTACCTTCGGCTGGATATGAGTTTGCGTAGAAGAGGTGAGGGTACTTGGCTCGCATATATGCTTTTTCTTCCCAAATTTCGCCCTCAACTGACTGATTCCACCAAAGAACTTTGACCAAGGGAACTTGTTTGTTCCTTAGTCTACAGATCTGATGATCTAAAATTTCAACTAGAATCTTTTTGTATGAAGGGCTATTCTGAATATCTGAGATTTCTAAAGGAATTACAACGGTGGAGTCGCTGATGTACTTCTTAAGAATAGAGACATGGAATACATGATGAACGGCTGACAAGTCTGCAGGCAACTCAAGTTTATAAGCTATTTTTCCAACACGACTCAGAATTCTATAAGGCCCAACATACCGGGGTGATTTCCTAACTTTTGCCAAATCTTTTCATCCCTTTCATGGGTGAAATCTTCAAGTATACCAAATAACCAACCTCAAACTCGAGGTCCCTTCTTCTCATATTTGCATAACATTTCTGACGACTCTGGGCTGTTTTTAATCTTTCTCTAATCAACTTAACTTTCTCTATAGCTTCAACTACTACGTCGGGCCCAAGTAAAGCGACGTCACCCACTTCAAACAACCTATGGGTGATCTACATCTCCTTCCATAAAGATCCTCAAATGGGGCCATCTGAATGCTAGAATGATAACTGTTATTATAGCAAACTCAATCAATGGCAAATGCTCATCGCAACCACCTTTGAAATCAAGAGCACATGCCCTCAACATATCTTCTAGTGTTTAGATGGTCCTCTCTGCTTGACCATCTGTCTGAGGGTGGAAAAACAAACTAAGATGAACTTGTGTACCAATACCCTTCTGAAAAGAGCTTCAAAATTAGAAAGTAAATTGAGTATCCCTATCTGAGATAATAGACAAGGAAACTCCATGCAATCTAACTAACTCTCGGATTTACCACTTACCATAATCCTCAGTTGTATAAGACATATGAACTGGCAAGAAATACGCTGACTTAGTCAACCTGTCTACAATAAACCAAACCGAATCAGGATGACGACGCAAATGGGGTAAACCAATCACAATATTCATATTCACCTCTTATCACTTCTAAGTGGGGATACCAAACTCTTGCAATGTACCACCAGGTCTTTGGTGCTCTACCTTAACCTGTTGACAAATTGCATACTTAGCTCGAACTCCGCTATATCTCTTTTCATGCTATTCCACCAATAGATTTTCCGTAAATCACGGTACATCTTGGTAGAACCTGGAAGAATAGAATAACACGTACCATGCATTTCTGTCATAATCTACTGTCTCAAATAATCAACACAAGGCACACACAATCCACTCTGGTATCTCAACACACCATTTCCCCCTTCGGAGAAAACCTCTACATTTTGCTCTTTAACCGACTCCTTTAGTTTGACCAAACTAGAATCCATATTTTCCTTCTCCTTCACTTTTGAAACTATGGAAGATTTAGAACTACTCTGAACCCAAACATTCCCCTTAGCTGAATCAACCAACCTAACACCCAATATAGCTAATCGATGAACTTCTCGAGCTAACTCTTTCTTATCGTTCTCTACCTGAGCAACACTGCCCATAGATAATCTACTAAGGGTGCCTGCCACTACATTGGCCTTGCTCGGATGGTACAACATACTCATGTCATAATCTTTCAACAATTCTAACCACCTTCTATGACAGAGATTCAACTCCCTCTGGGTAAACACATACTGCAAGCTCTTGTGGTTGGTGAACACATCAACATGTACACCATCAGATAGTGTCTCCATATTTTCAAAGAAAATACCACAGCAGCAAATTCAAGATCATGGGTTGGGTAGTTCTTCTCATGAGGCTTAATCTGTCTAGAGGCATAGGCTATAACCTTACCTTTCTGCATCAACACACAACCCAAACCAACTCAGGGGTATCACAATAAACAATAAAACCATCCGTACCATTAGGTAACGCTAGAACTGGGGCTAAAGGGAGTCGAGTCGAACTCCTGAAAACTCTTCTCACAGGAATCTAACCACTGGAAGGTAACTTTCTTTTAGGTCAGTCTAGACATAGAAGACGCAATAGATGATAAACCTTCAACAAAACAGCGGTAATAACCAGCTAAACCCAAGAAAATTCTAAAGTCCGATGGAGAAATGGGGCAAGGCCAATTTCTTATGGCTTCTGTTATTTATGGATCAACTCTAATACCATCGGCAAAAATAATATGACCGAGAAACGATATTGATCTTAGCCAAAATTCATACTTGCTGAATTTGGTGAACAATTGACGATCCCTAAGAGTTTACAAGACAATTTTAAGATGGTCTACATGGTCATCCTCACTACGGGAGTACACAAGGATATCATCTATGAATACTATGACAAACATGTCTAGATACTATTTGAACACTCGATTCATAAGGTCCATGAAAGCTGTTGGCACATTGGTTAGCCTGAAAGACATGACTAGAAACTCAAAATGACCATAACGGGTTTTGAAAGCTATCTTTGAAATATCACATTCCCTTACTTTAAGCTGATGATAGCCAGATCTAAGGTCTATCTTTGAAAAATAACTCGCACCTTGGAGTTGATCAAACGGGTCATCGATTCTAGGAAGAGGATATTTGTTCTTGATTGTGACTTTATTTAGCTGATAATAGTCAATGCACATTCACATAGAACAATCTTTATTTTGTATAAATAGGACAGGAATACCCCATGGAGAAATACTAGGCCTTATGAAACCTTTATCTAAAAGATCTTTGAGTTGCTCTTTCAACTCCTTAAGCTTTGTAGGAGCCATATGATATAGAGGGATAAAAATAGGTTGAGTATCTGGGAGAAGGTCAATACTAAATTTTATTTTCCTATCAGGAGGTACCCCTATTAAATCTTCGGGAAAGACATCAGGAAACTCACTAACTACACTGACTTACTAGATTATTGGAGTTTCCGACTTAGCACCCTTAACGCGAACAAGATGATAGATACATCCTTTGGAAATAAACTTTCTGGCCTTTAGATAAGATATGAAATAGCTCTTGGGGGACATTGAATTACTTGACCACTCAAAGACTGGCTCGTCGGGAAACTAAAACTTTACCACACGGGCACAACAATCTATGGTTGCATAACAGGAATGGAGCTAATCCATACCAAGTAAGATTAAAATCAACCAAATCTAAATTTATTAGGTATGCTAACATGACCTTATGAAGGAAAGTGATAGGAAACTTCTTATAGACCTGTTTAGTAATGACCGACTCGCCTACTAGGATAGAAACTAAGAAAAACTCAGGGATCTTTTCAAAACTTATCCCAAAATTTACTGCAACAATGGAGTCACATAACATAAACTCAAACTAGGGTCTAGCAACACATAAACATCAAGATGAAAGACATGAAGCATACCAGTAACAACATCTGGTGAATTTCCTGCTCCTGGCGGGATGATAGAGCATAAAACCAATTCTGGTGCAGATACATAAATAATCATGGATATGGACTTATGGGAGTGCTGTTGGGTTCGAGACTTGGTATGTACAATTGAAGTGCAAAAGGGGACCTAAATGCACTAAAAATCAGCCAACATATTACACCTGATGGGCACCTAAGTCTTTAAGGGGTCTTTTGGTTTTTTTTGCCTTTTATTTGTAATAGGATATAAATAGAACCATATAGAGTTTCTTTGATTAGATTTTGGATATTATTGTAAGTATTGTAAGAATTAAAACACCATAGTTAGGGCTTCTAAGATCCACCAAATAAAACTAGGGCAAGATCTAGTATGGAATCACTAGTGATTGTATTTTGTTTGGAAACATAGATGCTAGAGAGGTGAAATCCGATATTGCATAATGTAAGAGATAGGTGAATTAAAGTATGTAGTGTTAATGGTTCAATAGTGGAATAGTCTCTTAAGTTCTTGAAAGTACATCTCCATGTAGTCTATCTATCTATCTTTTTATCTTATTGTAATCTTGTTTGTGTTGCAACTTGGATCCGTTTGTTCTTGTGTTTTAGTGAAGTCGTGACTTATTGTTCATCTTATTGTTGTGTCATATTGTTATAATATTGTTGTTGTTGCTGCTGTTTTGGTTTTATATACACCATTGTACCTTGTATTCTTCTTGTCGGTAGCGAATCCGAGAGTGGTCTCCAAAAAAATATTCGGATCCTTAAGATTAGTGGACTGATTTGGAGTGTGTTTTGATACTTCCTTTGTTTTCTTGTATCATTTGGTATCAAAGCATAGCTTTATCTTGTTCCCACAAGATCAATCTTGGGATTGTTAGTGGAAAAATAAAAAAAAAAGTGTTCAAAACAGAAAATTCTAAAAAGGAGCAAATCTGTCCATTTTGTGTCTTGGCCGAAAATGTGTTCTTATTGTGTCTTGGCCAAGATTTTTCTTGTTTTATTGTCTATATCTTGGTGTATTTTGTTTTTTTTAGCTGTTTCTAAGTTTTGGTTTTCTTGTTCACTAGAACTTTGGGTTTAGATCCAAAACTTGAGCTTGAACTTGTTGAAAGTTGTTGTTGTGAACAAGGTATGGGCCGTGCCTTGTTGTTGTTGTTCTTGGCCTTGTGGAATTGCTGTTGTGGCTTTGGTTGGACGTTTTTGGTGTTGTTTTTGTTCTATAAAGATTGTTGTAGTGTTCTTGAAGCTCATCACAACCTTCATCCTTTGTTAAAACCAAAAATACAACACTAAGGAGACTTGGCCGTTTGTTGGAGGATTTGTTGTTGATTGTTCTTAGAGATTGTTGTTGTTCTTGATGAATGTTGTTATTGTTCTTGTGATATTCACCTCCTTCATAAATTATAAAACATAAAGTGAAGTGTTAGATTCTAAAAGTGAAGGAACAAGGTGTAAGACTTGTTGGTCTTGAAGACTTTACAACTACTAAAGACATATCAATCACTTCTCAACCACTTTCCATGAAACAAGGGCCCGTGTTTTAAGGAGAAAAGTCAAATCTTGCTTTTAAATTTTAAAGAGGATTTCAAGACTTGTTTTCCCTCCTTAACCAATTCCCACCAATTCTAAATTACAATTGGACCAAGACTTGAATTGGAAAATGAAATTTGATAACAACCACAACCAATATGTGGCTGCCATGTCATGTTTTTATTGTTCACCGATAATTTTTAAGCTCAAATTTTGATCTTTTAGTTTCAATTTTTTGTTCTTTAGTCTCATTTGTTGATTCCATTACTAACTTACAAGCTAGCACTAGATTGTAAGTTAGTTTTGAAACCGTTCTTCGTGTTAACTTTCCTTTGTGTGTCTTAATCCTTTGAGTCATTATAACGTCCTTTTATTTTTTTCTAAATTGTTGGAGTTGTTGTCAACGTTGGATTCACCTCTCGGAGTACAAGAAAGCTTACAATACTTGTGAGATTAAGTGTGAGGGATCCAAGAGACACGAAATAAGAGAAAGAGTGAGGATGTTTTGTATAACTAACATGTTTTCTATTTAGTAGGTAACTCTTTTGCCACAATGGACACCATTTTGGCCCACCTTGATGCTATTGCCCGAGAAATAGCTAAGATGAATGCGGGTTTTGACAAATTGGGCTTGGATATATCTACTATACTCGAGAGATTGGATCGAGTGGAGAGTCAAAGAAATTCTCATGATTCTACTTCTGAAGCCTTACCTCAAACAATCAATCCTCCAAGACCACCACCAAATGACATAGACATAAGCCAAGCCACCAAATGTCCTTCAACCCGAGACCTACATAGGTCAATCCCTCCTCCATTCGATTAAGTCCAACAAAAAGGACTTGGAAGCCAAATCCCTCCCGTAAGCTCCACAACCAAAGCTACACTTTACGAAATCAATCCTCTCAACTGAAACTCCACTTCACCAAAGCTGACATGTCCATGTAGAGAAGAATGGTAGAAAGAAACATAATGGATATGGAGTCTATGATGATGCTTGTATGATGGTAGAAAACTTGTTGTGGATGAGATTGAAGACAAGGCTCAAGATGGATAAGAAGCCAAGATTTAAAATAAAGATGTTGGCTGAGACTTGAGTTAATGTACTCTCAGGTTCCTTATAATTTTGTGGGCTATTTTTATGCTATCTCATGATTTTTGTGGACTGTTTTTGTGCGATCTTATGTTTTGCGAGTTGTTTTGAGTGGTTTCTTTTGAAGTGGCCGATCAAACGAGGTGAAGCCGTGAATTTATGGTCAAATTCCTCTCAAGATGGATAGGATGATATAGGAAAAATCACGGATATAGACTTATGGGAGTGCATGTTGGGCCCGAGACTTGGTGTGTCCAATTGAAGTGCAAAAGGGGACCTAAATGCACTTAAAAATTAGCCAACATATTGCACTTGATGGGCACCTAAGTATTTAAGGGGCCTTTTGGTATTTTTTGCCTTTTATTTGTAATAAGATATAAATAGAACCATGTAGGGTTTCTTTGATTAGCCTTTGGATATTATTGTAAGTCTTGTAAGACTTAAAACACCATAGTTGGGCTTGGAAAATCCACCAACCGAAACTAGGGCAAGATCTAGTATGGAATCACTAGTGGTTGTATTGTGTTTGGAAACATAAATGCTAGAGAGGTGGAATTCGATCTTGCATCACGTAAGAGATAGGTGAATTGAAGTGTGCAGTGTTAAGGGTTCAAGAGTGGAATAGGCTCTTCAGTTCTTAAGATTACATCTTCATGTAGTCTATCTATCTATCTTTTTATCTTATTGTAATCTTGTTAGTGTTGCAACTTGAATCCGTTTGTTCTTGTGTTTTAGTGAAGCTGTGACTTGTTTTTCATCTTATTATTATGTTATATTATTATCATCTTGTTTTTGTTGTTGCTATTTTGATGTTATATACACCATTGTGCCTTGTATTTTTCTTGTCGGTAGCGAATTCGAGAGTGGTCTCCAAAAAAGTCCTCGAATCCTTAAGATTAGTGGACTGATTTGGAGTGTATTTTGATACTTTCTTGGTTTTCTTGTATCAGGCGATGACTGCCACCGGTACTGGATGATGCGCCCTGAGAAGGAGTTGGTTCACTAGTAGCCTGAGACTAGGGATGAACATCTCTGTTTCCCTGTCTAGCATGCGGGAACTCTTTGATTCCATGACCTGGCTGTCCACATCCATAACAACCTTTCCAACCCTACAAACACTCACCTGGATGGGTCTTACCACACTTAGCACACTGAGGATAACTGGGCCTACCACTCACACTATTTTGAGATCTGGATATAGAAAATTTACCCCACTTTTCCTGCCTATTTATAGGTGTAAGAGCACTAGCTGAAGAAGGTGCGGGCATAGATGAACGATTCTAAAACTACAGATGATTTTCTCCTCCATACCTATTCTGACCATGATCAAACTGCCTTATTCTAGCCCTCTTATTTATTCTCTCTCTTTCCTTCAACTTCTCTGCCTCTATTTATTGAGCATGCATCATCAATCTAGCAAGATCCATATCTCCAATGAGCATAGCAGTCCTACACTTCTTAACTACCAACCTAGATACACCGGTTATAAACTTACTCATTCTTGACCTAGGGTCAGCCATCTGATCAGGGGCATACTTAGACAACTGGTTAAACTTGAGGTAATAGTCCTTCACCATCATCGAGCCATACCTCAGGTTCATGAACTCTTCTATCTTCGCTTCCCCTATCTCACATGGGAAGAACTTTTCTAAGAACGCATCCTAAAAAATTTGCAAGTCATGGGAGCTGCATTCTCCCCTCTACTTTCTTCCACATCACTACCCAATCATATGCAACATCCTTCATCCTATAGGATGCCAATTCTACATTCTCGTCTTTGAAAACATACATAATTTGGGTGATCTTCTTCACCTCATCTAGATAAAACTGTGGGTCCTCACCTACTTTTGACCCAAAGAATTCTGGCGGGTTCATTATCATAAAATCTCAAATTCTGGTTGTGGCTAAGTCCCCATCTTGCTGAGGTGGACTGCATCCTGACGATTGCCCAGAACATTAGCTGTCACAGGTTGGGCTAGCGCCTGAAAGGCAACCCAAAACTCTGCATGTGACACATTCTCATTCAAAGGATCTGCGGCTGAGGTGGCTGGTTATCATTTCTACGTTCGTTAGCTCGACAAGGAGGTATTTTCTATAATGTAAAAGCATAATTTAGAAGCAAGTAGAGACACTAAATGCATGATAGATCATAAAAGAAGATATGATTTCCTAAAACACTCCATATCCTCTTGTTCATGGATGTGGCACGCTTCACACCGATGATCAAGACTCTACGAAATATGACTTGTCTGACTCCCTAGGACTCTCTAAACCTTAGGTGCTCTGATACCAAGTTTGTAACGCCCCAAAATCTGAGTTCCTGGGAAGCCACACAGTGCTCCGAATTACAAGTAGTCCTGAACTAACCCTGGCTACTTTCTACTAAGTCTAGATCTCAAAATAGGGGAAATAAATATGAAATCATAATAGATGCCAAAATACTATCTAAAAAAATACTAATCTCACAAGTCTTGGTAAAACAACACTGGGAAATTTGAATACTGAATCAAAATTCTAAAACTGAATCTAGTAGTCCGACAAGCCTCTACTATTTGAATCTAGAGAGTCACTGGGACATGCCCCGGCTGACTCAAACTATCTGAAATAAATAGTGAAACATATACTAAGAAATTGGAAATCTGAATAGTTAAGTCCCCAAACTTAGAGGATTCACCAACTGCAAGGATGTAGATGGGATGCTTGAAAATCACTCACTCTACTGAGAATGAGCACCTAAACCTACATAATCAGACAATGTAGCACATAGACATATATGTGGATCAGTACTTTGATGATGTACTGAGTATATGGGGGTGAATTCAATAAGTAAATAATATCATCACAATTTATAAAACAATGCATACTAAATGTAAATAATTCATGTAGGCTTGAGAAATCTAAAAATTAAAGATCATAAATTACAAACATTAAAGCATATAATATGAATCTTGTGAGCCATTATCTGTTCTTTCTAAAAGCTACTACATTATCTTGTCAACTTGTAAGGGGAATACTTCATCTCAAGACTTTAGAAATCTTAAAACCATAGCTTTCAAAACATATGCTTTTATCTTAAGGCTTTAAACCAATAGACTGTTTTAAGAGTGGGGGATATCTTTTTGGGAGGTTCTTCTAACCGACATACACCATGTGAACATCCATGGAGTCCTACATCTTGCCCCCATTGGGTAGGGCTATTCTACCCTTGCCATCGAAATAGAACTTCTTATCTTAAGGGATCACCATCTTAGTCATCCACATAGAAGTGGGAAGAATCTTAATCCTACGGTGGCACATAGTTCTGGGTATGAAACCGTAGTAACTTACCCATATCGGTGCTAAATACTATTCCCATCCTTATGCCCAAAATCTTAAGAAATCCACTTCAAAATAACACAAGGATTTACAAGAAAATCAATTATGCTTTTCTTTCTTTAAATCTTAAGTCATATGAACGAAGTGGATTCTTTATCTTAGCTTAGGACCAAAAGGTCAAATCTTTATCAAAAATCTGAGAATAATCTTATCATAGGGTGCTTATAGCACAAACAATCTTGAAATAACAATCTTAATTAGGGCTTAATGACCCATACATTAAACTCATGTCAAAACATCAAAATGTTCATGCTGGATAATGTAAATATTGATAAATCAACTACACCTCATTCACTTCAAGAAATGGTGTAGATCTAGTAGGTCGAAGCTCGTGATTTTTCATTAATAAATTATTATTCTGTTCAGCCACAAGAAGATAAGAACTTAGTTTAGAATATTTTTAAAAATCTTTCTCTCGATATTGCTACTGTAAGAGTACATCTGAGGCATGAAAGGTGGAGAGTGTCTTTTTCATCATATCAACATCATTAATAGTCTCTCCATATCGTTTCAACTAAGAAAAAATTTGGAACATGACAGAATTATACTCATAAACAGACTTATAGTCTTGAAATCTCATATGCATCCAATCATATCGTGCTTTTAGATGTATGACTATCTTTAGGTGGTCATACCTTTCTTTTAGGTTATTCCACAAAACAAGTCGATCCTTAATAGTAAGTTTAATTTTTGAAATTTCGTCAATATGATTGTTGACACCTAATTTTTGCCCTCCGCGACTAAATTTAATCCTAGGTTTCTTCAATTTTTAATAAAATTAAAATATTTATTTCATCCAGATAAATGTACTCTAAAATATTTATTTGAATTAATTTTTCTATTTAAGTGATGATTATACATTTTCGTATTTAAATATATGAGATTGTATAAATTTTGTTGCTTAAATGAACATTTTTATCAAAATTAAACTTTTACTGAGATTAAGCTTGAAAATTAATCCAAACGGATAAAGTCTTGATTAAAATTTATTTATTTAGAGAAATATTTATTTGATTTTATTCAATCAAGAAGCTCGGGATTAAATGAGGTATTAATTCGTATCGAATCAATTTCTAAATTTGAATACAACTTCATGTTAAATTTTGAATTTTGATAGCCAACATTGTTGTTCAAATTAATTAAAATTATTTCAGAAAAAAGTGAATAATGTTAATTTAGTCGATCTATTAAAATAGGCCATAATTAAAATTGAATTGACCATAATGCAATTGACCAATTGATTTTTAATTTGCCCAAGTATTTAATGAATTGACTAAATCCTAAATTGATTGGGGTTAATTTTAAAAAGATAAACTACACAAAACCACAAACTTAAGAGACCTTATTACCCAAAATCTCTTACCTTTGAAACAATTTCTTAAAATTCCAGATTTTATATTTTACTCTTGATACATATGAATAAAAAAAAACACCCTACTTTTACGCCACAATTAAAGCATGCAATCTATTTATCTTTGAAGATTTTTTTCCCAAATATTTCATTCCTAAAATCTCTCCTAAATTATCATCAATTGATACAACTTTCATCTCCTTTACTGCAACTTCTTCATTAATTTCGTTGTTGTTTTTTTATCTTTTTAGCAACTTTTCTTTTATCAATATTGAATTCTTTTTCAACTTTTAAGTCAGTACCCATTAAGGAAAAGAGGAGAAATTGAACAATCAGTTGTTAGCTTTTCGACGAGAACGATCAAAGTGATGGTGGTGGTGAGAACGAATGCCGGAGGGGTGGGGTAGCCAAGCGGCGATGATGGTGCGGACACACGACGGGGGTGGGGGGATTATATGCATCAATCATAAGTAAATTGTACAATCAATTGTTAGATTTCGACGATAACGATCAAAGTGGCGGTGGTAGTGAGGATGAACGACAGAGAAGGGTTGCCAAGGTGGCAGTGATGGTGTGGACGGATGACGGAGGGAGAGGATTATATGTATCAATCATAAGTATCAAGACATATACATATGTATCAATCATATGTATTAAGACATATACATATGTATCAATCATATGTATTAAGACATATACATATGTATCAATCATATGTATCAAATAAATTTATTTAATACATCTATAAATATATATCAAGAATTTGTATATTTTTTCATAATTTTAAGGATGATGCATATGTTTTTTGTTCATTTAACAGTTTCACCGCCCTCATTCAGTTTGGATATGTCTCACTTGATACATATGATATTTTATTTATTTTCGTGATATATTTTATACGTGCACCATTGATACATTTTATTCTATGAGAAACGACATGTGTAACACTGATATAATAGTATGAAAAATATGTATTGGTGTTATAAATCAATTATCAAGATATATACATTACAAGTATGATACATTTGTTGTTGAAATACTGGTGATACATAAGACATATACTTTGTGATACTGATTCATATTTTTAATTTATTTATAAATGTTTAATACATTTAACATATGTTTGACATATGCAAATTATTTATTTTTGTGTGAGATTGAACTTTTTAATGGTTGGTGAGTAATTTTAAGAAATGTATCATTGTGATACATCTGGAACCAGATGTATCATTTCACGATTTGTGCCTAATTTTACTTTCTGTAATAATTGAAAATTAGTTACTTCCTTAGTTAACTAACTATTAAATTACAAATGTATCACAGTACATATGTATCAAGGTTAAAACTATGTATCATAAATATTAAAATTTAGAATATCATGTAATTAAATAAAATTATAGGAAAAAGTTTTAGAACCCATTAAAAATTCGGGATTTATGTAAGTTGCCCTTTTTAAAATAACCCCAGATCCTAAATTCTACCCAAAAATTTGGCCCAGCTCCCATTTCCTTCAGCCTTTACTCAACAAAACAACTCGACAACAACAATTGATTACACCACAAAAGGCCCAATACCATTCTGATCCAACCTGATCCAGTTGTTGCCATCTTCATTCGCGTATAGCTTCCAATAGCATCAACGAAAAAGCGAACAACGAACTGAACCCCAGTAAAACCAACATTACGCCAACAACTAACAGTTTCAACAATGAACCACACCCCTGACCCGAATTCGCGTCCAACCCGCAACCAATCAGCCCAAACCGAAAATTCAAATTCCAAAAATTTTAATTTAAATTTTAAAAATGTACTAGATTGAACAATTTCACCTCGACATTATCCTTTTTCCATTTTAAAATTCAAAATTTGCACTAGATTGTATAATTCCACCTCAAACTTGTCCTTTTACATTTTAAAATTAAAAATTTTACTAGATTGTATAATTTTACCTCAACTTATCCTCCAACAAACCTTACCCTCAATTTTAAAATTCCAAAACATCCGTAAATTCTTTCTCCCAAATTGGTGGATTCAAAGAATTCAAATCCTATCCTTTCTTATAAATACTACCACCATGTTGGTAGACAGCAAGTCTCAAAGAGTGAAAAAAAATTTGAGCAAAGAGTTAAAAAGTTTTTTAGTCAACTTTTTTAAGTGGTAGGCTAATCGGGGTTCTCAAAAGATTGCTTTTCAGTGGTGATGAAGACTGCGAAGAAATCTTGAAATTTTATTTTGCTGCTCCGAAAAAGGTAAACACACCTTTTCCTTTTAATTTTGTTATCATTTTCTTCTTCATCTCTTTCTTCGTGGTTTTATAGTTGTAATTTTGTTTGCTGAAACTGTTTGTTGTAGACGGATTTGAAGGCTATAGGACGTTGTGATATCAATATTATGACTATTTTTATATTCATGGTATAAAATGAGTTAACGTATTTCTTTGATTTTATTCTTTGATTATTATGATTAGATTGATAAAGTTTCGATCTTTGCTTGATTAAAATACGTACTCATGCCTTGTTTAAATTTGTTGTTGGTGGATATGTTCGCCTTTAGCATGAAAAGTTATTTCCTTTATGTTGAATAGAATAGTTACTATTGTTTGTTTCTCCTTAATAAATTAGATCAATAAAGTTTCGACCTTTGCTTAATTAAAATACGTACTCATGCCTTGTTTAAATTCTTTAATGGCGGATATGTTCGCTTTTAGTATGTAAAGTTGTTTTCTATATGTCGAAAAAGAATAGTTACTATTGTTTGCTTCGCCTTAATAAATTAGATCGATAAAGTTTCGACCTTTGCTTGATTAAAATATGTACTCATACCTCATTTAAATTCGTTATTGGTGGATATGTTTGCTTTTAGCATGTAAAGTTGTTTCCTTTATGTCGAAAAAGAATAGTTACTATTGTTAAGGGTCTGCGAAATTGTTTCTCAATGTGAAGTTGTGAGTTACCCATAACTAGAAATTTGGTGTTATTTTTGAAAGGCATATCATAGTGTATTATATTTATGGCTTAGCGATTTGCAAAATCACCGCTTAAGGTTGAAGTTGACCATTTTGGCATACACATGATAGTTGGCTGTTTCACTTGTAGAAATTGTAATTCAAGTGTTACTTTTAAGATCTAACTCCTTTATCGATTCTTAATTCTTTTGATTAAAGAGTTATTTTTCTCCATGATTATATGCCACGATGAAATGCTAAGTTCTTTTGATATATGTTTGCAGTCATAATTTACTCATTTTCGTGGATTGAAAAGTTGTTAGGGCTTTATATTTTGTTGAAATGGTGTAGAACTAAATAAAAGTTGGCATAATTGAACACTTTTTCTTAGAATTAATCTTTTACTAATTTTTCTATCTTGTCTTTGAATATCATTTCTCAAAACTGTTTAATATATGCTATTTGTTTTACTACGCTTATTGATTTATTTCTTGAAATATTTTTGTGCATTTAGACGTCCCATTGTTTACTATGAATTTTTTTTCAAATCTGATGATTGACTCCATTCGGAATTGAAAAAATATTATTGTATTAGTATGTCTTGTATTTCATATTTGAGATGTCATAAAAAGATTTCTTCATCTTATGCTCATTTTCCTTTTCTTTCTTTGATGAAAACATGTCTTATACTATATCATATCATAGTATTTGGTGCAAATATGTGTTAGTCTATAGGAAATATTTGTCCAAATTTTAAGCAACTATACTGGTGGGTCAATGTCTTCTTTTCAAGGCTTAGTTGATTACATTGTGCTAGGCTCGATTTTTTGTAAGATTGTTTGAGAAGTAGATTAATTTTATTTCCGTTGGATAATTTGATTTGTCTTTGATATAATAGTATACTATTTTTTTATGCTCGAGAATACTATTTTTTCATCTCATCATTTATCTATCAAGTGTAGAATTTTTTTAACACATATTAATTCTTTTTTTTATCTTTTTTTTTGCATGAATCTGTTTTGAAGTTCAAATGGACTCATTTCCTCTTGCATTTTATAATCGGCCAATAAGGCCCACATCTTTGAGTCAAGTCCAAACTTTAAACCCAAACCGAAAGCTCAAATGATTAGATTATGACAGGTTGGGGGCTGAAAGCCCAATTAGATTAGGACATGTTCATTTGAATGATTTAGGCCTAATGGCCTAAGTCTTTTAGTCTCTCCTTTTCCCTTTATATGCTAGGTTTTTTTTTTTGTGTGTAGTTTTCTCAGACTTAGTTAAACTTCCAACTTAGTCATTAAAACTCGTTTTGCACAAATCTAGAAAATAAAGTTTTCTTTAATCGATTTCTTTTCAAAAATCAACTTTTCTTTTAAAGTTCTTTTCAAATAGTCTGCATAACTGTAAGTTAGCGGATACTCTTGGTGCCTTAACAACCTTCCAAGAGTATTAATACGAATCACTTACTCGGAATTTCGATACTTAAAAGGTTTTTTCTATTTTGAATCTTTTACATAATATTTTTACTTTTTCTTGATATTTTCTCAAAAATCAAGTGGTGACTCTGAAATTTCTTAAATTGTTTCGAACTTTTCTTTAAGGTTTTGAAATAGTTTAAAAAGTTAAAAAAATAATATTTTTCAATCCTTCGAATCGAAAAGGGGCAAAACAATGATGACGCAAGAATATCATAGCCTTAGCACGATCTTGATTAGATGCTTTATTTTCATTTTTAATGGTGTCTCCAAAACTTATAGTATCCAAATGAATTTCAGCATCTAATATCAATGAAAGATAGTTCTTACCCGAACTTTGAAGGGCAACAAACTCAAGTTTCATAAGATTAGACATATTAAAAGAAAGAAAAAAATAATACCTTAACCTTCAAATATTGAGACAGTAGAGTCTCGTGCTGATAACGCATGGTAAAATAAAATAACTGAGTAAATAAAATAAGCAACAGATAGTAGAGACTTTTATTATATTTTATATTTTTTGATCTATGTACAAAATAGCAACAAAGGCATACCTTTATAGAGAATTTTGCCAACATTCCAACCAATGAAAGTAGTTGATTTATGCATGAAAAGTCTTCATTTGAAAATAAAGGCAATATTGACAAGGGGAAGACATCCACACTACCGGCTATTTTTTAACATTGATAATATAATTGTCTTATTCATTTTTCTGTCTTTTGACATGAAAAGAGACAATTCAACAATGTATATATGCATCATTAATCAAGAATCTTCTTGAAAGAAAAGAAAGTTAGATTAACATATTATTCTTTGTTTATATTAGCGTATATATGTTTTTTTTTTCTTTAATTATCATATTATTCTACATAATTCTTAGCACGATTTCGAATTTTTCGTTGTTGTATTTCTTTCAATATTTGATTTTAATATTGACAATTCTCGTGAAGGTTTGAGTTATTTGATATGATACTCATCAAATGTTCCCTTTTTAAAGTTACCATTTCAATTCTGTAGTATTTTAAAAAGTTGTTTAACTATAACCTTTTAGGAATATTTTATTGAGGTAAAGTTTGAATGTTTATAATTTGCTCGTATATTACTCAATTTTACAAACAAAACATTAAACTATCTTTTAGTGTTTCCAATTAGTTACAAAATATTAGGTTGTTGTATGACGCTGAGATTTCACTTTGCTTATAAGAGATTTTCATGTTGTGATTTAGAAAGTTCATAAATTACAATAATACAGTAATAAACAAAAAAGATCATTTAGTAAATAATTACCCAAACACAAATAATCAACGAAAATTTCACAATTTAAAAGTTATTTCCTTGGTTTTACTAAACGTCTTTTGATGAAAAATATTTTCCTTCTCCATCATACACATATATAAGAAATCTTTAACCCCACAAAAGTGAGCAGATTGCCTAATAATTCAAATTTTTGTCTCAAGTCTTAACTATACTTAGTTAATTTAATTTACATGACATTTACTTTTGACGTTGAATTCGTGTACCATTAGATGACTTATTTTGCTAAGGTTTTCTCATTATGAATCATAAATTTTTCATGGTATACTAAAAGAGGAAATAGGGAGTGGAAATTTAAGTCTTGATCTTGGGATAAGTTACTAAGACAAACAGGAATCAACACTAAGTTCTAATTTATACCTATAAGGCAGATGCTTTGCTCAGTTGTTCCAGTTTATTGTCTTGAAATGTCATGAATATTTGTCTTATATGCAAGAGTCAGAACGTGTCTTATGGACAACCAACAACATATCTAAGTTCTAACTTTCGCTATAAGGCAAAACTTCTGGTCAATTTTGCAAATTCATTGCCTTGAAAGGTTATGAACGTTGGAATTATGGCCAAGAGTTAGAACGTCTGCCTTATAAATAAAATTTATTAATTGGAAAAAATCAAGATCACTTCTTATGAAGATCAATTTTATAAAATTCTTTTTACCGAAATAAATATCAAGAGTAACCCATTTTAGGACCCTTGATGGGCGTAAGCCCATTATATCTTCTTTACCTTTTTATTGAAGTTATTTCAACAAGGGTGCCTAGACGATGATGTCGCGTAAAAGAAAAGACCGTATATCCAATAGGCGTCTATTATTGAATTCATCCAATTCCTGACACATTGTACTAGTTATTTTTATAGCTAGTGTTGTATTAGTAATACTTATATAGTGAGTTGTAAAGATATCGTAATTGCACAACGCCATTACTTAAGGTGCAATCATATTTTTAAAAAAAAAAAAATAGTCAGTTAAGATCTTTCAGTTATCATTTTACATGTTTGAAGAAACAAATATTAAATTTCAAATATAAAAATTGAATTTACTCTTAAGGTTATTAAAATAATTTGAGAACATTTATGGGGGTATCTATACAGTAAAGGAAGGTTACCATCAGTTGTGCTCTAGAAATCCCTTTGATAGATAACTGGCATGGAAACTTATTTGGATGACCAAGTTACCTCCTAAGGTTGTTGTTTCACTTGGACAGATCTATGGAGAGTTGACAAAGCCATCAAGAAGATCTGGATCATGATACTGCTTGCACTTTTTGGTGTATCTAATAAAGAGTTTTAGAAGAGAATAGTTCTGAAAATTATATTTGCATAATTCAAATTACACGTATTTATAGATACAAAATAAAAGTAGTTACAAGAGATAAAAAGTCTAAATAGAATTGAGTTATCCTAGAAGTTGCTATGATAAGGTTGAGATATCATTTTGATTTTGAATTTGATCGGATTGGATTATCCTTAACACTCTCCTGCAAGATCGAGGATCCATCCAGGAGACCAATCTTAAAGTTGTTGAGCTGAAACTGATTCTTGGACAAGAACTTTGTAAGAAGATCAACAATCTGATCCTTTGAAGAGATGTGAGATATTCGAAGAGCATCTTTTTGTACGAAATCTCTAACAAAATGGATGCCAATTTCCAGATGCTTCATTTTGGAGTGAAGAACTGGATTTTAACATGTGTATATGGTAGAGATGGTATCACAGTATATTGTGAGAGGTGGAATCGAATAACTAAGTTCCTGCAAAAGAGATTTAACCCATTTAACCTCGATAGTTGTTGCAGTAACGGACTTATATTCAACTTCAGTGGATGATCTAGCAACTGTCTTCTGCTTTTTGGAACTACAACATGGCCAAAATATAAAAAAAAAAAACTAAATGTTGATATTCTACCCGATGGATCACCATCCCAATCGATATCAGAGAAAGCATGAAACTTTAAAGGAGATTATGGAGTAATATGGAGACCAAAGCCAATAGTAGATTTCAAACATCTGAGAAGACACTCAAGAACCAACCAATGATAATGATTAGGACAATGCATGATCTAGGAGAGTTTGATAACAGTAAAGGCAATATCAGGCCTCGTAAGATTTAAATAATTCAAACTTTCAATCAGTTGGCGATAACGAGTGGGTTTAAGAGTGTCTTTAATGCAACGTGACTTGAGTAAAGAACATTTTGTGGTAATTGGAGTAGACACTTCTTTATAACCCTCCATGTTTGCATGCTAAAGAATCTTTCTAACATAATGATGTGGGGAAAGGAAAATGTCATTTGAATTTTTATGAACATCAACACCAAGAAAGAGAGATAACTCACGAGGATCTTTTAATGAGAACTGGGCTTCATGGGATTAATAAACCACTTGATGAAGGATGAGTTGTTACCTGTAACAATGAGATCATCCACATACACTAAGAAATAGCAACATGTAGTACCTTGACAATATATGAAAAGAGAGTGATCATTTTATGATTGTCGAAAGCCACTTCAAGGTAAATGTCCATAGCGCTTGATATCACACCTTAGGGGCTTGCTTGAGTCGGTAAAGAGCCTTAACCAATTTATAGACAGGGTGTTGTTTAGTTGGATCAGTAAATTCAGGTGGTTGTTTCATGAACACATGTTCTTCCAATGGACCATGTAAAAAAACGTTGTTCATATCCAATTGAATGAGAGGCTAGGAATATGTAACAGTTAAAGTAAGAACCACACGAATTGTCACCAGCTTAACCATTTGGCTGAATGTTTCACCAAAATTAATTCCAAGTCATTGGTTGTATCTCTTTGCAACCAACCAAGCTTTGTATTTCTGAAGTGAACCATCTGCATTTCTTTTGACCCTAAAAATTTGCGTACAACTGACTAGATTTTGATGAGAATATAGAGGGACCAAGAATCCAAGTATCATTTTTAACTAATGCATTGAATTCATCAAATATTGCAGAATGCCACTCAGGATAAGCCAGAGCTTGTGCAACTATTATTGGTTCCAGTACTTTGGGTAAAGGATGTTTGGTTACATGATGGACAAATTTAGGTTTGTAAATATTATTTTTAGAATGAGTGACCATGGGGTGAGTATTTTCCACTGAAGGGAAAGGAGTGTTGTCTTACATAAAAAGAGAGTGATTCATACTCATAGTTAAATGACAAGGATTAGTGTTTTTCATTAAAGAAGAAGAATCACAAGTTAAACATGATTGTTCAACAGGAGTATTTGAAGATGAAGATGAAGGGGATAGCATACCAATTTGAATCTGAAGGATGGGCTTGATATGGGAAAACATTTTCAAGAAAGACAACATGACGTGAGGTAATGTACCTTTTAGATTTAAAGTCATAACAAATATATGCACTTTGATGCAAAGAGTAACCAAGAAATATGCAAGGGTATAACACCCTGTGGTGTCCTCGACTTAATATCTCACTTCGTAGAATACTTAAAAGGTTAATCATTTGAAAATTTCCTAAGTATCGAAAGGACTTAGTCATATTTTTTTCTCCAAAACTTTTATAATTTTTAAATAGGTTTTTCCAACCTTGAGATATGGATTTTTAAGTTGATTCATAATCGGGGGAGTAAAAGGGATGTGTCGGGGAAGTTTTGGATTTTTCGGGCAACGTTAGAGGTGTGTTTGGATGTTTGAATCAGTGACTCAATGCGAAGTCGACGCGCCGCGTCAATGAAATAGTAGCCTGGCGTGATGTCAATACGTCGAGTCAGTTAACACGTCGAGTGCCAGCTCGCATTTTTCTTTTAAAATTTCAGGCTAGGAGGGGTATTTTAGACTATCTTTCTCCGTCATAACTCAGTCATAACACGATCTTTAACTTAAGGAGAGAATAATCCATCAAAAACCTCTCTTATTCTCTTAATATCAAAACCCTAATCCATTCCCCAGAGATCAAAGTTGATCCTCAAGGTCAAGAACTTCAAAGACTCAATTAAGATTCGGATTTCTCTCTCCCTCCTTAACAAAATAAGGTACGTGGGATTGTCCTAATCTCATGGGCATGATTTTGATTCGAATTTAAATAATATTTTAATAATTACGTAAGTATGTATGCAATTATAAGTTGGGTTTCATTTTTAACACAAAAAGCATGCATTGTGATATGGTTTTGAGAAGAATATTAAAAGATCATGGGGTTGTTTGCTTATATATCTTAATTGTTGAAATGGTGGACATGTGATTTGAATTTTGAAAGGTGTTATGAACATGAGTTGTGAATCTTTTTATCCCCATGATGATGTTTTATGTACTCCACATGATACTATTATTAAACTACTGAGAGCATGAGTTTTATATCCACTATTGTACTACTTTATAAATGATAATATTTCTTGACTATTATGTGTTGGGAATCATTATGCATGTGTTGGTGTATGGGAGTCTTGTTGGTGTTCATACTATGATTTGTGTAAGAAGTTTTGAGAATTGATGTGGTACTGGTGACTTGCAAGTCGGGGTATAATGATACCCCACGGAGGAATTGCCTCGAATAAAAAGAAGAAAAGAATGTTGTGATCATGCTGCATGTTTTCCTTATACCAAACTTAAAGCTTGATTGGTATAAGTTAGATGGTTACCCGAAGAAAGCACGAGTCAGATTACTCTATGCTGAAAATCATGATTTACCGACACGAGAACTTGGTACCCTACTATGTGATTGCACAGTTGGTGGCCTCACAGACCCGATGATCGGAGGATGTTGGGTCTGCATTTGGTACATCTAAGACTACACGGGTGAGTCAGTTCATGAGGTTAAACCCGCCTAAATTTTATAGGCACTAAGGTGGACGAGGATCCATAAGAGTTTGTGGATAAGGTGGAGAAAAATTTTCAAGGGATACATGTAGATAAAGTGGAAGGGGTTGAAATAGTGGCTTATCAACTGAAGGAGGTAGCAAATCAGTGGTACACTGAGTGGGAAGATTCGAGGGGTGATAATGCTGAGCCTTCTGTATAGGGCAAATTCGTGGAAGCTTTCCTGGACCAATTCTTTCCCCATGAGTTGAGGGAGTCCAAGGCTGAAGAGTCATGAATTTGAAATAAAAAAAGATAAGCGGTAAGGAGTACACTCTGAAATTAAATCAACTATCCCGCTATGCTCTGGAATTGGCGGGAAACATGAGGGCTTGTATGAGGAAGTTTACATCCGGTCTTTCAGATGACTTGGTGTTGGAGTGCAAAGGGCAATGTTGAACAAAGATATGGACTTCTCCATATTGTCCGTTCATATGCAGCAGGTTGAGGATCAGAAAAAGAGGGTTGCTGAAGCAAGGGAGAAAGAAAGGCTGGTCAAGAGGGCCAGATCTTCAGATCAGCACTACAGTCAATGTCAGGATGGAGATTGGGGTAACAGGTGGTCGAAGAAAAAGAGTTGGGTTAATACGCAACCTTCGATCAGTGCCCAGGCCTTCACATGATCAACGGCCCTTTAGTCCTCAGGCTAATAGTGGTTGGAGGATGCAGGACACCCATTCCTTGGGGAACATAACACAACCCGCCAAATTTTTTCCCAGTTGTAGTACCTATGGAAAGAATCACCCAGGGAAGTGTTACTTCGAGAGGAGGAATTGTTACTCCTGTGGCCAAGTGGGCTACATTCTAAGAGATTGCCCTTCTATCGGAGGTAATACAGGGGGACTAAGTCCCAAACCGCCTCCATAGCTCCTCCTCCTAAGGGTGCTACTTCAACTACTGGAAGTGTTCGCAATCGGTTGTATGATTTATCCAATCGGCAGGATGCAGAGTCTTCACTAGATGTGGTCGCGGGTATGTTCCAAATATTTTTCCATAATGTATATGTGTTACTTGACCTAGGGTCTACCTTGTCTTATGTGACCCCGTATGTGGCAGTCAGTTTTGGTTTTGAGCCTGAGAATATTCAATACCCTTTTCTACTTTTATTCCAGTTGGTGACTCTGTTGTGGCTAGGAGGGTGTCCAAGAATTGTGTCATGTTTGTCGATAATTATTATACTGTTGCTGACCTTGTAGAGTTTGATATGGTTGATTTTGATGCCATTTTAGGGATGGATTGACTCCATTCATGCTATGCCATGCTAGATTGTAGTACCCAAAAGGTCACTTTCTCTTTTCCGAATGAACCAGTGGTAGATTAGGAGGGGTATTCTTTAGCACCCAAAAGAAAATTCATCTCCTAGCTCAGAGCCCTTAAACTTATATCTAAGGGTTGTTTGTATCATCTAATTCAAGTAAAAAATTCTAATACTGAAAGTCCTTCTCTCCTATCTGTCCCCCGCAGTCAATGAATTTCTGAAAGTTTTTCTCGATAATCTTCTATGGATATCACCTGATAGGAAGATAGATTTTGGTATTGACTTATTGCCGGACACCCGTCCTATGTCAATTCCGCCATACAGAATGGATCCTGCTGAGTTAAAAGAGTTGAAGAGCAATTAGCAGATCTTCTTGACAAGGGTTTTGTCCATCCTAGTGTTTGTCCTTGGGGTGCACCTGTACTCTTCGTACGTAAGAAAGATGGCTCCCTCTGCATGTGTATAGACTACCGTCAACTGAATAAGGTCACGATTAAGAACAAATACTTTCTTCCCAGAATTGATGATCTCTTTGACCAACTTCATGGTGCTAAGTATTTCTCCAAGATAGACCTTCATTTGGGGTATTATCAATTGAAGGTTAGGGAGGCTGATATTTCCAAAATAGCTTTTCAAACCAGATATGGCCACTATGAATTCTTAGTCATGTCCTTTGGATTGACTAACACCCCTGCAGCTTTCATGGACCTAATGAATAGGGTGTTCCGTCAGTTTCTAGATCTGTTTGTCATAGTTTTCATTGATGATATTTTGATTTATTCTAAGAGTGGGGAGGATCATGTCAATTACCTCTGAATTATTCTTTAGACCTTAGAGGCTATGTTGAGGGCCTGTGTAATTGACTTCAAGGGTAGTTGGGTAGATTATTTTCCATTGATAGAATTTACCTACAATAATAGCTACCATGCCAACATTAAGATGGCTCTTTTTGAAGCACTTTATGGGAGAATATGTTGATCACTGATTGGGTGGTATGGGGTGGGTAAAATGCGGTTGTTTGAGCCTGATCTTGTTCATCAGGAAATGGAGAAGGTTAAAATCATTAGAGAATGACTTAAAATAGCTTAGAGTCGCCAGAAATCCTATGTCAAAGTTAGAAGAAGGGAGCTGGAATTTGAGGTGGGTGATTGGATGTTTCTAAAAGTCTTCCCTATAAAGGGAGTCATGCGATTTGGGAAGAAAGGAAAGCTGAGTCCTCGCTATATAGGACCGTACCAGATTGTGAGAAGGATAGATGGTGTTGCTTATGAGTTAGAATTGCCCGCAAGCTTGACTTCCGTACATCCAGTATTCCATGTGTCCATGTTGAAAAAGTGCATTGGATACCATTCCCTAGTATTGCCTGTAGAGGAGATCAAGGTGACAGACTCCCTATCATATGAAGAAAAACCTATTGTTATCTTGGACCGCCAAGTTCAGAAACTAAGGAATAGGGAAATAGCTTCGGTTAAGATGTTTTGGGGAAATCAAAAAGCTGAGGAAGCTACTTGGGAATCAGAAGATGATATGCGGATCAGATACCCAACCCTCTTTGAGACTATAGATGGCGACCTAAATGGTACGAATCATCTCCTACTCTCTTTATCTTTTCCCTAGTGTGTATTTGAAGTCGTGCTTGGTTGTGTTCCGAGCCATTATTCGGGGATAAATGATCCCAAGAGGGGGATAATGTAACACCTCGCGGTGTCCTCAACTTAATATCTCACTTCGTAGAATGCTTAAAAGGTTAATCATCTGAAAATTTCCTAAGTATCAAAAGGACTTAGTCATATTTTTAGCTCCTAAATTTTTGTGATTTTGTAAATTAATTTTTTCAACCTTGAGATATGAATTTGTAAGTTGATTCATGATCGGAGGAGTAAAAAGGATCTATCGGGGAAGTTTTGGATTTTTTGGACAACGTTAAAGGTGTGTTTGGATGTTGGAATCAGTGGCTAGATGTGAAGTCGGCGCACCGCATCGATGAAATAGTGGCCAGATGCGATATCAACGTGTTGCATCGGTTAACGCATCGGGTGCCAGTTCACATTTTCTTTTAAAATTCTAAGCCAGGAGGGGTATTTTAGTCTATTTTTCTCCGTCATAACTCAGTCATAACATGATCTTTAACTTAAGGAGAGCATAATTCATCAAAAACCTCTCTTATTCTCTCAATATCAAAATCCTAATTCATTCTCCAAAGACCAAAGTTCATCCTCAAGGTCAAGAACTTCAAAGACTCAATTAAGATTTGGGTTTCTCTCTCTTTACTTAACAAAATAAGGTACATGGGGTTGTCCTAATCTCATGGGCATGATTTTGATATGAATTTAAACAAGATTTTAATAATTACTTAAGTATGTATGCAATTATAAGTGGGGTTTCATTTTTAACACAAAAAGCATGCATTGTGATATGGTTTTGAGAAGAATATTGAAAGATCATGGGGTTGTTTGCTTATATATCTTAATTATTGAAATGGTGGAGATGTGATTTGAATTTTGAAAGGTGTTATGAACATGAGTTGTGAATCTTTTAATCCCCATGATGATGTTTTATGTACTCCACATGATACTATTGTTAAACTACTGAGAGCATGAGTTTTATATCCACTATTGTACTACTTTATAAATGATGATGTTTCTTGACTATTATGTGTTGGGAATCATTATGCATGTGTTGGTGTATGGTATTCTTATTGGTGTTCATACTATGATTTGTATAAGAAGTTTTGAGAATTGATGTGGTACTGGTGACTTGCAAGTCGGGGTATGACGATACTCCGCGAAGGAATTGCCTCGAATGAAAAGAAGAAAATAATGTTGTGAGCATGATGCATGTTTTCCTTATATCAAACTTAAAGCTTGATTGATGTGAGTTAGATGGTTACCCAAAGAAAGCACTAGTCAGATTACTCTATGCTGGAAATCGTGATTTGCCAACATGGAAAGTTGGTACCCTGCTATGTGATCTTGCATACCTAGTACTATGCCATCACAACTCGGGACCTATGGTTAGGAGCCCTGCTGTGTGATTTTGATCCCAACCACGATATATTGACTTGATTGGGGTTGTGGCTCCCTGCTGTGTTTTCTTGTGTGTCCTTCCCTTACTAGTAATCCAATCTTGGCGGCAACCGAGATTTGGCAGTCGGTAAAAATATGAAATTGTAGGGTGTACCATCTAGCTCCATAGTGTTGCATTATTATTGAAAATCATTATACTATTCCCATGTGTTTTCAAATGATTTTGCGTTAACGTGTTCTATAATAGCTCTCACCTAGGTTGTATAAAAGTTGAACTTTATTTTTGGATTACTCTGCATACCAGTACTTCTGTATTGACCCCCTATATTTCAATGTCTGAGGCTCAGTCCCGGGGTCCTGCTAGACTGTAGATTTGACAAACAAAAGTGTGCAGTTGGTGAGCCTCCCTTATTTCAAAAGATTAATCTTAGAGTATTGTTATTTCATTATGGTATTGGTCCAACTAGGGGCCTTGTCCCAGTTTTAAGTAAGATGTTTGTTTTGAAGTATTAGAGATTTCGCAGACTGATGTTAAGTACTGTTAGGATTTTATGAAATTTCATCTTTGGATTTGTTCAGTTGAAACTTTCACATCTCTTATATTATTTGAATAATGTACATGGTTGTCAGAAAGAAAAGAGGGCTCCAGCCACTATAGTTCGGGATGTCCGTCACGGCTAGGGCCTAGTTCGGGTCGTGACAAGGGACATACTTGAGATCAAATCTGGACTTGGTATAAGAATGAAGGCAAGGATAACAAAGGCAACCGAAGACGCACAAGGATTGATAATTTGGAGAACGGTTAAAACGCTTTTGATAAGGATAAGAAAATTAAAGAAGTGGTGTGGGAAGACTATTAATAAGGTAGGTGACTATTTTGAATGCAAAGGACCAAAATGAAGAATGCAAGGAAGAAGTGTGCAATAACGTACTACCAATTTTAACTAAGTGACGATGGCATCATTCCACAACCCCCTTATGTTAGGGGGTGTGAGGCATTATTTGCAGATGATTTATTCCACAAGATTGAAAATATTTGTTTAGTGCAACATATTCTCCACCTCTATCAGTGTAAATCAATTTTATCTTAACTTTAAAGTTATTTTCTTTAAGCTTTTGAAATGGTAGAAAGATAGCATACACGCCTGGTTTAGCCTTTAAAGGAAAGAACCAGCTATATTTTGTAATCATCACAAAGATAATATAATAATAGAATCCATCAATTGATTGCATAGGGACAGGTCTACTGCTTGTTAGAGAAGAAATGCCAAAGGATTGACGATGACTTTTATTACATTGGAAAAAATTACAAAAAGATACTTTATTAGAAGATGTTGGTAATTGAAACTTGGACAAAATTAAATTAAAGATCATAGCATTGGGATAACTAAGACGTTGATGCCAGGACTCTGATAAAAGCTGAATGTTGAAGGAGACAGGGTTATTCAAAATGACAGAGGACAGAAGCTTGTACATGAATTAATCAAGTGGGCCTTTGAATAAAATCTCTCCTGTGAATTGATCCTTCACAAGAAAATGTCAGAGAAGAACTCAATTAACACTTGGTTAGAATTACAAAACTTTGATACATATATGTGATTGGTTTTAACGGAGGGAACAAACAACATTAGAAAGATGAAATTTTTTGGTAGGGAGAAAAATAGTACCAGAACCAACATGCGAGATGGAAAAACTTGAGCCATCAGTTTGGTGTAGCTCATCACTAACATCATATAGTGAATGAAGAAAAAGGTTGCCTAAGTTATTAGTGATATGATGGAAGATGCACCAGTGTCTAAAAACCACTGCTGATCGGATCCTAAATTAGCATAAGAGTAGTGTGCTTGAGGATTCTATGAAAATAATTCTCTAAAATAGTCACGTGCTCGATAACATCGTTTTACATGATGCCTCAATTTGTCAAAATTTGACATTGAACATTGGCTTGAGATCCCATACCTCGAGACTACTATTTTGGTGTAGAATTTTGAGGCTTATATGATGAGGAGTTCGCTTGAAAACCAACATTATTATTTTCATATTGAAAATACTGGTTCTTTCCTAAATTACCTTATTTTTGCTGATGCAAAGATTTTGTATTTGTATCCTTACGGACATGATTTGTTATGATAGAAATGGGGTCAAAGGTGGGATCTATTTGTTTCAAATACAATTCATAAACCAATAACTTGTCTTAAAGTCCATCAAATGATATGATGGTATCTCTAGCATGAATATCTCCAACAATATCTCAAAATTTAGAGCCAACACCACTAAGAACGGGAACCACAAGATATACATTAGTAACAGGTCTTTTGCACAAGGAGAGTTCCTCGGCAATTGATTTGACAAGATGAATATAGCAACTAGATGTGAATCACTCTTTGCTCTAGAGAGATTGTCATGCAAGTATAAAATCCGTGCATCTGAGTTGTTTGCAAATGTCATTTGTAACTTGGTCCATGCCTCCATTGAGGTTTTAACATCTGCGATGGTATTCATAAACAAAAAAGATATAGAAGCATTTATGGCTATCAAAATTAACTGATCTTAACAAACCCAAAATTCATAATCAGGATTAGAGACCTACTAACCATATTTATTAGTGGTGGTTGGAGGTGACTCGTTGGCACCAGTGACATAACCCATAAGATTATGACCACGAAGTAAAGGGATAATTTGTGCTCTCCAAGTGGGATAGTTTTGAAAATTGAGTTCAATGAAAGTGGAGATTCATTGATGAAAATCAAGATTTTTCCAGAAAAGTGAGCAAACTTATTTGTGCTAGAGGATGCGATGAGAAAAAAAATCAGCGGTTATTCAGAAGCAAGTTGGATTAGGCCCGCACGCGAGGGGGTGTGTTGAGAATATAATCAATAAAGAAAGAGGTGATGTGACACCTCTCAATGCCGTCCATTCTCATTCTTCTTTTTTAATATTTTTCTTATTTTATGCTTCAAAAAACAACACTAAAGAAGAAGATAATAGAAAGAATAATATCTTGATGTATTTAATTTTATCTACAATTATGACATTCAATATAGCAATAATCATAAATCATAGAGTGAGAAATAAGTGGATGATTAACAAAGTAAATGAGAGGAGAGCAAGAGATCCATAGGAGATCAAGTATCATATTTTATTGGAGTAGCTATATAAAGAGATCATACATCGTTGTGTTGGCTTCTTAGTAGGTTATGAAATCAGTAAAATTTATGTATTTTTTTTATGTTTCTATCAAAATTGATTTAAAGTGATGTTATTTTTTTCTACATGCAGGATAAAATAATTCGAGGAAATTAAAAAGATGAAAAGGATGGCTTCGAAGTATATGAAAGTAGCTTATGACATGTCTCATTATGAATATTTTTCAACATGGCTTATGAAAGTAACAAAACAATTCAAGATTTTAGTCTTATGTCTCATTATAAATTGATTCAAAAGTTGTTGACAAGACTCCAAGCATTTTGATTTGAAAAAGGTAAGATATATATCCATGAAGTTTTCATTTTATTATATGCTGATTCTTGATCAATTTGACTAAACGTATAAAACTATTTGTGATTTTTTCAACCTCCACTTATATGTTTGATAAGCATGGAATGAAAAATGGAGAATCACATCCTAAAATTCTTGAATACTTATAAAGTGCATATTATATTAAATAACTATTATTTCTAACATTAGTGTCATTTATTACATACCAGAAACAACTATGTAATCACAATTAATATAAACTAAATAAATAAAAAAAATTGTGAATCAATTATTCAACATTGCTTTCCGAAAAAGAAAACTTGTTGTTGAAAAATAATTGTTATAGATTATGAGATTTGCACTTTTAATTTTCTTAAAAAGAGAGGTTGATAGTCTAATCTCTACCATATTTTTTATTTGATGGTCTTTTCAAATTATAGGAGATAATGGTGTAGATTTTGGGATGATAAAAGGATTCATTAATTAAAAAGAATTGATTATTTGAAATTTTTGATAGAAAAATAGAAGGAAAAAAGGGAAATTAAATCGGATATTTAAAAAAATAAAAGCTCTATCTTCTATAATAAGTAATGCATACGAAAGTTAGTGTAAAGGTGATATTTACTTCACTTCAGAGATACATGCAAAAATTATTAAAATTTTGATCCAAACATTTAAATTTTAAGCTGAAAATGATAGATCATGTATAATGAAGGATAGAGGGCTTATTAGATTCAATGTGATTTTTAATTTAAATATCAAATTCATTTTGCCTTTATATTGATGTTGAGCCAAATCAAAAGATATTTATATTGTGTTTCTCTCTTTAATGTAGTAATTATTTAATTATTAAATCACTATTAATATTGATTCTTGAAACGTTTAATTATATTTAGACTTCTAACAATAAATGTCACGTGCATTAATAACTAAAATTGTTTAATTTAAATGTTTTTAATTACATCTTTATCTCTTTATTAATTTCTTCTCTAAAAAATCCGAATAACTATCGAAAGTTAATATTTACTAATAAAAGTTATTTTCTAAAGTACTACTACTTCACATGATAAAGTGGAGACTAAAAATGGTCTTTTTCAAATCAAGGGACTAATTACATGTGATTAAAATAATTTTGATGTGCTACGAAGCAGTGGACAGTAAAAATTTAAGCTAATTTTTTTTTAAAATTTGATCGAGTATTATTTGGATGACACAAAAATTTTTTTGCTCTATTTGTTAATAGGTCGTTAAATATAATCTCACTAAGTAGGTTGAAATGTGTATTAGTTAGTCTCATAGAAAATAAGATAACCTCTCTCTTATGTCAACATTGATATTTATCTTTATTTCTATTGATTTTAACTCATTTTGCTTGTAACAATATATTCATGGATCTTTTATTAATAAATAAGAAATAGTCAATTACAAGTGGAGAAGATAATTAATAATTTACCACCAAAGGATGTGGTGCAGTGGATGGGTCTGCTCCAAAAAATTCTTGGTAGGGAGCGCTGACCCCCGAATGGGCCCCTATCCTACGCAAATTTAGATTAGTCGGACTCCAATGCTGGTACCGAACACCAGATGGGAAACCAAAAAAAGATAATTAATAATTTCATAATTGATTTTGTTATTTCCTTATCATCTTTAGATATATAAAATTGTCACCTGAATAATTCATACACATGTTTGATAGAATATCTTGATCATTTTAAAAAACAATAAAAGATCTTGAAGTTCAACAATCTTCACATTTGAGGTAGTATACGGACTGCATATAATTTTTTTCAGATCCACTTTATGAAAATATATTGAGTATGTTGTTGTTGTTGTAAGATTCACAAACAATCTCTATCAAGGATGCTAAAGAATTTAGTAACAAGGATTTAGGGACTTATGTATAAGAAGCGAAAAATGTGGAGGGTGCATTCTTGACTTTGTGTCCACACATCTTCATCATCATATGTAGTATTTAATTTTTAAATACCAAAAAATTCTCAGGTTTCTTCACAAATAGTGTTCCTATTGTTTATGTTACTTATTTAATTAGTAAAATAAATTTTCATTAGAAAATTTGTAACAAAAATTATGTAGTCGTTTTTCTTATATCATATTTTATGATCGCGTGAACAAATTCACTAGCTAAATAATAAAAGTGTGTTCTTATCTAAAAGCTTAAACTGTTAGAAAGGGCATACTTTTATTAATGAATTATACTCTCAACCCTCACATGCGGGCCTGATTTTTCTTTTTTAATGAGCAAGCACGTGAAAATTCTTTTTAATAAGGGGTGATGGTGAGATTCGATATCAGCACCTCTGCTTACTTTGATACCATAAAGAGTTTTAGAAGAGAATAATTCTGAAAATTGTATTTGGATAATTCAGATTACATGAATTTATAGATACAATATAAAAGTAGTTACAAAGGACAAGAAGTCTAAACTAGATTGAGTTATCAAAGAGGTTTTTGTGATAAGGTTGAGTTATCCTTTTGATTTTGAATCTGATTGGATAGAATTATTCTTAACATCCAGTTAGAGAGGAATGTTGGGCTCAGCCAATATGGTAGGATCAAGAATTTGAGTAGTGCAGAATTTAGCCAAAAATGGTAAAATGACAATAAAAAGACGATAATGATAATAATACCAAGTTGAGAAAATAAAGATGGCACAGATTGAACGTGATTCGATCAACGTGACTTACATCCACAAACCAAAAGGAGAAGCGAGTTTACTATAAAAATCAAATACACAAAAGAGAGTTTACAAAATTAGAGACGAAACTCTGATGATTCCAAAATGTTAGGTGAAATAAACATGTGGACCGAAATAAACATTTTTAGCAGCATGGGCCAACTTAGAATAGAAGGTTCCTTTATTTTTAGCTTAGAAGAGAAGCTTCTTCTTTTATTTTTAGTCTTTTTTAGTTTCATTATTTAGCTTAGAAGATAAATTCTTTAGTTTTTATAAATAAATATGATTGGCAAGAAATAGACAGAGTGAGAAAATTTTCATACACTATGTCATTTTTTACATGGTATCAAAGCCAGGCCCATTCTAAATCTTTGTTCACTGATGTTGGGCCCCCATATTATGTTGTCCACGCTCCAGTTAATGAGGTTTGGGCGTGTGGGGAAGTGTTAAGTATCCCATATTAAAAAATCTTTGTTCACCGATGTTGGGATCCCATATTATACTGTCAACGCTACAGTTAACGAGGTATAGGCGTGCGGGGGAGTGTTAAGTATCCCACACCGAAAAATAAATGGGTAATTGGTCTCCTTATATGGACTTAGACAATCCTTCCTTTATGAGCTAGCTTTTGGGGTGTGAGTTAGGCTCAAGACTAATTTTAAGATGGTATCAACTACTTATAATAATTATAAGTATTTCTTGAATATAGTGGATCATTATAGTAGAGGTACTTAGACATATTTGTTAACCACCAAAGGCAATGCATTCTCAGTTATTCAATATTTCCTACATATGATTGAGAGACAATTTGGCAAGAAAGTGAAAATTATTAGATCTGATAATGCCATGGAATTAGGAAAAAGTCTTGTTGCTTCCAATTTTTTTAGTTCTCAGGGAATTATACACCAAACTTCATGTGTTGCAACCCCACAATAAAATGAAGTTGCTGAAACAAAACATAGACACTTGCTTGAAACTATAAGAGCTCTAATGTTTCAATCTAAGGTTCTTATGATTTATTGGGGTGAGTGTATCCTTACTGCTACCTACTTGATCAACAGATTACCTTCTAAGGTTCTTCAAGGTAAAACACTCCATGAAGTTTTATTTGGAAAACCACCATCTTATCAGTTATTAAAATATTTTGGTTGTTTGGGCTTTGCAAACACCTTGTCACATGGGAGAGGAAAATTTGATCCTAGAGCCACTCGGTGTGTATTATTAGGGTATCCTATTGATCAAAAGTGATACAAACTCCTTGACTTATCTTCTAAGAAACTCTTTGTGTCCAGAGATGTCCATTTCTTTGAAAATGTTTTTTTTTGGCTGAAGATTTTTCTTATATTCCCTCTTCTGATTTTCCTATTCCTCCAGGGGAAGATCATTTCTTCATCCTCTCTCCTTATATTGATTCAACTTCACCACCTTATAATTCTCAAGACCCATCCAGTTCTCCTATTAATTCATCATCTGATTCATCCACACCAACATCTTCTGAATGTACTAATTTACAACCCTCACCACCTCCTAGGAGATCTCAGAGAACAAATATTGGGAATTTACCTTCTCACTTAAGAGTATATTTGCAACACTGTTTATCTGAGTGATGTTACTGACTCTTATTTTATTGTGCCTGCTACCCCTATTTGTTTGTCTATTTCTGCCTTATCAACTCCCAATCAAGTTGTTCTCAATTTTATTCTCTTTATTACTGAACCTAGAAGTTATTCACAAGCTTGTACCCATCCTGGTTGGGTACAAGCAATGAAGGATGAGATTGATATCCTATTACTTAATCAAACCTGGGAAGTTGTTCATTTACCCCAAGGTAGAAAGGCATTACCTTGCAAATGGGTGTATAAAGTTAAACAACATGCAGATGGTACTGATGAGAGATTAAATACTAGATTGGTGATTCGAGGTGATATTAAAAATGAAGGAGTTGATTTCAATGAAACCTTCTCCCAAGTGGTCAAAATGACTACTATTAGATGCCTTTTAGCAATTGCAGCCAAGAAAAGCTGGAACATTTCCCAATTTGATGTGAATAATGCCTTCTTGCAAGGAAATTTGTAAGAAGAGGTCTATATGAAGTTTCCAACTGGTCTAGATCCACCTCAACCTAACATGGTTTGTCAACTCAAGAAGTTTCTCTATGGGTTGAAGCAAGCTTCCAGGCAATGGTATGCCCAGCTTGCAGGGGCTTTAAATTTCAAAGGTTATACAACTTTACTTAATGACTACTCCTTATTATTTACACACTTAGGGGATTCCATTTTACTTATTGCAGTATACGTTGATGATATCTTAATTATAGGAGATGCTACTGATGAAATAAAAGAACTCAAGGCTTTCCTTCAAACTGAGTTCAAGATTAAAAATCTCGGTCCTTTGCATTATTTTTTAGGAATGAAAGTTTCAGGAGAGGAACAAGGAATTATTCTGAGCCAATGAAAGTATACCTTATACTTGCTTAATGAGTTTGATGTTTCCCAGCTTCCTTGAAATACCCCGCAAAATCTTCTTCTAGTCTGAGCCTTAGAGCGTATTTGGTAAAGCAAAAATTTGAGTCAAAATGTTTCAGAAATATCCTCCCAAGTATGAAATACTTTGAATCATGTGGGAATCTATTTGAGCATGAATTAAGATCATAGAGGTTCCCTAACTCATGAACGAGTTGAAAACTTTCTTATCGTTCAAGTTTTAGTGACCGTCAAAATTTGGGTCAACTTAAATCGACCATAACTCTTTGTATATAAATAAATGGGTGTATTTCTATATATTAAATTAAATATCTTTGAATTATCTTTCCAATGATACCAATTTCTCCTAAATCCGATATCGGAGCAAGGAGTTATGCCCATTTTACTCCATCATGTCAAGCTGGAAAACGGTGATGACGTTTCTGATGGGTTATCACGTTTCTGACAACCTTTTTGAAGACTTTGTCACATTTTGACAACATTTCTGACAATGTCGTCAGCCCTGGGCATAAAATCAAGAATTTAGTCCCCTTTTGTGACGACCATTCGTGACGGCCTATCACGGACCTGACGGCCTGTCATGGATGGCGTCAAGTATATTTTTTCAGAAATTCAAGGGTATTTTTGCAAGGGTATTTTGTTCATTTCCCACCTTTTTTGAGCCTCTATAAATATGAGGAACCCTCATTCAAATCCTAATTCCATCATTTTCTTTTCCAATTCTCTCAAGAATATCTAGGGTTTCATTCAAGAACCCTATCTTCCAAAATTCATCCATAAATTCTTCAAGGTTTCTTCAAGAATCAAATTCCTCATAGTGTGGGCTTCAATAATTTATTTATTTCAAGTATGGATAAAGTTTCAAGCACTATAGTTCATCCAATTTCAAAGGTTAAGGTATGTAGATGTTGATTCTTGGGTCCCTTTCATCCAAGAAGCTCAAGAACCCTTTTTAAAACTAAAAGATTTTTATGTTTATGAGTTGTAAATGATTTGTATGAGTTGAAATGGATGTTTAATGTGTTTTTGAGTTTTGATTTATGTTTTCCTACAAAATTTATGAGCTTTGACCCTAGTATGTGGAATTCATGTGATGTTTGTGATAGACCCTCTTGAAGTTGTTTTTTCATGTGATGTGTTCATGACTTTTGGGTGTAGAAATGGTTGAATAAGTGAAGAATGTTCCCCATACGTTTGATAAAGAACTTAGGTGAATCATAAGGGCCACTATAGTATGTTGAATAGAAAACACCGAATTGTGAGCTAGTCCATGCATGCCTTAGTGAGTGAAACATGCCAAGATAGCATGAAATCTCCAAGTAGGTGTAAAATCGGTCGTGTCTAATGATTGTTGAAATACCCTAGTGAACAAGTTGAGATATGATGGTTGTAAATTTCCCGATTTTGTGCTCTTTGATATATGCTAAGCTTTTAATACATGTCAAGTGGTTAGCAAGTAAATAGTGACGTGTTAGTATGAAGCTTCCCCCAAATCAAGGGATATCCAAATACATGACAAGACCGATATAGGTATGAAGTACTTGATGTAAGATCTCGTTGAATGGGGTATAATTTAATAGCATATCTTCCCTAGGCTAGTATATGATGGTGAACCGATGTTGATGATCCTTAAAGGTTTAGAGTGACCCTTTTGCGGTTGTGATGATGAATAGAGGTCTATGTTTCCTAAATGCTTAATGCGATGTCCTAAGGATCTTGAGAGGGAAAGTATGTTATGATGCTCAACTACTTGAAGTGAGCGTTAACGATTGTGATGATTCATGAATGATTGTACATGATGAATGAATGCTTGTAATGATGAATGAATGATTGTAGTGATGAATAGATGACCATGATAATGCATGAATGATTTGTGATGAAGAATGATTATGTCTTACTTTTATGTTATCGAGTCCTGGGGGTATTTATACCCAAAAATAAAGCTATTGTCTAGAGCCCGTGTCAGTTTCTCGATAATTCCAATCGAGCCATGATTCTCAGAACTCAGTGAACTATAGAACTCTGTATCCTCAGACAAGTGCGAAGCTTAATAAAGCTTAGTAATCTCAGTTATCTCTGTAATCTCTATATCACTAGTAATCTAGCCTCAGACCTGTAATCAGCTCAGTTCTAATAGTATTCAAGTGATTCAATCCTAATCTCAAAAGCGATTCAAGTAATCTATTCAAGCTCTGTATCATCAGTAAGATACCATGACTCGATATCTTTTTCGTCAGATACGAAACCAAGTGATCTCAGTGTAACTCAGTCAGACGTTTTGAGTAATATGATCAGTGTCAAATTTAGTTCAACCAGTGTTCAGTTGAGAATTCCGTTCTGAGTCTTTCAGTTGGGAGTAGAAACTAGCACCGAGCGAGCTCAAGGATGGGAAATCACCTACTAGTAGAGGGTGTGATTCTTAGAAGCAATCCTTGTACTCCAGAAATACGTAGCCAGCTTAGGTTAAGACATCACACCTGTTAGTTGAGGGTGGATAAGAGACATCATACCTGCTAGATAAGGGTAGATGAGGTAGCTTGACCTGCTAGATAAGGGCTCTACGGTTTTCATTTGAGGACCTGCTAAATGAGGGTCACATAGAGTTGTCTTTACCAGTGGCGCGGTAATGACACCCTTCCAACTGGGGCACAGGTTGGACCCCACCTATGGTCGGTCGGGGCATGTCAGTTAAATGACTACTTCTCATAGTTTCAGTTTCATATTCAGTCTCAATTTCAGAATCAGTCTTCAGAAATCATAACTGTCAGATACAGTCATCTATCATTGTGAGGAACTCAGATAGTTCCATTGATTTATGGGCCATCCCATCAGATAGACTTGGTCTCACATACAGTTATTTGATATTTATTCAGAGATATGCTGTCAGAAAGCCTTGATCATAGTATCAAATTTCTATTGAGTATTCTTGTTGTCATATTCAGATATAATCATATTTCTTATCATTGACAAAGCTTCTGAAATCATCTGTTAAAAAGGTTGATCTCTAATCTTGTCAGTTGAAAGGAGTAAGTCCAAGAATTCAGTCATTAATGTAAGCACATCCAGATCCTCAGTTATCTGTATCAGATGAGTCAGTGATTCAGTATCTCAATGTCAATAGTGAGTTCAGTCTACAGTAAAGTGGTATCTGAGTTTCAGTATCTAGAGTTACGATAATTATGTTCATGTTCTGTGCATTCATGTATGTGTTCTCATGCGGCATTTTCATGATTATTCAGTTTAGATATTATGCATGCATGGACCCTTGCATTAGCCTACCCCGTCTACATACTCGGTACATTTTTGTACTAACGCATTTGCGCTATGGTGTTTTATTTGACACCATAGGTTCAGAGGCACAGGATCCAATTTATCCTCAGTAGTTTGGTCCCAGTCAGCAGCAGTAGCAGTGAGTCCTCTTCTTTCGAGGACGATTCTTAGTTTACTACTATTATTTCAGACTTAGTTTATTTTCTGTTGATGAATTTAGTTGGGGACATGTCCCATCAACTCCACAGTTCAAATAGTTAGAGGCTTTTCAGACGGATGTATTAGTATTCAGTTTTCAGTTTTGAGTATATATAGACGTGTTGAACCTTATGGCAAGTTTCCATATTTTTTTAGATATTATGTAATGTACAGGTACAGATATCAAAAAAGGATTAGCTTGTAGTCCTTCGGGTCCATAATCACCGTGTGACGTCTCGGGATGGGATCTCGAGGCGTTACATTCCTCTCTGATGGATCCTACAGTGAAATTTTCTGCAAACTCAACCAATCTCATGTCAAATCCCAGACTTTATAGACATCTCATTGGAAAGATCAATTATTTAATTCATACGAGACCAGATCTATGCTTTGTTGTATTGACCCTTAGTCAGTATATGCAGCAGCCTAGTCTTGACCATTACAAAGCAGGCTTGAGAATGATCAGTTACTTGAGAACTTACTCAAATCAGGGGATATTCCTTAATTCTTCTTCATCCTTTTCTCTTCATGCCTACTGCGATGCCGACCGGGCTTCTTTTCGGACTACACACCGATCGATTAGTGGGTTTTTCATCAGCTTGGATGGTTTACCAATTTCTTGGAAATCAAAGAAGCAATCCTCTGTTTCTTTTTCATCCGCAGAATAAGAATATCGCTAAATGTGATGATTGGTTTCTGAATTGACTTGGTTAACGAGATTACTCACCGATCTAATAATCCCTCCACCAATTCCTGTTCCAATTTACTCTGACAGTCAAGCAGCCTTATATATAGCTTGAAATCTAGTTTTCCATGAGCGAACGTGGTACAAGAATGACCAAGGAAGACATAAAAATCACATATCAAAACAGTCCACCAGTCAAGAAATCGTGGACCTTTTTTATGACCACACTCGGATTCAAGAACAACGACAAGAACACAAGAGAATAAGGTATTTAACACCTATTGGCAGACAACAATCCCAAACTATATTAACAATAATAGGATGAAGAACAACAACATTATAACAACAAGAACAATACGGGTTACAATATAAGACACTACCAATGGTTACAACAAAATAAAAATAGAAAGATAGACAAATGGATGGTATAATCCTAAGAACCTAAAAGGTTATTCCACTCTTGAACCCTTAACATTACACACAATTATCACCTATCTCTTACAATTGACACAAGAAAGGCATCCACCGCCCAAGCACCAACGTATCAAGAAAAATGCAACACACAAATGATTCCATACTTGTGCAATGCCCTAGTTTCGATTAGACTCTCTCTAACTCTAAGAGAAGTGTTCTTTCAATAATAATAATCAACTAAATAACTAGAAAACCTATAATGTTCTACTTATATTACATTACAAAATAAGAGACAAAAAACTAAAGGGCCCTTTCATTAATGGTATCCAAACCGTTCATTGAGTGCACTTTAGGGGCGAGTTTGGGCCTTCTTCACACGTGGGCTTGTGCAGCCTTTTAGGTGATAGTTAAAAATTCTCAAAAAGTGTCTAAGATCATGATCGTACTTGTATCATCCTATCCATCTTGAGATGAATTTGCCCTTAAATTCACGACCTCGCCTCTTTTACAATGGCAATTCGCAATCTCCTTCACACGGCCACACATCTTCTACATCTTCCTCGCCTTGCATTTTAACCTTTTCTTGCTATCCATATTGAGGATTTCCAACAACCTTAGCCTATTCAATTACTACTTCTTCCCCAAGATAGTACAATTTTCTCTCTCTTAGGATCACGTTCCTCCGGTTTGGGTACTCACTAGCCTTGTGCCCCCACCCTTAGGATTTGAAGCATTTAAATCCCTTGGAATTGGAAGTGAAAATTGGTTTACCTTCATACCTAGTGGACTATTTTGAGGCAGCCTTGGTGCTCTTGGTTTGGACAACCATAATGAGCTCTCTTTAAGCTTCCTTTCAACCTTCAATGCTGGAAGATGCCATCAATGGTGTCGAACTTATGAAGTGTCATGCGAGTGGAGATGTTCTTGTTCAACCCGACTTTGAAGCACACGATGTCATGACTCACTTGTTCTCCCCGGTGATCTAGTTTCAACTTGGAATTCGTCGTAGTAAGCCATGACACTCTTGCTCCCTTGCCTTAAATTGTACAATTTGGCAAGGAGCTCATATCTATGTCTCAGGTAAGTATCTTTACCGCATAAGGTTCTTCAACCGAAACCAAGGAGGAGATTGTCCCCCAATCATCTCATTCTCAAACCGTTTAACATACTCCCACCATGTATTAGCATACCATTCGAAGTGAGCTATAGCTTAGCAACTTTTCTTTTCTTTAGTAAGATCATTAAGTTTGAAGATCTTATCACAAGACGACTCCCATGCAAGGTATTTCAGGACCACTCTCACCTTTGAAAACGGGAAGGCTCACTTTGATGGAATTGAGACCTACATCTCGGTTTGGATGGCCATTTCTCACCTCTCGGCCTAACTCCCCATGTTTACCCCTCATTTTTTCCCTCAAGTAAACATCATTATACAGCCTATAATCATCATATTATCCTCCCCTACCATAGCTCTCAACATGGATGGGTCTATTTGGGTTAAGTGGAGCTTGTAGTGACGGGATTGTATTTGGATAATGAGGTCTTTGGCCAAGTGGAGTTTGGATGAGAGGGTTCGGGTTTGGTGGTGATATTTGGGCTCCAAGTCCTTCTTATTGGACTTGGTGAAGTGGAAGATGGTTTGGTTTATCTTATTCTCCGCTTCGGGAGTAAAGATTAGTTGGATTTGTGGCAATTGGTGGATATAACATTTGGTGCAAGGTCTCGGGAGTATTAGTTGGGGAATTGTTTTGAGGGGTGGAAGGTCGACTCATTTGTTTTTCCACACGTTCTAATCTCCCACTCATTAATGCCACATTTGTATCTAATTTCTCAAGGCCCACATTCAACCTAACCACATCTCGGGACATAGTTTTAAGGAGAGCCAAAATGAGATTGATGGCATTATTTTCCATTGTTTGAGCATTTGAAGCCTCGGGTTCCATTGTGGTTGTACCGAAAATAATCCTTCAAGTTATGGTCCAACAAGACACCCAATCAGTCCACAACGTCACACATAATAATACAATACAAATCCTACAAAATAAAACACATGTTAGTTCAAAACAACCTCTCACAATGAGATCCCACCTTCAAGTTTCTTCAAACTCAAGCTCAACAATGGTGGATGGCTCAAATAACCTCCAATTTAGCTCACATTCTAACCCTACACTCCTATAGTGTTAGAGAACACAAATCTAATACTAAAAACATAAGAAAAATATAAAATTAAAAACTTAAAATTTGACCTAGGATCAAAAATGGGTTTAGTATCTTTTTAGGGGATTTTCGATTTTGACACTTCTTTTATATTGGGATTTTCAATTTCTAGACTCTAATGGTGTTAGGGAACAAGGATCTAACACTAGAAACACACAAAACACACAAAAATTAAGTTTTTTGAAAGACCCTAAAAACGTGAACAGTAACTTTTTTTCTTTTTTCTTCTTTTTCATTTTTTTTTATTTTTAAGATCACAATCTAAAGATTGATTTTGTTGGAACAAAATTAAACTTTGCTTTGATACCAAATGATACAAGAATAACCAAGGAAGACACAAAAATCACGCATCAAAATAGTTCACTAGTCAAGAAACCGTGGATCTCTTTGCTGACCACACTCAGATTCAAGAACAACAACAAGAACACAAGAGAATAAGGTGTTTAACACCTATCGGCAACCAACAATCCCAAACTATATTAACAATAATAGGATGAAAAACAACAACATTATAACAACAAGAACAATATGGGTTACAATACAAGACACTACCAATGGTTACAACAAAATAAAGATAGAAAGATAGACAAATGGATGGTATAATCCTAAGAACCCAAGAGCTTATTTCACTCTTGAACCCTTAACACTACACACAATTATCACCTATCTCTTACAATTGACACAAGAGAGGCGTCCACCACCCAGCACCAACTTATCAAGAAAAATGCAACACACAAATGATTTCACACTTGTGCAATGCCCTAGTTTCGGTTGAACTCTCTCTCACTCTAAGAGAAGTGTTCTTTCAATAATAATAATCAACTAAAGAACTAGAAACTCTATAATGTTCTAGTTATATTACATTACAAAATAAGAGACCAAAGACTAAAGGACCCTTTCATTAATAGGCTCCAAACCGCTTATTGAGTGCACTTTAAGGGCGAGTTTGGGCCTTCTTCACACTTGGGATTGTGTACCCTTTTAGGTGATCTTCAAAAATACTCAAAATGTGTCCAACGCCATGATCGTACTCGTATCAGAATGAAGCATGTCGAGCTTGACTGCCACTTTGTTCGTCAACAATATCTCTCAGGCTTGATATCCCTCTCTTTTGTTCCATCTAAGGATCAACTCGCTGACATCTTCACCAAATCTCTTACTGGACCTTGTCACCATCAGAATTTGTGCAAGTTGGGTTTCCACTTCTGTCTCCTCCAACTTGAGGGGGGATGTTAGACGAAATAAACATGTGGGCCGAAATAAACATTTTCAGCAGCATGGCCAACTTAGAATAGAAGGTTCCTTTATTTTTAGTACTTTTTTGTTTCATTGTTTAGCTTAAAAGAGAAGATTCTTTAGTTTGCATAAATAAATGTGATTGGCAAGAAATAGACAGAGTGAGAAAATTTCCATACACTGTGTCTTTTTTTTTACACAAAATGATCCCAAGAGAATAACCTCACGATTCACTCGCAAAAGAGGTTCACACGAAGTGTTTTCGAACACTACTCTATCGGATATATACAAAACTAAAAAAAGGCAGCCCGGTGGACTAAATCTACCGCTATGAGCGATGTCCGGGGAAGGGCCCCACCACAAGGGTGTATCATACGTAACTTTACCTTGCATTTCTACCAGAGACTGTTTCCAATGCTTGAACCCATGACCTCCAGATCACATGGAGGCAACTTTACCAGTTACTCCAAGCCTCCCCTTCCGGATATATACAAAACTCTCTATTACAAATTAGAACACTCGATATCAGTTTCTAAGAAAATGGAACAGTTGAAATGAAGAAACAAGACCAATATTTATAAGTTAAGTTCTTGATCCCCAAGTATGATAAAAAGAATAAAAGATTTTATTCTTTGGATCCAAGTTGAAATACCTTGGCTACAAGATTAGCCCTTCGCATATAATTAATTTAGGTCATATTTAACAAATCTCCACCTTGTCCTAAATCTAACTGACGTTGCAATTTTGCTCCACCTCCAAAAAATCCCAATGGGCTTATGTCACAAATTAGTGACGCCAAAATCAGATAAATCTAATGTCAAAAACTGTAGCAACATCTGCAACAGTAGATCCCAACATAGTATATAGAAAACTCCACTTCCAATAGAATCATATGTAGAAGATAAGTCACTATTAGAACACATGATGCAAACAATCTGAATCAACAAGCAGCTCCTTAATAGATTCAAAATTATTCTCAACGAAAGTCTTCCTTAGAGTCATATTAGCTATTGAAACTAACTGATTGAATTCGGTTCTGACACCAAATTGTCAGACTCAGCCAATTCAAAGACCCTCTTACATGGTGTGATATTGTCTACTTTGAGCCAATCCCACAAGGTTTCCCTCAAAAGGCCTTACGCCATTACGAGATCATATACTTTCAGTCTTTTCAGCCACCAGTATGAGACTTTTTTCAGCCACTAAGTATATGTAGTTTTTTAGTCTTTTCAGCCACCAGTATGAGACTTTTTTCAGCCACTAATATGAGAATGTTTTCGCACACCCAACAAATAATAGAAAATGTTTTGATGGGGAGTCACCTGCTTTAGACATTTTGAAGGCTAGGTGTATTGCCAATTTGTTTAGTTGGTCCAACTTGTATCCTGCTGTTAATGCAGAACAACTTCATAACTTTTTTAATCCCTAGTTCTGACTGTGTGTATAGTTAGCCAGAGATTTTCTGTAAACTCAAATACCATGTCTTGTAATTCCTGCATCTTCTTGATGCTGCTATTAATACCACTTACTTTATCAGAAAATTAAAAAAAAAAATTGGGAACATTAACAGTGATGAAGATTGGTAACGTAAAACTTTAGGGAATTACTTTCACTTTCAAAAATATGTATGCAATGTCACACAAAAAAATGTCTCGAGTTTTAGGCTTGGCAAGCCAAACTTGTAGCGAAGATGAAAGTTTGCTTCCACACTTCAAGCATAAATTTTTGCAATTTCTATCACACGTCTGAAGGTGATCTCGAAGTGACTAAACTTCCAAATTAATACACCAAGGCTATCACTTAAATAGTGGTTTGAGAATCGATTATCTGCGCATTTGTCCCCTCGGTTTATGCCGTGTAAATGTTTTTTGCACAACATTTGCAGAATCGAAGAAAATCAATAGAATTGAAGTTGACGAAGTTTTGCTCGAGTACAGAAGACGCACTTAACATGAACTTGGAAGAACTTATTTTGAAAGATGCAAGTTGTGAGTTGAAGTTGAAGACTCGATAATCCTCACTTCATAGTACACCTTGAGATCACTACTGAAATATTTCACTTGAAGTTCAATGGAAACAAAGCAATTACATCCTGCATTACTAATACTAGGAACTGGCGTAAAATCAAGAAAATTCAACATCAATTATTATACATGAAAAATAATACTAAAATTATATATACAATTCATTTTTCGGTGAAAGAGGTTCACAAATACCAATGCTAGCACACAACAAACAAAAAGACTAATAATAGCTAGACTTGAATCTCATAATGCAACAGTTTGGCCATTTATCATATGCACAGCCTCAGTGCGTTGTCCTGAATCCATACTTCAAAAGGCAATAAGGTACAAAGAATATTTTCCTTCTTATTATTCCTACTAAAGCTACAAGTTTTACAAACTCCAAATACTACACTACACAAAATTGAGGGGATATACATTTCAAGGCAGAAAAAGAAAACCAGAGCAGCCAAGGTTTAGGCACACTTCTCACCAAGAGAAGGTCGACTTTAAAAAGAAACATCTTCAGCGACCACTGAGCATCAAGAAGAAAGCAGAGGAAGATGCTCTTATCCGTGCCACGACTCTGAGACTCATTCCAAAGAGATGAAGAATTTTTCCCGCTCTTAAAGCAAAGAGCACAGATATGCACCATTGGAGAGTCCTACCAACAAATATACTGAAAAAGAGAACTAACTCTCTTAGTATGACCACGGAATAACAGAAAATTTTGAAAAATGAGCTAGGTAAAGATACTGACTATAATGATTATAGTTTCTATCATATTGTCTGACATGATAGATCATTGTGGTTACTGACAGCACCACCTGTAGGAAGACCCACAACTTTTGTATTGAGATCATACGTTGACAATACATTTTTCTGCATAAAAAAGGGCAAGATGAAAAAGAGAAACAAGTGAGGAATAACCCCAATAGGAGATTTTTTAGTAGCATGGGTATAATAAATTACTCAAAAGTTATCCATATGCAATACGGTAAGGCATTCTTTTTAAATAGTCACACGTTCTTTCCTTGATACATAAGGGGAGGGGTGAGTCAGGAGGAAAGCTAGGTTATGCAACTTTCTTGGGTTTGAGCCCTCTACCTACAACCTGTAAGCAGTGGCGGAGCCAAAATTTTCACTGAGGAGGTTCAGAAGTAAATATACGGACTAGTCGAAGGAGGTTCAACATGTACTATATATACATAAAAATAATTTTCACCATATAAACATAGTATAATTTTCCGACGAAGGGGGTTCCGCCACTGCTTGTAAGGTAAGCGTGTCATAACGTAAGCTGGCCCTCAACCCCCGAATCCTAGCATTGGATTGTTTTGACACATGATCTAACTAGATTAAGAGCAAGCATTTACAAGTAGCAATCAATATTTTGCGTTTCATTCATCAATAGCATTCCATCCATTTGAACTACCTCCAATAGTCCTTTTAGAACTTGAACAGATATAATAGCTGTTGAACAGCAGACGCAGAATCCAAATCGATTTTTTATGGTAATAAAATAGTTTTCCCCCTCTCAAATCTTAATGGGAGGTGGGCTAATATTTCAATGCTGAAAACTAATGGAATTGTGAAGATTCCAGATTGCTGTAGGATCATGCGAAGGACAAAAGTTCCTACACGGCCAGGGTAGCTGGTGCTTATGCAAATATTTAGTTTTTCCTTATAAGCAAATTGGACACAAGCTGACAGATAACGACAGCAATTTCCTTATAAGACCAACCCTTTTGCCTAAGTTAAGGATGGGAAATGCATATAGGGAATCAACAGCCCAAGACCCAATCAATTTCAAGCGCTTTTTCTAACATACTGGAAAGCTGCAAATTTACAACAATAATAGCATATCTAGTGTAATCCCATAAATGGGATCTGCGGAGGGTAGAGTGTTGTAGACCTTAACCCTGCCTTGGAGGCAAGAAGAGGCTGTTTCCTATACACCCTCGACTCGGAATATAATGTAACAAAGTATGATATATTCAGGTTCGGGAATTTAGACCAGGAGGTAAACTGAGGAATGCAAAATTTTGTCATATGACACACTAGGACGATAGCCGCCTCATAGGATAGGTAATCTGGTTAACATCTACGCAAGACCACATGAGAACACTGGCTGAGATATACTCTGTTCTTGTCCTGCCTTTCAATCATTTATACACAAATGTGATGAATATCTGAAATGAATAAAGATTCTCATCTTCATGTAAAAGCTTGCTTTAAATGAAACAAGAAAAATAAAAAAGTAGGCTACATCGATGAAAACATTCATTCAGGGTATAGTGAAAGGATCACACTCACAATGGGCTCAAAGTCAGGACTAGCCAAGTTCATTGTAAGGTTTCGCATCAACAACAAAACCTGCAAGTCCAGAGAAAACAGATGAGCATAATTCACGAATCCACCAATTAAATTTCTACAAGGCAATATAGAAGAAATTAAAATAGGGAAGGTGAGAGGGGAAAGGAATACATCGACACATTCCTCTAGATGTTGAAACAAATATCTGGCTGAACATAGTTGAGGTAAAAGGTCCCTATCTAGAGTTCATATATATTGTTCACAGATACCAACGTTTCTTCTTCTTCTTTCGGCTTGTTTAGAAAGTGTTACAATAAAAAAATGTAATGCAGCCTAACTAAATTCAGTGATGATCCTACCCTTTGATATCTGTTCCCTCTATTGCTTGATGGCGAGAATTCTGCCCAATTGCAACTTAAGATTTCAGAAAAATGAATTCATGTACAAAACCAGCAACAAACACATTATGGAAATAATTACATCATCTTTACATAGCATAAGCATTGAAATCATCGTATGTTCCTATTCTCAACCCAAAAAAAAGAACGTTGAAATCAACCTGATACTGAGAGCACTTTAAAAGCTGTTTTCTCTTCTTCCAAGTGAGAGTTGATTGCTTAAAAAAGGAAGAGTGCCATTTGAAAATGTTCTAGCACAGATATTATTTCAAATATATGTTCACTAATCTTCCAGCCAGCCAGCTGCGGGAGGTTCATCCAGCAGGTCGAGTGCAAATGGAAGTAATAATCAATCAAAACAACAGCTTGTTCTTTAACTAATTTATTCATGGACTTTAGCAAAAGCACCTCGCATCACATTGATTCTAGGAGTAAATCCTACATAATCTGGATCAATTTACATAAACATGCGAAGAAAATGAAATGTTTAATTTACATAGGTCCAAAACTCACAGTTTCAAAATTAATAGGGTCCATCTCCTTCAGTTTCTGTACATGACCTCTAGTGTCCGGGTCAAAGACACTCCCAATAAAGTTATAAACTTCTGCAAAGTCGGGTATGCCTGTAATGGGAGTACAGGAACACAATTTCATTCAATACAGACAAAACACTTAAAATCAAAATAAGTAAAGACAGCTATCAACATAGACAAGCTAAAATTCCCTCCACGATGAAGAAAAGAAAGAGAGAAACGAAAAGGGAAAACATAACTTGGTATGAGAAAAAATCATAAGCAAGGAAGCTCCAAAACCCCACCCCCATCCTTTTCCTTTCTTAAAAGGGGGTGGAATCAACATAAATGGATGCTATGATTTCAGTATCTGAAAATGATGAAAGCTTATGAAAATTCTAAAATACAATTTGCTTTATCATTTCTCTCTCAAACAAAAAAGAGAAAAAGAATTCGAAGAAAAGCTTCTCAAATAGAAAATTGGAGGAAAGAGAACCAATACCATAAGGTGTACATACCACCATGAATTGATATGTGGTACCAAATAAAGAGGTTGGACAAGTGGATAACTAAGAACGAAAAAGCTATATCTCACACACGCTGAATTGAGAAACCTTATGACATAATAGGCGAAATGTATGGAGACCATATATAATGTTCAACTCAAGCAATGAGTTGCAAGGCTAAGTTCGAAAATATAAGCTAGAGAACCTTACCGTGAGGAACAGAACCTAGTTTGCTCTGCTCTGGTAGTTCAGAATTCGGTGCCGCTCTGTTGGAACTTCTAATGCCACTGATGCTGCTGTTACCAATCAATGTAGCTCCCTTTGATCCAATATCAGCTGAATCAGTAACGTGTACATTGAAATAAGTGCAGAAAAATCCCTCAACAAGAAAGAAGATTTACAATGTATGCAGATAAAGTGACATGTTACCGTCAGTTACGCACCCTGAATTCTTTGAAGATGGTATTCGTCCTGTGATGACATTACTCCGCCTGTTGGAGAGTTTATAAGTACAGAAGTGTCATCCCATGATGGATATCCAGGTGGAAGGGAATTCATTGAAGAAGGGTAACCCATAGATGCTTGCAACGGTACCAATACTACTCAAAAGTAGTTCCAAGAAAAAAGCAAGAAGCTATATGAGAAATTGGAAACTACCAAATTAGGCATAAGACAACTTTGAAAATGCAAACCAACCATTTTTTGGTGCCTTCTGTGGATATGGATGAGCTGCTTTACGCTTGGGCCGAGGTGGTGGCACGTGTGCTATTGAACCATTCTTCTGGACCTTCAAGAAGTATTTTTGGGCATGACTGCGAATCTGCAACCAAGAATATTATGCAAATGTTTCGTATAAAGAGATTTTCCATGTGGACATATGTAATATACTCTTAACACATCATTATGTTATGCAAAGTGCTCTGAACCAAAAGAAAATGAAAGGAATTCATGAAAAGTTCCTACAATCGAACAATGAAAAGAGACTAATAGAAATACTAAAATCGCGCACATAAGCACATGCCCAAATAAATTCCCATTGAATAAGTCAGCTCTAGATTATATACCAGGTATGTGTGAATGCATGTCACACACCAACAATTAACTCCAAAGAGCTTAAAGTTGTAAGGAAAGCTTTACAAATGTACCTGGCAATGTACAATACGCACTAAGTAAATAGAACCATACCCAAACGCCTGACTACTGAAATGATATCCAAAGAGAATTTGTAATTGTCTGTCGTGTACATGATTATGATTGAGTCAATCACATATAATTATTAGTATTAAGTAAGTGGTGAAATACAATATGCTCCACCACAATATAACAAATACATATAACAAAACAGAAGTTGCAAATTCTCTATCATTAACTACAAACACAAAGCAAGAAAAATAAGCCTTTGAAACTTCATCAGAAAAATGAAACAGAAGTGAATTCATACCTGAATTACTGTCTTTGAGCCTACGAAATCCTCAATTTTCTTCCAATCACGGTCGAACCTGAACTAACCAAATGAAGAAGAAACAACAAAGCTTCAGAAAGTGTATTTTTTTTTTCTCTGAACTGCGATTATAAACGATGCAGTTAGCATCAAGATCGTGAAAACATGCAAACAATTTGTAACACAAAGGAGCTAAATCAAAATCAATTTGGAGTCAATGCCAGAACAGATCAACTATAGGGATTTCTACATTTCTTCTCATGTAAAAGAGAAGAAAAAGAGATAAAAAAGTTTTACTTGGCTCACAACACCGAAAAAGGTAGCCCGGTGCACTAAAGCTGATGCTATGCAGGGGATCTTACCCGGACTACAAAGGTCTATACATAGCCTTACCATACATTTCTATAAGAGGTTGCCTCCTGGTCACATGGCAACAACTTTACCGATTACTCCAAGGCTCCCCTTTGCTCACAACACCGGAATAACTCCCAAAAATCTACCTTTAAATGCTTCAATTGAGCACAAACCTATAATTACAAATAGATGCATATCTTACAATAACTATAGGACACTCTCTGTTTCAGTTTGTTTGACTTGATTCAGAGTACGAAAAAATCACACTAACTAATGTTCCATGTGAAGTCGGACATAAAATCTTCAAATTTTAGAGAGTAAGAGTCCAAAACACACTTAGAGTACCGTTTTCTCGAGTTTCATACTTGAACTATGAGGTCAGCTATTTATCAAAACACACCTGAACTATCAATTCTTCTCTTTCCTAGCAGAAGATGGTGATATTTCCAGTAGAAAAAGGGAATAACTAACAATTGATGGTGATAGTTAAGATAGAAAAACTGCACACTTGATAATTCATACATGAAACTCCGGGAAATTGGGATATTTCAGTGTGTTTTTCATATGAACTCGTTAAAATTAAAATTTACATAATTAGAAACTGTATAAAGGTACTATAAGTTACGTATTGATCAAGTATTTTTAAAAAGTATGATCATAAGACAAACAAATCAAAACAGAGTGACTAATTCAAAACCAACAAGCAACTGAATCGACATGAGTTGAGAAAAGAAGAAAAAGAGAAGAAGGAAGGGACATAACAGTTGAAGAGCTTCAAGGAACTTGTCATGTTCTTCTTCAGTCCAGCTTTCTCTTGATTTTGTTATTGTATAAGGTTTCCTAACCTTCTTACCGGATGCGTCGGTGGGAGTTGAACTGTTGTTGGCCATTGATGATGATGAACAAGAATTTGTTGAGCTTGAATTCATAGTGTTTCAAAACCATTCATTTGACTTGTGTGGAGCAAAATATAGACAGTGGGTTGCGTGGGGGGTGGGTATTTTAGGCGGGGTGTGGGGACATGTGTGGGAAAATCAATTAATCGGTTAATCCAGCGATGCTGATTTAATCGGGATGTTGGTGGGGCCCTTGACTTCAAATAAACTTTCCAAATTTAATACTCTTAGGTGCCGTTTGGTTTGCGATTTGGATGTAAATAATCCCAGAATAAAATAATAATCTCAGGATAAAAATTTATTTCACTTATTTGATTGTCAATATCTGGAATAACTTATTTCAGGACTAATAATTAGTCCCGAAATAAGTTATCTATAGATATAGTGGGATTATTATCCCATGTTAAGTTATTTTTGGGATAAAATTAGAATAAGACACAATTGCCTTTCAAATTATTTTTAGATTATATATATATTACTTTTTTTAATAAAATATAAGATATTTTTATAAAATTGTGGACAAGTTACTGAAATATGTTGACATTCGCTTTCTAACTTAATACATGTTAGATTATTAAATAAAAAAATATTTTTATATTTAGCTAAAAATATTTGAAAATTTAATTTTTTAAAAAAATATAATTTAACTCTCCAAATATTAATGATACTAAATAATAAAAATGAGAGTAATTCTTTTTCACGTTTTTTGATGATAAATTTTTTAACAAAAAATGAGATTATCAATATTTTATGAAATTTAGAACAGAATAAGTAATTTAATAAGAAATATTAGAGATTCATACACATTTGAGAAGTATTTTATTTATGAATATATTATACGTTAAATTTATTTGAATAATTATTATGTTTATTTATATATTTTAATTTCTCTAAAAAATAATAAAAATGTCGACTCCATTGTTGAATTATATATTTTAAATTAAATATTTTTCTAATCACTTAAAAATTGATATTTTATATATCAATTAAAATAAATTTTAATATTCCATATTATATTAATGATATGTATTTAAATGAAATGACATAAACAACAAATCATCTTTTATTTTAATAAACTGAAGTTGAAATTTTTTATTCCAAACTAAATAAAATGTAGTAAGATTTTTTTCAAACACACACGGCATAATCATGGGAAGACACACGCAAAAAAATAAAGCTAAATAAGATAAAAGTTTTATTTTAAATACACACGATATAATTATGGAAATACACACACAAAAATTAAGTTAACTAAGATGAAAGTTTTATTTTTAAGAATATATATAAGTTAAATAAGATGGAGGGCATTTTGGTAATCAATTAATTTATTCCTAGAAATTATACCATGAAAATTACTTTGAATACAACAAACCAAATACTCAATAAAAAAATAATCCCAGCATAACTAATCTCAGTATAACTTATCCCATCACAACTTATCACAGCATAACTAATCCCGGTATAATTTGTTTTCAAGCCAAACGACCCCTTAGTTGTCCATTTACCACTAATTCTTTTTTGACATCAAAATTATTAGAAAAATACGTGAATTTCTTTATTTTTTTTTGTGTATTTGATATATAAATAAAAATAATTATCTTATAAATATTTGTATGTATGCTTCACTGAGAATTGACTTATTTTGACTTAGCATGAAGTTAAAGGCTCTGTTTGGTAATGAAAATTACTTTTTTTCAGAGTTGGAGTTGGAGATGAAGATGAAGTTAGATTTGAAGTTATGTTTGGCCATGAATATAAATTAAATTTATTTTTAAAATTTTATGAGAGAAGTACAAGTGAAAACAAGTAAAACTTGTTTTCACTTTTCCAAATAATTTTCAGAGTTAGAAAATTCATGGTCAAACGGTGCGTGTTTTCACTTTTTCCATTAAAGTGAAATAATTTTTCGAAAAAAAAGAAAAAATTTCTATGGCCAAATAACTACTAAGAAATAAAGAAATTTTTGAATTTTATAGTGTTAAATTAAAGTTATGTCAAATATATTAAAATATCATTTAATCATCTGATCTCAAATATACTAGGTGAAAATTAGATTTTTGTAAAAAGAAAAAGAGTTATTTTCTTTCAAGGACTAAAAATAATTAGGTTCTTTTTTTTTTAAATGAAAGAAGTACCTGCAATTGGGATACGGGTGTGATGGGTGCAGATGTAGTATGTTGGAAGACGAAAAATTTGATTTGTGTCATTTGTAAACCTTACTTTCCTAATTTCATTGTATAAGTTATTTTTCTTATTTTTATAAGAAATTATTTTTAAAATAATTTTAATTAATTAAATATAAAAAATTTAAAAATACTCTTTTCAGTACCAAACACATCCTATATTAAGGCGACTTTTGGCTAATAACCGTCGTTTTCTCGACAACGCAGAGGACATGTAAAGCAAGCGATTAATTCAAAAATAAGGGCGAGGAATCGGGAGCTATCAAAGTAAAGTGGGGTCCCACTATTTTTTTGTTAAGAAATAAGATGGGACCCGCACTTGATTACTGTAACTGTACGTATGTATAAATTTTGTCCACAAGTTTTTTAAGGTGGGCTTTATGATGTTTATCCCATATGGGAGGTGTCATTTCCTACTTGCAGATAAAGATTGTGTTTTTAAGTTTTTCTTTCATCCCTGTGATGTGTAATGAGGTTGGCAAGTTTTTAAATAACTGATAAATTTATTGTAACATAATTAGAAGGTCATGAGTTTAAGTTATAAAAATAACTTCTATTAGTAATATAAAATAAGATTGCATAGTAAAATTTTGTGGCTCAATCTTGGTGAGATTCTGTGTAGAAGAAAATTTTAGTACATCAAACTACTTTGCTCGGTGATGAGTCATATCAGTGGGACCTAACATGTGCCTACTAGTTTGTTGTGTGGTGAACAATTTTCCTTTGAATAATACTAGCAAAAAGGCATTTTTAGTGACACTTGTCAAGACATGATCCATTCAATATCAACATGGCCAACATTGTTTTGCTTGCTTGTCCCTTTCTCGCCTGCCAACCACAGCCAAATTTTAGGTACTTCAAAGGTTTTCTCTATTTATTTTTACAAAAAAATGTATGGACGGTGTCACGATATTGCCCAGGATGACTTACGTGAAGCGTATACATTACGCCAATATATAACTGTCGTGTGTTTGAATTTAAATTTTATATTATTTAATTATGATTAATTAATATTTATTTTACTTAATTTAATTATATAATTATGATAAAAAAATATTAATTTTATATATACATCAAATGCATATAAATTTTTTCCGTTATTTACTTCCATATATTAGTTATATTTGTTTCTTAAATATCTATTAACTAATGTTTTTCAATTTAAAAAAAAAATGAAGATTGATTTTCAATAAATTAAAATTAATAAATCAATCGTGTCTGCTAAATTCGCACATTCCAACTGATTAGCTATAATGATTATAATAATAGTAACACGAGTCCACAACAATAATCAAACTATTGTTATCCACTCTACATGTTATTACTTAAAACGTCCCTTTTACTTCCCAATAAATAAAGGTGTCAAGTGGGCATCGGAATCGGCCCATTTAATTTAACCGGGTTGTAGGCTGGTTTAGATTCGGGTTGGGTTAGATGGGTCGGACCGATTTCGGGTTCAACAGTAAAAATGTTGAAAACAATCCTGAATCGGCCCACTTACCCCAATCCGGTTAAACCCACCTAAACCCGGTCAAACCCATTTAAAAAAAATGAAAAATCCAATATACACTACATACACTA
>NC_061120.1:198459144-198460159 GCF_002878395.1 Capsicum annuum
ATCAAAAGCGATACATAAGATTTTATTTTCGATACCATAAAATGCTGCAACTTTATGTATCGAGTCAGCAATGAATTGTCCAGTATGTTTACGATCTTCATCATATAAAAAAGCAAGAATATGTTTTTGCATCACAAAATTACTATCCATCCAGTGACAAGTAACGGTTAAATAATTATTTTTATTTACAGCACGACCAAGATCAGAAGTTAGGGATATTCTACATTGAATATTTTTTAACAATGTAGATAAATAAAAATAATATTGTGAATGAAGTTTAAAAATATTAGACCGACAAGTACTTCTAGGAATACCATTAAACATAGGATTATAAATTGCTTGAATATAATGAATAAAAGCATCAGAAGAAGGAAACTAAAAGGCAAACAACCTACAGCTACCATTTTTGTTATTTCTTCCCGATCCCTCAATTTATTATACTTCTTCGTTACGTGACCGGTTGTTGGGTCCATTCTAGTTTGTGTGGGCCCACCAACAGCCTTACCACCTTGTGCAATTTTTAACTCTCTTTCGTGGTCTTCAGCTAAATGTCTTATTAACGTACCCGTACCCCCTTGCTTGCCTCCTCTTTTATGCTTATATATTTTTTGATAAATATTGCATTGCACCTCAGTATCTGATATACGTTTAAAAAATTTTCATGCAACACTAATTTATTTACGAGCTCTTGGGGAACGGGGAGGACGGGGAGGGAGATTAACCGATTCAGATCTAACGTTAGCATTTCCTACTTCGGGTGTCTCACCAATATTTTCATCTTCTTCATCTAAATCAACCGCATCTACTTCATTTTCTTCTTCGATACCGTAATTTTTCTGAACTTCTAAATAATCTATATCGTGAGCACCTACACCTATTTCTTCCTCAAAAGCTTGATTAAGTGGTACCGGAGGCGAAAGCACACGGGTATATCTAGTACTTGAAGTACCTCTACTGCTAGTAATTCGCTTTTTGCTACCACTACCACTTTCGGGACAATTTTTTTTGACACTTT
>NC_061120.1:198460259-198479696 GCF_002878395.1 Capsicum annuum
ACACGGGTATATCTAGTACTTGAAGTACCTCTACTGCTAGTAATTCGCTTTTTGCTACCACTACCACTTTCGGGACAAAAATTTTTGACACTTTTACCGGGATTTCTTAATTTATCCATAGTATAAATCAAACTAAAAAATATTCAAAATACACAAAAAGTAATAAAAATAAATATTCAACAATTAATACACTAATTATAAATTAAAAGTAAGAGATGGAACGACAATATCAAATTTTAGAAGTATCCGAAGGTTGCGACTTTAGAAACTTCCACTCGTACTTAGTAATTGCAAAATTAAAAAAATTAAAGTGAGCACTTTAGAAATTAAATATATAGAATATTTGAGAATTGAGAAATGAGATTTGAGAGAGAATGAGATTTGAGACTTGAGAGGATGAAAAATTATGTGGAAAATGATTTGAAAGTGTAGGGTATTTATAGAATTTTTTGGGGGATTAAAAAATAATTTTAAATAATTTTTTTTTTTTTATATTTGGGCTCAAACTAGCCGTTATAGCCATTGGGCCAACGGCTAGTTTGGCCCAATTTTCCAACTTAAATAAATAAATAAATAAAATGAGCTTATTCGGGTTGGGCCGAGCCGGTTAACCGGTGGGCCCTAACCGGGTTGAGTTCGAGCCGGGTTAACCGGGCCCAGATTCAAAATCCAACAGGATCGGGACCCGGGCCCTTAAAGCCCTTGGGCTTACCGAGCCAGGTCAAATCGGTTCGATTTCCTTTAGTGGGCTGGTTCGGGCTGGTTAAAATCGGCCCGTTTGACACCCTTACCAACAAATAACAATAAATAAAAATAATATATTGAGTTTTATTAATGTAATTCAAATAATAAAAATAATATATTGAGTTACATGAAATTGAATTATTCATTTTAAGTAATATTTTTAAAATAAAAAATAAAGATTATATTTTCATTTTTCTTAAATAATATTTTTCAAATAAAGAAAATAAAGATTGTGGCTTGAAGTTTTTCTAATTTTATTTGCTTTCTGTGCCAAATAAATTTATCATACGTGTGTCAAATTAAATAAAAAGATTGTGCCAAATAAATTCATATATTTTCTTTATCTAGCTCTTTTGAATTCTCAAATTAGAAAAATTAAAATTTTAGCTATATTATGAATTTTTTTAAAAAATAAAAATATTTAAGAAAAGTTTTTAATATATATATTTGTGGCAGTAAAGATTTTTTTTGAAAAAAATATTGAGTAAAAGATATAATGAATATTTAAGAAACAAATATCACTAAATATATGGAAGTAGCTTACCATGGTTAGAATTTTGATTTAACTAATTAAATTTCAATCATTAATTTTAAACTATGACATGTGTCTTCAATCCAAGTAAGAACTTGAGGAAATTGGAGAGAAGAAAAATGGAGAGGAGCCAAATCTAAATAGGAAAATAGAGAGGAGCCAAATCTAAATAACTTGTGGTAAGTGATTTACTAGGGATCCAGCTCCTCTCCTTTTTCCTCCTCTCCAATTTTCTCAAGTTCTTGCTTAGATTGAAGACACATGTTATAGTTTAAAATTAATAATTGAGATTTAATTAGTTAAATCAAAGTTTTAGCCATAGTTATCTACTTTCATGTATTAGTTACTAGTATACGTACCTACGCGATGCGCGGAATCATTTTAAATCGTAATATTTGTTCGAACATATTATCATATTTTGTTACAAAAATAAATTTATTTTTCCTTAAATGCACAACGTCTCTCTCCCACCCTCCAGACACACACCAACTTCATCACGATCCCACAATCAAATCAAGCTTTTACGTTTCACATTTTTCTTTATTACATGCCCCCCCCCCCCAGCCCGACACACACCCACACCATCACAATCTCCCAACCAAATCTATACGAATAAAGACAACAAATCATAGAATTATTGATAAAATTTTATATTACATATTTTTTTATTACATTTTCACCACTAATTAAATCGGATTATTTTTCTAAAAAAATCAATAATCATATATTCCTCAATGAATGTACAATCTCCCACAATCAAATTTGTATGACTAAGATAATAAATCATATAATTATCGATAAATTTTATGTTTGATATTTTTCTTTATTACATTTTCACTTATAGAATTATTTTGTGATCTTTATTTAGTGATCATTAGAATAAATACTTCTCTTTTCTTTTACTTATGATTTTCTTATTTTTGAACTTTTATTATATTATCCACCTCTTTTCAATTTAAATTTTATAGAACAACTTATCACTTGGCTTAATGTAGTTACAATACATCGATGTATGTTTGTTGAATTACAACAGATTATAGCCACGTTTTTAGGTCATCATTAAGTTAAAGGGGGATTGATACTTTTTGGGAAGATATATAAAATAAGACTTAAAAAAAATTATATGTGTGAATTAAAAAAGATAATGTATTTTCAATTCATTTTTTTTAAATAAATTAATCTATCTAATTTTTGTTAAATATACTATTCATTTCATATAAGCCACATTTAAATGTAAAATTGAACAAAAAAGTGACCACACAGTTCAAAAAATTATTGAAATTTTAACTTTTAAATTCAAATGTATCTTTTTTTTTTTTGTGAAAAAATTATATTCTTCTTGCTTTCTTTTCTATGAATATACCTAAGACATTTTTCATTTCAAATGTGATGGATAAATTTTTTTTAATCATTAAGTTTTTGTTGCTAACAATTTCTCAAAAGTAGAACATGAGCTTCCGATGTTTTTATCAATTTCACTGGAGGAGGGTACAATAATCGAAATCTATAATCCTAATAAAGTTTTTTTTTATTCATTTAAAGTAGTGCAATAATACCAAATAATATATATATTTTAAAAATTCTTTGTGATAAAATCAATAAGTGAATTCAAATAAAGTAACTACCGTGTACCTTAACAAACATGAAAAACAATAGAAAGAGATGATGAAATACACGTTGGATCATGATTAAAAAAGAGAATGGTAACAATAATATTATTCCTTAAATCGAATCGTCAGAAAAAGATATATCAATATTAATTTAAACTGGTGTACCTTAAACGTTAATAGAGGAGATGAAACTGAATAAGTCATATCCTTCCTGCATATAAAAATTAAAAAAAATATTAAATAAAAATAGTCTTTGAATGACTTATAATAATTAATTAGAGGTGATACATTAATTAGAGGTGATACATTAAAATAATATCTAAATGACTTATAATAATTAATTAGAGGTGATACATTAAAATAACAATTGAAACAACTGGAAAAAAAAAAAAATCCTCAAACAATAATAAGTGGATTTAGAGGAGCTTAGTAGTTATTTTGAAAACTATACTTTTATCACAAAATCGTCTTTTCACTATTTTCCTAATATTTAGGAGTTTGAAAATTAATTAAAAAATTACAGTAAATCTTTTCTTATTACAAGTCACCAAAATTAAGGATAGTTAATACCCTTTTCATTAATTTAAGAATTCTGAATCAACTAAAGTTGATAATTGATGTTAAGAAGATTTGAAAAATCTAGAAATAAATATAAAAGCGTTAAAATAAGAAAATATAAGAAATACCAAATTTGTAAAAGTTTTAATTAAGTAATCAAAGATTTTTTGAAGATTTAACTTTAAAAATAAAGTAAGATTTTAAATATGAAAAAGAAAAAATATTCGTACTACAAATATAATTCAAATTGATGTGTATCTCTTAGTCTCTAGCAGCAACGAAAAAAGATATCGAATCACAAACGTAAAAATAACGATCCATTAACTACTTAAAACTTCTGGTGGTAAAACATATATGTGCTTACAATAAAATATTTATTATGTTTACATTATAATATTAGCGTGTGAAGGACTTTTTAAAAGTGATTTAAACTTTTGGCACTTCATAAGAAATATTCACAATAGAAAAAATTATTTAATTTTAAATAATCAAAAGTTAGACGTGCGAAGCACATACCACTAAACTAGTATATATATATATATATATATATATATATATATATATATATATTTCTTTGACTTCTATCTATATTTATTTTTCATATTCTGAACTTTCTCGATGAAAATTCTACTTTTGCAATTGCCAATTAAGTCAAAACTTCCTTGCCCTTAGAATGACTTGATTAAAGCTACCGTAATTAATCATCCGTACGTGATTTTCAAATTTCAACTTCTTTAAATTCCTACAATTCATACTTCATAGTCAGACTATGAGGTGGTATAAACCTCATCATGACGAATGGCATAGTCAAAGATACAGTAATGTTTTTTTCATTACCTGAATTGAAGTTCGATTAAATTTAAATTTGTGTCAAAAAATCCCACACTGAAAATAAAATGCTTCCTCACAAACCTCATCATGACGATTGGCATAGTCAAAGATAATTTTTTTGTTTTCAATTCAGTGTTTGTTACCTGCATTAAAGTCCGACTAAATTCAAATTTACGCCAAAACTTTTTACATTAAAGACAAACGTTTCCTAACAAAGTCCAAGATAATTTTGGCAACAGGATTTTTGCATTCTCTTAGACTTTTATGGAGAGCTTACTTGTCGAGGCCAAACCTATTATTCTGTAAGGACTGAAGCTTTGTATTCTCAAAAGCTTGAGATATAACCTGTACAATATCCTAAAAAGTATCAAATTCATAACAAGAAAAATTCATTTTGGTTGGCTTAAAGGTTTTGGAAAGTGTTTTTCAAATCAACTTATTTTCCTTAAATCTAAGGAAAATGACGTCCCTTCAAAAAGTAAGGAAAACATTGTCCAAAACTCTCTTTCAACCTCACTCTTAAGATGAAATATTCATACAACTCTCAAAAGCATCCATCCCTACTCCGACCCCCAATCCACTACCCCACCCTACCCCACCCCCTACCACCCCATCAAAAGAAAATATTTAAATTTTTTTTCTTCCCTCATCCCTCTACCCAAACCCCAAACCCCTACTACTCCCCCTCTCCCCCACCCCTTCCAAAAAAAAATATTTAATTTGTTTTTTTAAAATCAAACTTTTTCTTACCCCCTACCCAACCCCCCTCCCCCTAAAAAAAAATTAAATTTTTAAAATTTATTTTTTGAAATTTTTTAAATTTTTTCTAACCCCACCCTCGCTCCACTACCTCGATCCCCACCCCCTACCCCCCTCCCATTCAAAAAAACTACTATTTCAAATTTTTTCTTACCTCATTCCCTAACCCGAAACTCAAACCCCTACTCCCTTCAATATTTTTTATTTATTTTTTACAAAATTCAAATTTTTTTCTTTTCCTCCGTTACCCGACCCTCCCTCTACCAACCTCCACGCCCCCTTAAAAAAATTAGTTTTTTCTTACCCCGCCCGACACTCACCTCCTACTAGACCCCCCGGCCTCCCAAAAAAAATAATTTATTTTCAAAAAAAATTATTTTTTTTCTTACCCCGCCCTTACTATCTATTTTGACAACCTCAGCCCCCGCCAACCACTTTAAAAAAAAATTCACATTTTTTTATGCCACCCTTCTTATCCTATTCATTCTCTTTGTTTTTGTTAAACATATACAAATACTTTTATAAAATATATATACTTACCCAATTTACATAACGAATACAAGATTATGCGTAATAAACAACTTATTTTTCTAGAAAACGTTTTCTCTTTTTCATATCGAACACACCCTAAAAAAGTATTTTTCAGGGTCAAAAATAATTTTCTAAAACGTATTTTTACGATTTAACTAAACATTAAAATGTATTTTCTAAAAAATATTTTTTCATTCACCAACCAAACACTAGAAAACATTTTCCAGAAAATATTTTCCATCCACCAATCAAACATAAGAAAACAAGTAAGAAACCAACTTATTTTCCAAGAAAATATTTTCCATGGAAAACATTTTCCTTCATACCAAACACACCCTTAATGATGTTAACCTTACGTAGTTTTAGATGTGGTATTTAAGAAAAAAACATCAATGAACTTCTATTAAATAGTTTTACGAGATTCAGCCAATTGAAAAATAGAAATTAAATTCGATTTTCAAAGAATTTTCTACAATTATTTCTAATTTATGGAATGAGTCATTCATCCACTTTATTATCTTATTGAACAAAAACGGTTAGTACTTACTGTTGTTTTTTTCGGGTTTAGTAAAATTTGTATTTTTTTAACAAGAATTTCAAACACATGTTCAAATAATCATATGAACAATCAAATGAAGTTTAAACTTTGTATTTACAACTTTGAACTTTCAACAATAAGTTCAACCCAACTTATTAACAACCAAAAATGAAGTTCTATAATTTTCTTGAAAATAGAAAAAAAAATCAAATGTTAAGAACTTTAACACAAGTTCAACCAACTTATGAACTATCAAAATGAAGTTTCAAGATATCCAAACACAAGTTCAAATAGTTGAAGAACTATCAATATGAAGTTCAAACTATTTTTTGAAAAAAATAGTAAAATCAACTTTAAGAAAAAAAGATGAAACAGAAAGATTCAAGTCCACCGAATTCATGGTGGGTCCTTAAAAAAATTATTCCTATAAAGTACCCGAGGTCATGGAATATATCCTCCCCGGATAAAATGAATCTCTTCAACAGAATAACGGTACCTCAAATTCTGTCGAACTATGAACGCACTCAACGGTAGTAAACCGCAGTAGAGGTTTTTCAAGAAAGAGGAGTATTTTTTTCTTCAAGTTTCATGTCTTTACCTGAGAAAAAATTCAGGTATTTACAACCATCAAGGTGTTGCTTCATGAAGAGAAACAATGATTCAGAAAGGTGCACCCCTTCATAAAGGTGCAACTCTTCGGGAAAGTTGCAATTCTTTGGATAAGTCACAATCCATTGGAAAGGTCATAACCATCCAAACCGAAAATGTATCGATTTAAATTGCATCTTTTCTCTTGGTGTCTTTTCAAAAAAACACTTATTCATTTTTGATTCACACCTATTACAAACCCAACAATCCCCCACATGAATGGGGAATGTCTATATTATCAAAAAATTTACGAAAAAGTGTGTAATCAACAAACAAAGACTAATTGGATCTGGATAAGTAGGTTTTCCTTTGAAATTTTTGTAGTGAACATGCATCGAATGCACTTGGTCAATTGGTAGATATGATATCTTTGAACCGTCGAGCTTTAATGTACATCTAAACAACATAAGTCACACAACCAGTCTTTTACCATTTATGATTCTCACGGTTTTATTTGTTTCAGCTATGGACACATATTATTTCCTGAACATTGTCTTCATCATGAGAATGGGTTGAGTATATTGACAATGTTGAACCATCAATCGTAATTTTGTTTAATCTCCTTGAACCTAGCTCTTAGGATCTTCTATTTGCTTGGTAGAGTTGACTTGTCCTAGGCTGTAAACTCATTTTCTTTGATGATCTCTCAACTTTCTCTCTAGATAGACCTTTTGTAAGTGGATCTGAGACATTATCCTTTGACGTCACATAGTCAACAATGCTAATTCCACTAGAGAGTAGTTCTCTAACGGTGTTATTTCTTCATCTTATATGACTAGATTTACCATTATACATCATGCTCCCTGCCCTATCTATCGCCGCTTGACTATCACAGTGTATACATACTGGTGCCAAAGGTTTGGGCCAATAAAGAATGTCTTTCAAGAAATTTTGAAGTAATTCAACTTCTTTACCGGCTTTATCTAACGCGATAAACTCAAATTCTATTATAGGGCGGGAAATACATATCTGTTTGGATGATTTTTAAGAGACTGCTACCTAAAGTAAATACTTATCCACTCATGAATTTACTTCATTCGATACGGTGATCCAATTTGCATCACTATATCATTCAATTACCACATGATATTTGTTATAATGCAAATTGTTATACCCCATTTTGACATGAGGTCAAAATAGCATACAACATATTGGAGAACTTCTAATTAAATTAAGTAAGCCGCCACCTAATTAGTCTTACAGTGAATTAGGACACCTATTATAAACTATGTGATTAAAAGGAAATAAAGACTTCATTTTAAGGTCTACTTAACTTAAGTGATTCTAGGTAAGGATCCTAATATCCTAAAGGGAAGGGATTAAACACTCTAAAGGATCCTTTAACTACGGTTAACCGGCCAAACCTAGGATAGTGAAAAAAGTTATGAAAAAGATTCATGTTAAAAAATAAGTATATCATAACAGAAAATAACTGAAAAGATAATTATTGCTAAGGAAAAAGATTAGAACTTTAAAAGTTTCTTAACTAAAATAAAGAATCATCCATTATAAACAAATCATTGAAAACATACTTTGCAAACTTTATTCAAATTTTGAAATTAGCGACCATCTAAAATTCTTTTTTTCGCCGTTATTATTATCCAAAGATGTACCAACACAAGCTTCTATAATATTTTAAGCACATGGCAAAAATCTTAAAGTATAATAATACTCCTTTCCCTTGTATAAATCAATCTTCAAGATTTGGTCATATTAACAGAATGACTACTAATTCAGTACTTAGTGATTTATTATCGAAAGACGATAATATAAAACTAATTATTTAAACTCCTAAATAGATTAAGAGTCACGTTGAGAAAATTCACTGAATCCAACACTTGATATACATTTTAAATCAAAATAGGAAAGATTTACCACTTTAAAGAAGAGATTTTAGTCTTTGACCAAAAAGATTTACCAAAAATTATTTAAAACTGGTTCTAAGGATAAAATACTAACTAGAGAGAAGTTAGCATTGGTCCTAATTAAAAGATAAACTATGATTAAATATTTCAAAAGGCAACTATATCCTCTAACTTTTAGATCATTAAATATTTCTAAACATTAAAGGCATCACAAAGGAAAGTTAGTTATTGAGTTAGAGTGTAACACCCCGTATTTTTGGGCTAGACTTTGAAGCGTCGTTCTTACGTGTGATGACTCTAACTCCATGAATTTTTTCTGAATACACGTGTCATGATCTTTACCCTTGTGTGTTAAGTGATCTCGAGGTGAAAAATGTTCATAAGACTCACTTAGAAAAAAGTTGAGCTAAAATCCTTTGATTTATCCAAAGTTTGGTATTCAATTCTACAAGGGTCTACATTAAACGTGTATAACTTTTTATATGTGAGAATTTTTCATCTCAAGTCCCACCAAATTGTAGATAATTGAGTCAGCTTTCCAACGATACCGTTTTTGCCTTAATCCAATACCTGAACGAAAAGTTATAACCATTTTTGTGAGAGAGGTAGTGAGGGCGCGCGATTAGCCCGCGCCGCACACTCCATTTCACCCCTGAGGGAGAATGCGATGTAGTATGTGGTGCATGCTCTATTCCGGTGCTCCATAGCATGCGACACACGCTCCCAAAAATTTCTAGCTTTCAGTCAAGTTTTTCCAAGGACATTTTAGTCATTTCCCTTCACCCAACTGATCTAAAACACGGGATTTAGGGTCCCGAAAGCATAAGTTACTATCTTATTTGCACAATTTTTCACAATTGAAAGCATTACCTTTCAAGAACAAGACCTAACTCTTAAACATTGAAGATCAATCCTCAAGAATTTGTCAAGAACTTTCTCGAATTCTTCAAGCAAGGAATGTTAGATGTTCATCCATGGGCCCTTTCCACCCTTGGAGTCCAAGAACCCAAATTCCAAGTTTAAAAGAATGATCTTTACATGTTATTATGAACTTTATCCATGACTCTCATGAATTTCGATCTTACATGATATTTACAAGTAGTTATTGTTGAAATTAAACCTTACACGTTTGAATGGTGCTATTCGCATGTTAAATCCCTAAATCTAGGATTTGTAGTATTTCAATTATGTTAGCATCTTATGTTTTGACTATTCTCATGCTCAATTCTATGAATTTCAAGTGTTTGATGAAATGCCTAAATGATTGGGGTTTGAATAATGACTCTTTATTATGCTTCCAAGAGATTTTTGATAGAAAGAGACCTTACACATTGAAAGTTGAATTATGTTTAGCTATATCTTGGTAATTCGATTTTTAAGTTATGTTTTCAATTGATTTCACGTGGGACGCATTATAGTATGTTTTAAATATTGTGAATTCCAAATCATGTTCATATAATTTCTGAATAAAACCCCTAGTTTATGATTTGGTCATGTGATTGTGCTATCTTTTCATGTTTAAAAAACATCCCCATGTTAAAGTCTTAGCCCCCATGTGTTTGATTAGATATGTAAATGAATAATTGTGAACAATGATTTCCTTCCATGCTTTCAAAGCTTTTATGTGGTCCTATTATTATTGCTATCGAGTCCTGGGGGTTATGAATACCCGAATTTTAGTTATTTATTTAGTTTCAGTAGCTTTAGAATAGATTTCAGATAAATCATAAGCATTACCACTCAATTAGCCTTCACGATCAGTTACTTGTCCAGTTAAGTTAGTTAAGTCCAGTAATATGTGTCATTTAGTTGAGAGTATGATTCAGCACCGAGAGAGCCTAGAGATGGGGGCTCACTCGCCAGTTAGGACTGGGTCCTTAGGAGAAATCCCTAAGTTTCAGAACTACGTAGCCAGCGTAGGTTATGAGAAGTCACCCGCTAGTTTAGGACTGATACTCTCAGGGATCACCCGTCAGTTTAGGATAATCTCAGGAGTCACCTTCTAGATTAGGACTGACTCCACAGCCATTGTTAGTACCTGTGGCACGGTACTAACACCCTTCCAATTGGGGTTACAGGTTGGACCCCGATTAGCTCAGACTGGGGTATATCAGTCAGATGATACCTCCTACAGCTTTAATTTTAGTACTCAGTTCAATCTTGCTTGACCATAGCATATAGTTTATCAGTTACCAGAGTTTAGAATTTTAGTTTACAGACTATTTCTGAAATACTGATACTGAGCAACTAATAACTGTATTCCATGGTCATGCGAAGCCTAAAAACTGAACTTTTAACTGAATACTGGACTGAGAATATGGGAGCTATCATCTAACCAACATGCCCCAAATGAGCTAATTGGGATCCAAATTGTGACCCCAGTTAGAAGGGTGTCAGTACCATGCCACAGGTACTAACAATGGCTATGTGGATCCACTAAAGCGAAGTCCCAAAGGATTAAAGAATCACCCTCTACTGGCAGGTGCCCTCGTGAGATATGTGTCAACCCTCATCTGTAAGGTTAACATCTTATCCTACGCTGGTTATGTAGTTCTGGAATGCAAGGATTGTTACTTAGTGCACACCCTTAACTGGCAGGTGAGCCCCCATCCTTGGGTTCGCTTGGTGCTAAATCCTAATCCCAACTGAACTGATCTAAGACTGACAGATATGTTAACTAACTGAACTAATAATGCTCATACCTTATCTGAAACCATACTGACAATACTGAGACTAAGTAAACAACTAAATTTCAGGTATTCGTAACCCCCAGGACTCGATAGCACAACAATAGGAACACATGAAAGCTTTGAAAACCATAATAGGGAATCACTACTCAGAATCCATCACTTTGGCATTTCATCAAACACATGGGGATCAAGACTTTAACATGGGAATACTTTTAAATATGATGAGATAGCACGATCACATGACAAAATCATAAAGTGAGGATTTATTCCGAATTCTCATGAACATGATATGGGAACCACAATATTTAAAATATACTATAATGCATTCCACTTGAAACAAATTATAATCTTGACTTGAAATTTAAATGGCAAGAAATTCATGGACTTAAGCATGGGAATGGGTGAAACATGTGGGAATAGCATGATTGCAATACTAAACCATACTTAGGGATTTAACAATGAAATTCATGCTTCAAACATGTAAGGGCTGCTTTCAATGAAAATAGGTTGTAAACATCATGTATAATTGAAATTCATAAAAGCTCCATGGAGATAAATCATTATAAACATGTAATTTCATAATTTAAAACATGAAAGATGGATTCTTGGACTCCAAGGGTGAAAAAGGCCCATGAAGATTTCTTGAAGATTGCTTGAACTTAGTAGCGTGGAACTTGATTTATTGAGAAAGAAAACTTGAATTTGTTCTTGGGAAAGGGGAGGGTTTTTATGTGAGTTGATTTGAAAAAGATGGGCAAATAATGCCCCTTTTTGAGTTATAAATCATGTTTGGACGAATGAGGATGAGGGAAAAGGACTAAACTCTCACTTGACCTCTTTTTCCCATGTAAATAACCCTCACATCGTGCCTCCCAGAAATGAGGAATGGACCTCACGTCGCTAGCCTATCGTGAGACCTTACTGTTTCTCACGAAAATAGTCATAACTTTTTGCTCAAGTATCGGATTAAGGCAAAATTGGTTTTGTTGGAAAGATAATTCAATTATCTACAACTTGATGGGTATTGAGCTGAAAAATTCCACGTGTATAAAAAGTTATGTATGTTTAAATTTGACCCTTGTAGAATAAAATACCAAACTTTAGACGAAAAAAAGGCTCTTAGATCAACTTTGTTCTAAGTGATTCTTTTGAACATTTTTGACCTCAAAATTACCTCATACAGTAGGACAATGATCATGACATGTGTATTCAAAACAAATTCATGGGATTAGAGTCAACACATGTAAGAACGACGCCTCAAAGTCTAGCCCAAAAATACGGGGTGTTACATTATCTCCCCCTTGGAAACATTCATCCTCGAATAAGACTGGTTAGACTGAGAGTACTGTATGAAGGTAACTGAGGTCATATTATGAACTTGCATAACTTGGAACATGACGGCATGACTGAGTCTGATCATGATACATAAACTGTAAATACATGCATTGATATGCGAATGATTATTAGGCTGGGATGGAAGCGAGAGAGTCAACTTATGAGTAACCACCACCTCAGGCTAGATATGGTTTCATGAAAAAGAGTTGAGAGTTTTAAGACATGGGGGAAACCAGGGTAGTACAACATTCCCTGAGTGATACTAACTTGGCTAAAATACAAAGGAAAGACTGAGATGATGTATAAAAAACTTACGGACTGAATCATGACTGAATATCTAAAATCTGAAATTGATGCATGAACTGAATTGTATTCACAATTTACATGAATGCAAATAAATTACCTCTTGGAATGGCCATACCCATGAAACTTCAGATAGTAAGACTAGGTCAAAAGATGGAAAACTATAGGAACTTGTCTGGCGGACTACTAAACTAAACTGAATTACTGGCTAAACGGTCTGAATCATACTAAAAGCTTATACTCAACTACACGTTCCACTTCAAAACTGCACTTCACTTGAGACTACTAAAAATATTCACATAGGCATTGATAACTTTTACCTACTGAAGTCTGAGCTGAACTGAATTCACTCACTATGTTCAAGCCTACACGAATCTACAAAGTGCACCCATCACACTGTAATACTGGTTGGAATCATGGATTCAACACACCCTACACTTTCACAACTTCTCATCTCATGAATAATTATTATTACTACTTCAACAACTATATTCAACCTCTTACTAGATGTTCACTAACATGCAATGCATTCATCCATATATATACAAACATGACATTCAAGCCTATCGTCATGACCACATATGCCCTTCTAAACAAACACCCATAAAAAAATCTTTCTCATATTCTCCAAATCTCCATCATTAATAACTTTCATGCACTACCCCAAGAAAACACACAAAAAATTTCAACTAACCATGACATATATTAAAAACTTAGCCTCAATCTCACTTCACACTTACAAACTTAGCTAAAACAAGCATACAACAATCATTCGTCAATCAAAAATATTTACTCTCTCCCATTTAAGCAATTTCTCATCACTACTATCTTTTCATAAGAAGAAGTCACTGAAAGGTTAACACATGAGGACCTAAAGAATGAATGAACACTATACATAACTTGTCACTTAACTGAGGCCTGCAGAATAGAATACCAATATCATGGATTTATCAAAAGATCTGAATTAAGGACATACATGACATAAATCTAAATTTCACTGATCATTAAAAGTGTTGCATGAGTACTGGAATTGAGCATACTATAAAGCTTGAGTACATGTGTCATGAGTTGCATGACCTGAATTTGGAGTTTCTAAATTCATGGAATATGGTTCTTACTGCTGAGCAAACTGGAACTCCTCATACTAGGGACTGAAAACGTACATGATTCTTTATGATGTGCATGAACATGAACTATGATTATGGAACTGACATGTAAGGCATGAGTAGATATCGTGATGACTAAGAAACCTTGCACTGAGATAAGAATGGGTTAGGCATCATCCTCTCCTGCTGCTTTTCTACATATACCGGCATCACTACTAAGATCTAAGAGCCTAACTTGGTTACTTGTTCTATCATCTCCTCTAAGCTTACAGTCATCATTCTTAGTCTGGGAACCACTTAATCAATATCTCTAAACTGAATTACCACCACTTTACGCAAGAATTTAGGGTATAATATTATGCATAATTGGTAAACTCACCCTAAATGACTATGCCCGATAATGCAAAACTTACTGCTGGTACTTTCTTCTGAGATACAACTCCTAGCCCTCTATAGCCCCAACAATCTCCATGTAACAACTTAAAGTTGACTAACTTAAAATTCTTAACTCTCTTTTCTATTAGCTCAATCCTCAAAGATTCAAACTTAGATTCTAACACTTAGCATGAATATCCCCAAACCTTCAATGAACCATACTACTTTCATCATAGCCTACAAATATCACATCCACAATATATGTTTCAAATCAACAAACCTAACTTCTTGTATATAATGCTTCAAGCCTACTGATTCACCTTTCATCCAACTAGCTCCATGATATATGCTCTGCTCAAATACAGATAACACTATCCTAACTCTACTATTGTTGCTAAACTCTGGGTTTTATGCCTCTAATTCTAGATCATATGCTATCATAGGATTTTGAGAAAGAATCTGAAGACACGTCTGACTACTAAACACTAAGGTATAACTCCTCAATTCAATGATTGATTTATTCAAAAATTGAAATTGAACGGCTCTATTTCCAAAATCAACTAAAGTGATTTTCTGGGATACTAAAACCGGGCAATTCCTATATACCCATTTGTCTAAGATAGATTTACCCACTGAGGTAGACACTGAGTAGGGCTCTGCTAAGTTTTTGGGTAGCTCAATAACTATATAGGGGGTTACGAAGAGGAAATAAAGTTTTGGGGTCTATTAAAACATAGACAAAACTATGAAAAGCCTATAATATACCCATAACCGCATCAAAAAAACTTTCCTGATCATGTTGGAATTGGAGTGCATAAATTCTGTTCTGACATTGACCACTGGTGGCACTGGAAGTGGTGCCCTGCTGAGTCGGGCAATCGGCTGGAACTTAGGAATGACTGTGTTGACCATGCTGACCCACCTAAGGGCATTCCTTGACTCTATGTCCTGGCTCACCACATCCAAAACACAAACCACTACTAGCCCTACACACGCCCTGATGATTCCTACCATACTTTCCGTAGGGATGGTTCGTACAACTACTCTTTGGCCTTGACTTAAAACTACCTGTTTTGGCCCTCTTATTCTTTCTTACTTTTTTCTTATGCTTCTCCTCCTCACTCTGTGGAGCATAAATTATAAGCCTAGATAGGACAATAGCCGAGATTATTGTTATAAGCAACTACCAAATAAGCTAAGGCAGTGAAAGTAATTCTAAATTCGGAGTGAGAGACATGCTCATTCATGGGATCTTTTTGAATAGGCAAAGATGCGGGCTAATTCCTATTCCTCCTTTCATTGTTCCTTCTAGGAGGCATGGTCTGTAACAGAATTAAAGAATAGATTAGAAAGAGAGTTTAAATTAAGCTCATGATTATTCACACGACATAAATACTGAAAGAAGGGAAACTTTTCCTAAAACATCTTGTATCTTCTTGTCTATAAGTGTGGTGCGCTTCACACACATACACAAGACTCTACTAGATGCGACTTTCAAACTCCCTAGGACACTATAAAATCTTAGGCTATGATACTAAGTTTGTAATGCCCCGAGAGTACACCATGGACACCACACGGTGCTTATATCCCCAAAGGACCACAAGCTAACCCATGAGCTAGTACCTTCTCTGAGCACTGAATAAAATGGCGAAGACATATGCAAAACTTAGCTAAAGAATGCCATAAGGTTTTTGCAACTGAAATCAAAATAAATACTGAATCATAGTTTTAAAGCATTTGAAAAATACAATCAATACTGATAAACAATTGAAAACTGACTATCCATTTGTACTAGGCTGAAAGCCTTTAAATTGACTGATTGTGGAGTTGATGAGACAAGTCTCCAACTAACGTTGACTAACTACTGAACTAAAATAAACATAAATGGTCCTCGAAATATGTAACACCCAAATCTTGTACCCAGAATGCTACACAATGCTCATGACCCTAAAGGACCACAAGCTAACCCATGACTGATATCTGTACTTGTACACTGTATAATATACTATATATATATACACTATAAAAAATGCAGAATAGAAGATGTAAGGCCGTAAGGTTAAAATGGACTAGCTGATAAAACATAACATAAGTGTAGAGTATCAAATACCTAAAATAACTGAAATACTGTCTGAACATACTATAGTCTAAAAGCCTCTAAACTGTCTAAAAATTGCGGAGTCGATAGAAAATGTCCCTAATTAACTCCTACTACTGAAATAACTAAGTACTGAAATAATCAAATAACAAATCATGTCATCCTCAAAGGGTGAGGACTCACTGCTGACTGACTGACTGCTGATATTTGGAATCTACTGATGCTCTAGAGATCGTGTCTCTAAACCTATGGTATAAGACACCATAGCGCAAATACGTCAGTACTTTGAATGTACTGGTATGCAAGTGAGGTAGGTTGAATGCAAAAGGGTTCGTATGCATGGACAAGACTAACTGACTGAATGATATGAACATGAGAATACATACATGAATATGTAACTGTAACTAAGATCGTGATAGGACTGAATACTAAGTTTTGACTATTGAGTCTACTGATAACATGGATTTTCAGATATCTAAGTTTACTGATGCTGGGATACTGAATACTGAGGGACTGATACTACATTACGAATACATGAATAACTATTTTTTGATAGTTCTAATTATGAAGAACTGGTCTGATTGACTGTATCTAACAGTCCTGAAGTTGAATAATGATACTATGAGTTTCGTATAACTAGTATACTGATACTTTGCAACTATATCTGCCAGTCTAAGTTCTAATGGAACTAGCTAAGTTCCGTACTATACTGAGTGACTGTATCTGACAGTCCTGAAATTTGTAGAACTATCTGAGTTTTGTTACTGAGACTGAAACGGTGAGAGGTAATCATCTAATCGACATGCCCCAGAACTGAACTGGTGGGGTCTAACCTTTAAACCCAGCTGGAAAGGTATCAATACTGTGCCACGGGTAAAGACAAGCTATAAGGTAACCCTCCTTGATAGAAAGCTCTTCCATCAACCCTCCTATAGGAATAACACTAAACGAGATGTATTAATAGCCCTATGCATAGGGGTACATCTCAACCTACGCTAGCTACGTAGTTCTAGAATGCAAGGATTGCTTCTAAGAATCATACCCTCCACTGTATAACAGGTGAGTCCCCATCCTTGGGTTCACTCGATGCTAAATCCTGCTCCCAACTGAATAGACAATCAACTGATTAACTGAACTGAACTGATACTAATGGTTTGTTTAGCAGAGCTAAATTGAGTTCATTGAGTTTCGTTGACTGACGAAATGCTACTGAGACATGATGACTAACTGAGATCACTGAGATTTTTGAAATTACTGAGATTACTGAATGGGACTGGACTGATATTGAGTTTACTGACTTTTCCTGAGTTACATGACTGACTAAATCCTAATGATCATGGATTGACTGAGAGTATCATGAAAACATGACACGGCTCTAGACACACAACTAAATTATTGGGTACAAGTACCCCCAGGACTCGATATAATAAAACTGACAAGGCTTGACACTTTTGGTCACATGACCAATATCAACAATTCATAATTTCATAGTTGGGAATTTCATGAAGCACATGATCATTATAATGTTGTACATGGATAGTAATGCGTATAAAGATGGCATAATTTCATGCTTTTAATCTTATGAACATCCCATCAAGCAATCACAATGCATAGGTTTAGCATGGGAATCACCTTAATCAAATAGGTATAGCATAACTTAAGAGGCATGACATGATGTTGACACATGAAAACTAAGTACTTGATCATTATTCAATCATTGGGGCATATTATCAAACACCTTGCATGCACACTTAGGGAATAGGTATGATTATCAATTTAATACAACATGGTTCCAAAATTTAACTCAATTGCATAAATTTCAACCCTATACTAACATGGTTTCATAAAAACATGATAAAGCGGCAATCTTGACAATCATACAACAATAACAACATGAACAAAATCAATTCAAAGCAAGAACATCATGACATATAGTTTAAAATAGGGTTCTTTAGCTTTATGGATGAAAGGAGTCCATGAATCGACACTGTGCATACCTTAGTTCTTGATTCTACAAAGATTGACGGAGAGATTCTTGAATTTGAGTCTTGAATTTGAATCCCCAATTGAAAACCCTAGCTTGTTCTTGACTGAAACTTGAGAGAAACACTATGTTTGGATGAAAAATGGCTGAATCACGTGTACTTGGGTTTAAATAGGGGTGGGAAATTGACCCTTTTAACCCTTGGATGCGTATTTTAATTTTTGTAAAAATTTCTCAATTTTTATCCTTGGCATGACGTGCCACTATTGTGCCAAGTCACTGGAATTGGACTAATGGGAAATTGCATGGTGGCACGACGCGGGGCTATTGCATTGCCACTTTGTTTGCGACCTGGAAGTTTGGCGCGATGCGGAGACATTACGCTGAGACACTGGAAAAAGGATAATTCTAAATTTAATCCCTGGTGCGCCGCGCCATAATCACGGAGGCTCACTGGATTTTGACGATTGCCATTTTGGCTTGCTCTGCGATGCGTTGATGGCTCAGGTGGCACACTGCCTTACTAAAAAGGCTCTAACTCTTCGTCTGAATGTCGGATTTGGGCGAATTTGATATCCATGGAAAGCTTATTCAATTTCCCACATGATAAAAAATGAAAATCTTGAAAATACCATATGTATAAAAGTGGATTCATCTTTGAAACAAGTCTTTAACATTTCTGGGATGATTTTAAGCTAGGTAGAAGTGTGGGGTATTACAATATCTCCTCCTTGAAAACATTCATCCTCGAATGAGACTGATTTAGATAGGAGAAATGATAAGCTAAAGTACATACTAAACATGAATAGCTGAAATATGACTACCTAACCAACATTACTGAGATTCATACTGAGCATGCATATCTGATGCATGATTTTATGACTGAGATGATACATGAATGCATGAATGAGACTATTGATAAGTTCATCA
>NC_061120.1:198482696-198583946 GCF_002878395.1 Capsicum annuum
AAAATCATGTGTTATAAACACCTTGAGTTTAAATGATTTGAGATGATGACGAAGATTTGACCTTTTGGTCGTAAAGAGGGTTGTTTTTGAAATCGAGATGAGAAAAGAAATCCACTTTTATTGATTTATTATGAAAGGGGTAGCATGATGACTCCCGTTGTGAATTTTTGAAATATTTATTAGTGGATTTTCTTTTGAAAAGATCTGAGCTAAGTCTGGAAGTAGTCTTTAGCACCGAGCGGGAGGTATAGCAGGATTGGTACTTCCCTAGAACTACGTGCCCCCGTAGGTTGTGAGCCTAAGGATGATTTATATAGTGATCACTAGTGTTTAAATTGATGATTTAAGGTCCTACTTTGATGGCAAGGATAGGAAAATTCTCCCCAACGTGGGTTAGACGTTGGCCTCCATGTAGCTCACATGGTTTATATTGGTTGTAAGAGACTCCCAATGTGTGTGTGTGTGTTATCCTATCTAATATGAAAAGTCTTATTCTTCTATCTGAGATGAAAACATATTTGTTTGAAAGACTGAGTTTGAGAAAGTCATTGTTTTCGAAAGATTTAATGAACATATATTCCAAAGAGAATTGTTATGAGATTTGATTGCTTTGATGATTCGGAATCGAGATGGAAGGGAGTTGAGATTTATTATGATGACTTACATGTTTCGCCCGATATCTTTTACTCTCTTATGATTATGATGATTTTAATTCGAGCTAAGTGAGTCATTCATATTAGCATGCATAATTTTATAAATTGTGATGATATTAAGATATTATTTTATATATGTATTGCACCCCCATATGCTCGGTACGTTTCCATGGTACTGACCCACATATTCGTATGTTGGCTACATTTTTTCGGAATGTAGGTACAAGGTATAGTGTATATCTTCAGATCCAGTCAGTTAGCGGTATCCAGTTAGCAAGTGATTAGTCCTTTTGATTCAAGGGCTTGAGTTAGTTATACAGTTTGAGCAGTATTGTATTTTATTTATTCAGTCGTATTGAGCTGGGTTAGTCGGGAGTCATGACCCTGCTTCTTACAGCCAGTACTAGTAGAGGCTTCATAGATAGTCAGTAGAAGTTGATGTATTCCGTTTCAGTTTTGGTTGTAAAAGTAGAGTTGTAATCTTGTGAATTTAGTTTTGTAACTATCATATTCAGAAAAGAATTATTTTCTGCAGATTTGTATAGATTTATACTTTTTGTTCAGTTGCTTATGAGTTATGCCAATAGAAGGGTTAGCTTGAGGTCACTTGTGATCCTAAGCACCGTGTGACGTCTTGGGACCCAATTTAGGGGCATTACAGTATCTCCCCCTTGGGATACTATGTCCCTTGAAGAATACTGACTTGGCTGAGTTGCTGAGGAAACTGAAGCGATGCACAAAGAATCTACAAGCTGAGTCTTAACTGAATATTTGGGATCTGAAACTAAAGCATAATACATGAACTGGGCTGAGCTTGCACCTATCTAGTTGGTTCATCTTAGAATGGTTACATTCATGAGGCTTAAGATAGTACATCTATATGGAATGGATGGAAACCCAAACCATGCGAACTTCTCCATCTAACTGGTAGACTGACTTTCTGGTTTTACGGACTAGCTTATGATGAAAACTTATGGTCGACTGGAGCCTTTCTTTAACACTCTTTCTATAGAGTTCTAGTGTCTGTAGAGAGAAAACGAATCTTTGCCTAGTCTAAGTAGGACATTTGAATGGGAGATCGCTATATGGCTAGGTTTCTTGTATTAGGAGGCAAGGCCTATGAAACATCATCTAAGATAAAGTGACCAAACCTTATGCACTGCAACTAAGACTGCTGAAAAGGTTCACATGGTGTTGAGCACGAATGCATAAATATACTAATTTATCTGACTAACTGAATGACTTATAAATGAACGTTGGCATATAAGATAGAACTGTACTTAGTCTGAACGACTAGCCTAAGGATGTAGAGTATTATGCATAGGAGGTAAGGACAGACTGAGTGACATAAGGTGGCTGGGCATGGATTCATGAAAACTATATTACTTGAAATTGCGAGACCAAACATATGACATTATTTAGAAACATTCCATAACTAAGGTATTGAAATACCGATAAATGAATAACTGATAACTGTACACTATGGTCAAGCAAACCCTGAAACTGAATTGAGTTACTGACCCGATTACTAGGCTAGGACTGGGACTGAGATTGTAGCTTAGATGGTAATCAAGACTATAACCGTAACTAAGACTGTAGCTGGGACTGAATACTGGTTTCTGATAACCAAGGTTTAGACTTGTAATGAAGTACTGAATTCTGAGACTGAACACTGGTTACTAAGTACTGAATACTGAAACTATAACTGAGATGCCAACTGAATTTTGATAGTTAAACAACGGGGGCTAACATAAGTCAAAGATCTGAATGCACACTCACACTATGTACTTTCCCAACTTCTAAATACAACCTCTTGCTAGCCATTTACTTGCACACTAACATGACATTCAAGCCTATCTTTATAACTACACCCTCGTGTAAAACAAACATGCAATAATCTTCTCTTAACATGTAACATTTACTCTCTTGCCTTTAAGCAATTGCCCATCATTACACTGTTTTCAAAAAGAGAGCTCACTGAAGGGTTAAATCAGGAGGACCTGAAGCATGAATGGATACTAACTGAACTTGACACTTGACTTAAGCCTAAGGAATAGAATATAAACATCATGGACTCACCAAGAGGTCTAAACTGAGGATATGCATAACATAGTCTTAATTTAACTGATCAGTAGAGGCGTAGCATGAGCCATGGATGCTGAGTATACTGTAAAGCATGATATGTGTACATGAGTCATGAGCTGCATAACTTGAGTTTGGAGTTTTCTGCATTCGTGGGACATGAGTTGTACTACTGAGGAGAATTGAACTAAACTCCTTATGCTGGGACCTGGAATCGTACATGATTCTATGGAAAATATGTAAATATAAGTTGTGTTCATGGAACTGAGATGTGAAGCATGCGTAGGCATCATGCTGACTGAAGTACAAAACTTTACACTGAGATAAGGATGGGTCAAGAATCATTTTCCCTTACTGATTTTCTATATGTATTGCCACTACTACTGGAATCTGAGAGCCTAAATTGGTCACTTGATCTATCATCTCCCCCTTAGAATTAAGCTATCATCATAAATCTGTGAACACTTTACTAAACTCTGAACTGAGCTGTAATCATCATCATATACTTACACTCTGTTCGACACATACTTATCTTACTAAACACATCATCTGCTTCTATCTCTTCATATACTACTAATATTGCATCTCCTAATTCACATCCATACCTTCATACTTAACTCTAGATCAATAATCTTAAATTCTTATTTGCACTGTTCAAGCTTACTGGTCTACCTTGGTACAACTATCCCCATGAATACTTAATCTACTTAATTTGGATAACGTTATACCAAATCTACTACTGCTAAACTCCTGGGTTTATGCCTCTAACTCTAGGTCATATACTATCATAGGATTCTGAGAAGGGATCTGATGGCATATCTAATTTTGGGTTTGCGAATGAGTTCTCATGATCATGAATGAGATCTATACAACTTTGGTACATAACGAAACTAATGGGATACTTTTGAGCCTGTGGGCAATCCCATAATTGTCTGCGGGGACTGTATGAGAAAGCCTAACCCTTAGGACCTTGAGCTTCACTATTTCTATTACTTTAAAAGTAAGGTGGAGTTGACATTTGTGGAGCATGATGAGAACCTACATGAATTTCATAAAGAACCTTTCTATAGCACGATTTGAAACATGAAAGAAGGGAAATAGTTCCTAAAACATCTCATAGCCTCCTGCATATAAGTGTGGTGCACAATACACTCATGCATAAGACTCTACTAGATGTGGCTTTTCAGATTTCCTAGGACACTGTTGAACCTTAGGCTCTAATAACAAGTTTATAACGTCCCAAATTTGGTACCCGGAATGCTACAAGGTGCTCATTACCCTGAAGGACCACAAGTTAACCCATGATTGATATCTGTACCTGTACACTGTATAATATACTATATATATACACACTATAAAAGAATACAAAATAGAAGATGTAAGGTCGTAAGGTTAAAACAGACTAGCTGATAAAACACAACATAAGTGTAGAGTATCAAATACATAAAATAACTGAAATACTGTCTGAATATACTGTAGTCTAAAAGACTCTAAACTGTCTGAAAACTGCGGAGTCGATAGGAAATATCCCTAATTAACTTCGACTACTGAAATAACTAAGTACTGAAATAATGAAATAACAAATTATATCATCCTTGAAGGATGAGGACTCACTGCTGACTGATGATATCTGGAATCTACTGATGCTCTAGAGATCGTGTCTCTGAACCTATGGTATAAGACACCATAGTCCAAATACGTTCGTACTTTGAACGTACTGGTATGCAATTGAGATAGGCTGAATGCAAAAGGGTTTATATGCATGGACAACACTAACTGACTGAATGATATGAATGTAAGAATACATGCATGAATATGTAACTGTAATTGAGATCATGATAGGACTGAATAATAAGTTCTGACTACTGAGTCTGCTGATAACATGGATTTGCAAATATCTGAGTTTACTGATGCTGGGATACTAAATACTGAGGGACTGATACTACATTATGGATATCTAAATAATTATTTTTCGATAGTTCTGATTATGAAAAACTGGTTTGGTTGACTATATCTGACAATCTTAAAGCTGAATACTGATAACATGAGTTTTGTATAACTAGTATACTGATACTGAGTGACTGTATCTAATAGTCTAAGTTTTGATGGAACTAGATGAGTTTTGTACAGTAGTGAGTGACTGTATCTGATAGTCCTAAAATCTGTAGAACTATCTGAGTTTAGTTACTGAGACTGAGAGTAAAATGGTGAGAGGTAATCATCTAACCGATATGCTCCAAAACTGAACGGGTGGGGTCCAACCTGTAACCCCAGTTGGAAAGGTGTCAATACCATGCCATGGGTAAAGACAAGTTGTGAGGTAACCCTCCCTGATAGGAAGCTCTTCCATCAACCCTCCTATAGGAATAACACTAAACGAGATGTATTAGTAGCCCTACGCATAGGGGTACATCTCAACCTGCGCTAGCTACGTAGTTCTGGAACGAAAAGATTGCTTCTAAGGATCACACCCTCCACTGAATAACAGGTGAATCCCCATCCTTGGGTTCACTCAGTGCTATATCCTACTCCCAACTGAATAGACACTCAACTGATTAACTGAACTGAACTAAACTAATACTAATGGTATTGTTTAGTGGAGATAAACTGAGTTCACTAAGTTCCGTTGAATGACGGAATGCTACTAAGACATGATGACTAACTGAGATTACTGAAATTTGTGAGATTACTAAGATTACTGAATGAGACTGGACTGATACTGAGTTTACTGAGTTTTCCTGAGTCACATGACTGACTGAATTCTACTGATCATAGCTTGACAGAAAGTATCGTGAAAATATGACATGGCTCTAGGCACACAACTAAATTGTCGGGTACAAGTACCCCAGGACTTGATAGAATGAAACTGACAAGGCTTGACACTTTTGATCACATGACCAAATATCAATAATTCATAATTTCATAGTTGGGAATTTCATAAAGCACGTGATCATCATAATGTTGTACATGGATAGTAATGCGTATAAAGATGGCATAATTTCATGCTTCTAATCTTATGAACATCCCATCAAGCAATCACAATGCATAGGTTTAACATGACAATCACCTTAATAAAATAGGTATAGCATAACTTAAGAGGCATAATATGATCTTGACACATGGAACTAAGTACTTGACCATCATTCAATCATTGGGGCATATTATCAAACACCTTGCATGCACACTTAGGGCATAGGTATGATTATTAATTTAATACAACATGGTCCCACAATTTAACTCAATTGCATAAATTTCAAATCTATACTAACATGGTTTCATAAAAACATGATAAAGAGGCAATTTTGGCAATCATACAACAATAACAATATGAACATAATCAATTCAAAACAAGAATATCATGACATATAGTTTAAAATAGGGTTCTTGAGCTTCATGGATGAAAGGAGTCCATGAATCAACACTGTGTATACCTTAGTTCTTGATTCAACGAAGATTGAATGAGATATTCATGAATTTGAGTCTTGGATTTGAATCCCTAATTGAAAACCCTAGCTTATTCTTGAGAGAAACTTGAGAGAAACACTATGTTTTAGATAAAAAATGACTGAGTCACATGTTATTGGGTTTAAATAGGGGTGGAAAATTGACCCTTTTAACCCTTAGATGCGTATTTTCATTTTTGTGAAAATTTTCCAATTATAATCCTTAGCGCGATGCGCCACTATTGCACCAAGTCACTGGAACTAGAAAAATGGGAAATTACATAGTGGCACGACGTGGGGCTATCGCGTTGCCACTTTGTTTGTGACCTGGAAGTTTGGTGCGATGTGGAGACATCACGCTGAGACACTGGAAAAATGACAATTTTGAATTTGAGCCCTGGCGCGACGTGCCATAATCATTGAGGCTCTGCGGTCGGGAACCTGAGCATCTAAACCTATAATATGAGACATTATAGTGCAAGAAATGAGTATGCAGTCAGTACTTTGAATGTACTAGTATGCTAAATGAGGTTAGGATGATATGCATGGATCATAAGAATGAATAATAACTGACTGAATAAAAAACATGAGATAACTGGTGTGTAGTATGCGAGAAAGCTGTAAAATCTGAGAATGCATGATCAAGCATATGATATGATTCTGGGGTAGTCTATAAATTGAAATACTAAAATACTATTACTGAGCAACTAATAGCTATATGCCATGGTCAAGCAAAGCGTGAAAACTAAACTCTGAACTAAATACTGGACTGAGAATGTGAGAGCTATCATCTAACTGACATGCCCCAAATGAGCTAATTGGGGTCCAACCTATGACCTCAATTGGAAGGGTGTCAGTATTCATAACCCCTAGGACTCAATAGCACAACAATAAGAACACATGAAAGCTTTGAAAACCATAATAGGGAATCACTACTCAGAATCTATCACTTTGACATTTCGTCAAACACATGGGGATCAAGATTTCAACATGGGAAAACTTTTAATCATGATGAGATAACCCGATCAAATGGCGAAATCATAAATTGAGGATTTATTTCGAATTCTCATGAACATGATATGGGATCCACAATATTTAAAATATACTATAATGCATTCCACTTGAAATAAATTATACTCTTTACCTAAAATTTAAATGGCAAGAAATTCATGGACTTGAGCATGGGAATGAATGAAACATATGGTATAACATGATTGCAATACTAAACCATACTTAGGGATTTAACAATGAAATTTCATGCTTCAAATATGTAAGGGCTGGTTTCAACGAAAATAGATTGTAAACATCATGTATAATCGAAATTCATAAAAGCTTTATGGACATAAATCATTATAAACATGTAATTTGATAATTTAAAATATGAAAGATTGATTCTTGGACTCCATGGGTGAAAAGGTCCCATGGATGAACATCTAACATACCTTAACTGAAGATTTTTTGAAGATTGCTTGAACTTAGTAGCTTGGAACCTTGATTTCTTGAGAAAGAAACTTGAATTTGTCCTTAGGAAAGGGGAGGATTTTTATGTGAGTTTATTTGAAGAAGATGGGCAAATAATGCCCTTTTTTGAGTTATAAATTGTGTTTGGACGACTAGGGATGAGAAAAAAGGACTAAAATACCCCTTGGCCTCTTTTTCCCATGTAAATAACCCTCGTGGCGTGACCCTCAGAAAGATGGAATGGACCTCACATTGCACCTCCCAGAAAAAAGAAATAGACCTCGCGTCACGAGCCTATCGTGAGACCTTACTATTTCTCACAAAAATAGTCACAACTTTTTGTCTAGGTATTGAATTAAGGTGAAATTGGGATCGTTGGGAAAATAATTCAATTATGTACGACGTACTGGTTATTGAGCTGAAAAATTCCACATATATAAAAATTTATGCATGTTCAAAGTCAACCCTTGTAGAATCAAATACCAAACTTTGGACGAATCAAAGGCTCTTAGCTCAACTTTGTTCTAAGTGATTCTTATGAATATTTTTTGACCTTGAAATTACTTCATACACTAGGATATAGATCATGACACGTGTCATAAAAAAAATTAATGGAATTAGAGTCAACACACGTAAGAATGATACTTCAAAGTCCAGCCCAAAAATATGGGCTGTTACATTGGACCCTGATCAGCTTAGATTGGGGCATGTCAGTTAGATGATACCTCCCACGGTTTTAGTTTTAGCACTCAGTTTAGAATTTAGTTCAGTCTTGCCTAACCATAGCATATAGTTTATCAGTTATTCAATTACCCGATTTCAGTATTTCAGTTTACAGACTATTTTAGAACTTTTTTATGCTTGGTCATACATTCTCAATCTTTACAGTTTACATGCATTCTTACTCAATACCTCATGCTATACCTTCAGTTAGTTATTACTCATGCACATAAACCCATGCATATCAGCGTAACACCGTTTAGCATACCAGTACATTCAAAATAATGATCGTATACTCATTTCTTGTGCTATGATGTCTTATATCATAGGTTCGAATGCTCGAATTCTCGATTGTACTTAGACTTTCTAGTGCATCAGCAACAACAGCTGTGCTGAGTCCTCATACTTCAAGGAAGAGTTATCTTATATTCAATTATGTTAGTAGTTCAGCTATTTAGTCAGTCAAAGTTAGTTGAAGGCTTGTCCCATCAACTCCACAGTCAGATAGTTTAGAGGTTTTCAAACTAGTACAGATAGTTGGTTTGTTTTCAGTTGTTATTATCAACTATTTTATCAGTATTATTTTACAAACATTATCAGAACTATGATTAAAAACCTTATGGAATTTTTGATTTAAATTTTGCATATGATCTTTTGTTATTAGTTTTACCCAATTCTTACAGCAGGTATCAGTATCATGGGTTAGCTTGTGGTCACTTGTAATAGTAAGCACCGTGTGGCATCCAGGGTGTACTCTTGGGGTATTAAAAACTTGGTATCAGAACCTATAGTGTCCTAGGGAGTCTGAAAGCTATGTTGAGCAGAGTCCTATGCATGGGTGTGAAGTGCACCACACTTATGGACAAGTGGCTACAAGACATTTTTAGGAAAAATTTCCCTTCTTTTAGTGTTCATATCGTACGAATGAGCATGATATCAAGTTGAATTCTCTGTATAATTTAATTTTTCCTTCTGTTTACAGAATATGCCTCCCAAAAGGACAAACGGAAAAAGAATCAAAAACCAGCTAGTACCTCAGCCCGTTTGAGAAGATCCCCTAATAAACATGTTTCTCATGCAGAGTTCAAAGCTATATTCACTACTCTAGATCACTCTGTAGTAGCTCAGAATATTTAAACAGCTATAGTCCTAGCCAACCCAGTGGCTAATACTACCGCAGCTAGGATTCGAGACTTCACTCAAATGAATCCTTCTTTGTTTTCGAGATCCAAATCAAATGAGGATCTGCAAGAATTCCTTGACATAATTCAAAAGGTGACTAACATTATTAGTGTAAATTCTAGTGAGAGTGCTGAACTGGCTGCTTACTAGTTATAGGATGTAGCTCACACCTTGTTTAAGTAGTAAAAAAGGGATAGGGGCACAGATGCAAAGCCTATAGAATAGGAGGAGTTTGCTACAACCTTCTTAGATAGATTCTTCCCGTTGGAGATGGGAATCTAAAGTGTTAGAGTTTATCAAGTTGAAGCAGGGAAATATGAGTGTGAAAGTATATTCTCTCAAGTTTACTCAGTTAGGCAGGTATGCTCCTTATGTGGTGGCTGATAATAGATCTAGGATGAACAAGTTTATGTTTGGGGTATCTGATAGTGTGGTCAAGGAGTGTAGGACTGCGATGTTAATTAAGGAGATAAACATATCTAGGCTTATGGTCCAAGATCAACAGATTAAGGAGTAGAAGCTTAAGGAGAAGGAAAAAGAGAATAAAAGAGCCAAAACAGATAACCTTAGTTTGCTCAGCCAAGTTCAGAGGGTGGTAATCGTTCTCAGACCATTTAGAAGTTTTCAGCTCCAGCTCTATCTTCAGTTAGTGCGCCAGTACCGAAGTTCAGGAATGACAGTTGTGATGGGGTGCCAGGATCCAAAACCTAGGGTAGTATTAGGAGTGGCTGTTCCCATCCATTTTGCAGAGAATGTAGTAAAAATCACCTAGGTATATGTAAAGCTGGTAGTGATGTATGTTTTGGATGTAGAAAGCCAGGCAACAGGATATAGGAGTGTAGAGTAATGGCACAGAGGGGAAAGAATTTGCTCCAACAAGGTTAGTCCAACCATCCTCCAATCCCATCTAATCACTGACTCAGCAAGGTGCCGCTTCTAGCGTAACCAGTGGCTAACGTCTGAATAGGCTTTATAAACTTTAGTCCCGATGTGATCACAAAAGTTCTCCTGATGTGGTTATGGGTACGTTACAGGCCTTTCATATTCTTGTGTATATTTTACTAGACCATAGATGTAATGCCCTAATTTTCTGAATCGAAACACTACACAGTGCTCATGACCTCGAAGGACCACACGATAACCCATGACTAATATTTGTACCTATATACTGCATAAAACACTATATAATGTGGAAACATGAATTGAAAGGCCATAAGGTTCAATACTAATACATAACTGAAAATAGGGTATAACAATACCAAAACAACTAAGATAACTGTTTGAACATACTATAGTCTGAAAGCCTCTAAACTTGTTTGAATAAGGAGTTGATGGGACATGTCCCCAACTAACTCCAACTACTGAAATAGACTGAAAACTGAAATAGTAATGTAATCATCATGTCCTCAAAGGATAAGGACTCACAGCTGACTCTGACTGTTGAACTAGGATGCTACTGATGCTCTGGAGCTCGTGCTTCTAAACCTATGGTATAAGACACCATAGCAAAAATGCGTTAATACTTTGAATGTACTGGTATACAAGTGAGGTAGACTGAATATAATAGGTTTATATGCATGAACAATACTAACTGACTGACTAACATGAAGGTGAAATACATACATGCATACGTAACTATAACTGACATTGTGATAGGATTGAATATTATAGTTGAATTGTGGCCAGACGGACATGTTGGAGTAAAATAGGTATAACTTTTTGCTCCGATATCAGATTTGGGTGAAATTAGTATTGTTGGAAAGATAATTTAATTATATATCTGTTTATAGGTCTTGAGATAAAAAATTCATAGTATAAAGTGAGATATGCTCATTTGAAGTTGACTATAACAATATCCTTCCCAGGAATTCAATCGGTAAGGAATGTTTTGATTTGTCTGATAGCTGGGAGTTATTTGAAGCCTTAATATACATCTAAATTACTCATAAAAATATAAAAGAACCATGATGTACCATGCATGATCTTCAAGCATGGCGCTAATATTGGTTTGGATTTTTTGAGGTATTACAATAGAGCTTTACTTTCTCTTTTAAACCCCCCTATATAGCTATCAACCTCGGTGTGAGAACCAAAATATTAGTGGAGCCCTTTTCAGTGTCTATCTGAGTGGGTAAATCTATCCTAGCCAAAAGGGTATACAGAAACTGCCAGATTTTAGTATCCCAGAAAATTACTTCAGTTGATTTCAGAAATAGAGCCATTCAATTTTAGTTTCCTGATGAACTAGTCATTGAATAGAGGGATAATATTGTTTGAATTCAGTAGATTTATCATTCATGGGGCTAGTTGTATGAAAGGTGAATCAGTAGGCTTGAAATAGTGTATCTAAGAATTTGAGCTAAGTATTATGGTGTGGGTGTGCTTATGTAGCATCCTTGAGTGCTAAGTTTGAATGGGGCTAGTAATATAGTAGTTGATATTCTTACCAGCTAAATTATGGACTATAGCATGTTGAGGTTGGAGATCTAAGTGTAATGATAATTCTCATGGTTTAGTGAGAAGAGTAAGTATATAGATCGAATAATTAGTAGGCTATAAAGGAAGTTATTGTGGTTCAATAAGGGGTTGAGAATATCCATGTTAAGTGATAGAATCTAATCTTGAATATTTGAAGGTTGAGCTAATAAAAAGGAGAGTTGAAACTCTAGTTAGTGTGAAATCATAAATGGTGATACTCAGCAAGGTTCTAAGTTGGTCAGTGTTTAAGTTGTTGTAAAATGATTATTGAGGATATAGAAAGCTAAGAATTGTATATCAAAAGTAAGTACTAGTAGTGGGCCTTACATTATTGGGTATAGTCTTTTGGAATAAGTATAGTGTTTATGTGCATTATTCTACCCCAGACTCTAGAGTAAAGTGGTAGCAGTTCAGTTTAGAGTTATTGATTAAACGGTTCACAAACTTAAAATGATGGCTTTAAGCTAAGGGGGAGATGATAGAGCAGATAACCAAGTCAGGCTCTCAGATCCTAGTAGTGATGCTAGGATGGGTAGAGAAGCAGTAGGAGAGAATGATGTCCAACCTATTCTTATCTCAGTGCAAGGTTTTTCAGTCATCATAATATCTACTCATGCCTTACATGTCAACTCCATGATCATAGTTCATGTTCATGCACATCATAAAGAATCATGTACACTTTCAATCCCTAGTATAAGGAGTTCTAGTTTGCTTAGTAAGAACCATGTTCCATGAATTTAGAAACTCCAAACTCAGGTCATGCAGCTCATGACTCATGTACTCATGTTTTACAGTATGTTTCATTCTAGTACTCATGCTACACTCTCAATGATCAGCAAAAATTTAGATTTTTGTTAAGTATATCCTCAGATTTGGTTTCTTTGATGATTCATGTCGTGGATACTCTATTCCTCAAGCCTTAATTTTAGATTCCAGATATTTAGTCATGATTCAGTCTATCCCATGCATCATCTCAGTCTATTCTTGGTATTTTAGCCAAGTCAATATCATTTGGGGGGGTGAACTATCCCTAGGGAGAGATGTCGTAATGCCTCGAGTTTTCATGTCCTAAATCTCTTATATTTTCTTCATGAAACCAGATCCAGCTTGAGGTACTAGTTAATCATAAGTGAACTCTCTCTTCCTATATCAGCCTTATAACCATTCTTATATTATGCTCAGACTTAGTTATGAAGTCATGTTCCAAGTGTTCATAATGCAATCTCATTTGCTTTAGTACTCTCAGTCTAACTAGTCTTATTCGAGGACAAATAATTCCAAGGAAGAGATAATGTAACACTCCATATTTTTAGGCTAGACTTTGAAGTGTCGTTCTTACCTGTATTGACTGTAACTCCATGAATTTTTTTTGAATACACGTGTCATGATATTTATCCTAGTGTGTTAAGTGATCTAGAGGTGAAAATGTTCATAAGAATCACTTAGAACAAAGTTTAGCTAAGATCTTTTGATTTGTCCAAAGTTTGGTATTCGATTCTACAAGGGTTTAATTTGAACGTGTATAAATTCTTATAGTCATTGAAATTTGCATATCAAGACACCCCAAATTGTAGATAATTGAGTTAGCTTTCCAATGATACCAATTTCACCTTAATCTGATACCCGAGCAAAAAGTTATAGCCATTTTTGTGAGAGAGGCAGTGAGGGCGCGCGATTAGCTCGCAACACATGCTCCATTTCACCCCTTAGGGAGCATGTGATGTTTCATGCAGCTCACACTCTATTTCAGTGCTCCATATCATGCGATGTACGCTCCATAGCACGCTTCCAAAAATTTCCATCTTTCTGTCACATTTTTCCAAGAGCATTTCAGTCCTTTCCCTTCACCTAACTGATTTAAAAAACGGGATTTAGGGTCCCAAAAGCTTAAGTTACTATATTATTCATAAAATTTCCCCCAATTGAAAGTATTCCCTTTCAAGAACAAGCCCTAGCCCTTCAATTCAATATCAATCCTCAAGAATTCACTTTCCCGAATTCTTCAAGCAAGGTATGTTAGATGTTTATCCATGGGCCCTTGCCACCCATGGAGTCCAAGAACCCAAATTTCATGTTTAAAAGAATGATCTTTATATGTTATTATGAACTTTATCCATGAACTCCATGAATTTTGATTTTACATGATATTTACAAGTAATTGTTGTTGAAATTAAACCTTACATGTTTGAATGGTGCTATTCGCATGTTAAATCCCTAAAATCTAGAACTTGTAGTGTTTTAATTATGTTAGCATCTCATGTTTTGACTATTCTCATTCTCAAGTCTATGAATTTTAAGTGTTTGATGAAATGGCTAAATGATTGGGGTTTGAATAATGACTCTCTATTATGTTTCCAAGAGCTTTTTGATAGAAAGAGTCCTTACATGTTGAAAGTTGTGAAGTATGTTTAGCTATATCTTGGTAATCCAATATTCAAGTTATGTTTTCAATTGATTTCACATGGAATGCATTCTAGTATGTTTTAAATATTGTGACTTCCATACCATGTTCTTACTAATTCAGAATAAAACCCTTCGTTTATGATTTGTTCATGTGATTGTGCTATATTTCCATGTTTAAAAAGCAACCCCATGTTGTAGTCTTATTCCCTATGTGTTTGATGAGATGTGTAAGTGAATAATTGTGAAAATATCCTTCCATGGTTTCAAAGCTTTTATGTGGTCCTATTGTTATTACTATCAAGTCCTGGGGTCTATGAATACCCAAAATTTCGTTGTTTACTTAGTTTCAGTAGCTTCAAAATAGTTTCAGATCAATCATAAGCATTACCACTCAATTAGACTTCACGATCAGTTACTTGTCCAGTTAAGTTGGTTAAGTACAGTAATCAGTGTCATTCAGTTGGGAGTATGATTCAATACCAAGCGAACCTAGGGATAGAGACTCACCTGCCAGTTAGGACAAAGTTCTTAGGAGAAATCCCTAAGTTCTAAAACTATATAGCCAGCGTAGGTTATGAGATGTTATCCGCTAGTTTAGGACTGACACTCTTAGGGATCACCTTCCAGTTTAGGACTGATCTCAGGATTCACTCACCAAATTAGGACTGACTCCACAACCATTGTTAGTACCCTTGGAATGGTACTCACACCCTTTCAACTGAGGTCATAGGTTGGACCCCGATTAGCTCAGACTGGGGCATGTCGATTAGATGATACCTCCCACAATTTCAGTTTTAGTACTCAATTCAGAATTCAATTCAATCTTGCTTGACCATAGCATATAATTTATCAGTTATTCAGTTACCAGATTTCAGTAGTTCAGTTTGCAGACTATTTCAGAACTTATTTTATGCTTGGTCATGCATTTTCAGTCTTTATAGTTTACATGCATTCTTACTCAGTACCTCATGTTATACATTCAGTCAGTTAACATTATTTAGCCTACCAGTACATTCAAAGTACTGATCGCATACTCATTTCTCGCACTATGAAGTCTTATATCATAGGTTCGTATGCTCGGATTGCCGATCGTACTTAGACTTTCTAGTGCATCAACAACAGCAGCCGTGGTGAGTCCTCATCTTTCGAGGATGAGTTATCTTATTTTCAGTTATGTCAGTAGTTCCACTATTTAGTCAGTCGGAGTTACTTGGGGGCTTGTCCCATCGACTCCACCGTGAGACAGTTAGAGGCTTTCAGACTAGTACAGTCAGTCTATCAATTTTTAGTCACTACTATCAACCATTTTATCAATATTGTTAGTATTGTTTTACAGACATTATCAAAAATATGATTTAAAGCCTTATGGAATTTTTTAGCTAAAATCCGCATATGATCTTTTATTATCAGTTTTACCCAGTGCTCACAACAGGTACCAGTATCATGGGTTAACTTGTGGTCATTTGTGACCGTTAGCACCGTGTGGCATCCAGGGTGTACTCATGGGGCGTTACATAGATATTATACATAGCAGATTATTTTTTCTAAAGTTCAGGTTCTAGTCCTAGTTCCCTATCAACAGAATCAATGGAAATAAAATTAAGAACGTAAATAAATAAACAAATAAACACAATAAAGGTCATAACAAAATCAATAACGAGTAATGAAAGAAGAAATGAGAGTGGTGTTCTGCTCCCATGTCAATTAGTGTGGATGCGGTGGAGCGAAAAGAATGGATAAAGAGGAGTGCGACATTTCAGGTCTTCCTTTTCTTCTCCCTTATTCTCCTGTTTGAATATGAATATATGTCCGAAGTCTAAGAGAGATGCTTGTAGGGTAGATGTACAAGTATGATTGATTTTCAAGTCTCAATTTTTGCAAGAGTCTCAAATTGAGACTCCATTTTTTCTCCAAAGTATTCATACAAATTAAAAGAAAAATGATTAGAAGGTCGAACGATGTTTACTGATGTCAAAACTTTGAAATCTATGGCGGGATATTTACTGAAATAAAGCATGGCAATTTTGATTTTTTTTCAAATAGACAGCTGAAAAATAGTTAACTTCCACTGATTTGCAATAGAGATTAAGGAAAAGACCATGGTAATTTCGAACTCCAAACAATCCATACCACGTTATTATGAACAAGATACACCTTTAGCTGCTATTTGAATAAAATATATATCCTCATGTTTACTAGGTTTAAACTAAAAAAAAAATATTAAATAAAACATGAGTAAAATAACGATTCAAGAAAATTCAAGGCATGATGACATTTAGGACCTTAACTTATCCACGCCTTTTGCTAAACAAAATATGTACAGACTTACAAGAATGACAAAAGATTTTTTTGGAGGAAGTTCGACAAAGAGCAACATAATATCTTCGAACTAAACAAAAAGCAGTACACCCTTTGGTAAAATTTTTTTCCACAAAGAGAGAGAATTCGACATGTATATTAACGAATGGGTGGTGAGTGAATCTATCGGCCCCACTTTGTACAACATTTAAAACGCAACAACATCATGAGATACTAAATTGTTTTCACATTGTACACTCAACCGAGGATAACATTTCAGATTCAAAATCAGAAGTAATGAAGAGTTATGGACACCAACTATTAAACTCTTAAAAAACTTCTAACTAATTGGACGCAAACTAGGCAACGAACAAAGATAAAACAGGACTAAAATTAAGAACCCTCTACATGCATGTTTGCTATAATCTATAAGCAGGGTAAGAAAATGAGTTGGACCATGTCCGAGATTAAATTTGGCCACACAAGGGCCTAATGCATATTCTCGAGCCCATGGACAGAAATTTAAAATACTTAAAACATGATTCTAAAGTACATGTTGAACTTTGGATGTTATGGTTCCAAACGTAAAATTTTCCGGTTTACATAAATCATCGATTTAGATGAAAAAGAGGCTAAATCTTAGAATTAGAATCACAAGCTTTCAAATGGTTGCTGTAACCTTTCTACATAAGCTACAACATACTTAAACTGCCTTTAAATAGTGATAAATATGACAAAATACATAATCGAAGGTAGCATAAATAGTAGTTCAAGACAAATAGATACCATCTCTTCAACATATGTGATTAGTTTAAGATCGCTTCGCCTGAGAGTCTTTTAGTCCTTGCCATCGGGTCACATGCTAATTTTCATTTTACAATATATGAAACACAAATTTTGAACACATACTTGAAAGAAAATTTGAGCAAAATACAAACAGAACATTTGAACGGCTACATCTTTTCTAGGAATCTAAATGGAATGAGAAGACAAAGAGTGAAACCAACCTTTTGTGGAGCAGTGAACGAGGGTGCTTTGGTAACTGATCTGGGCTCGAACTTAAGCGATAGGCAAACTCAGAATACATTCGATGGCTAGCATTTCAACAGAGACCAAACAAGAATGTAAAAAAATTCTTTAGAGTAAAATTAGTAGCTGAAATTGTGTATGGGCGGCTGAAAGCTCGTCAAGACTGAAATCCAAAGGGACGAGGTAGATGGATGCAAGCAGATGTTATATTCCGAGCTTTTTTAGGGTGGAGATTACTGAAAAACTTTATGCAGGGGGTTTGCTGCTGATCTCCTATTCTAAAACGAGTTCAAGGGTTAGTATTTATAGAAAAATAACTAGGGATTCAAACTCTCATTTTGGGCGGGATTTAACTTTGAATTCATGCTCAAAGAGACGGTCACATCCGAACGTTTGAGATAAGATTTGCAGGATTCACGAGATTAAAGTGACATAGCACTGAAAAGAGGTGACATAGCACTGAAAAGAGGTACCTAACCTCTGTCAATGGTTGACATAGCTCATTACTTTTCTGAAAAATGCAAGTGAGAGAGAGAAAATATAGGTGCGGTTGTATGGAATGAAACCTTATCTGATCTAGAACATAGAGAAGACACTTTGGACATTTCCTATAACTAATTTGGGGATAAAATGGGTAGTACAAAGTATTTTAGAACTGGCTATTGTGTTTGGGTATTGGGCTGATGCACATGGGTTTTAAACAAAATTAATTTCCTGGGTAGATTTGGTAGTCCAATGCAATAGCAGTCCAGGCTTTTTTATTCCTTTAATAAGTTTTTTGAGCCTCTAATTTAATAAATAGTATAATATATACTAATGAGATATCAAAAATAGAGTATTAATGTTTATAGCTTTCCGCTAATGATTTAACATAAATATTAGTTACGAAATATTGATTTATAAATAAGTTTTTTTTTTTTGGTTCAAGGTTCTTGTATTATTAATAACCAAAATCTATCTTTACAAAGCTGAGTAGAAGTTGACCATCTATCTCCACTATCTAACACTTAACATTATCTAGATATCACTACCTATTACATTTCAAAGAAAACATCACCAGTTTGTACATACTCCTAAGGAAAGTAATTTAGCTTGTTCAGTATATTCCTCCAGGATGCTATATGACTTCCCTGTATGTGTAGGTGCATTACTATACCATTACATGTGTGCTTAATCACTGCTTGTCCCTTCTTGAATCTCAGTGTGTTCCTGTTATGCCATATACTATAGACGACCATTGCAAATGTGCTGCAAATGGCTTTAGCATAAGCTCCCTTTTTCTTAGCTACTGTGCTCATCCAGTTAAGTTCCTGCTGCCATGTGCCAATGCTTCTTCTGATTTGCAACCAATTTAACATTCTTCTCCACACCTGGTTGTTGTACGAGCAACTGAAGAACAGGTGGTCAAAATTTTCTGTGTCCCCGTCACAAAATATGCAATTCATTGGTACTTGGATTCCTATCTTTTGAAGCCTCACTACTATTGCCAATCTTTGTTGCACTGCCAACCAAAGTATGAACTTGAACCTCGGGTGCACTTGCTTGTGTAAGGTTATATTCTTCTATGGAACCTTAAGCAGTTGAGGCATCATGGATTGATATGCTCGTTTTATTTTGAACTTGCCACCTTGCACTATCTTCTCTAATAGATTCTGGATTGAGCCCTGGTACTGTTGCTGTGACATCACCACTTGTCTACTGTCAATTATTTTTTCACCACCCATGCTGCATTTTTGGGACTTGGCATTATTTCCAACACATTATTCTTAATAAAGTAATAGTGCACCCACTTGATCCACGTTGTCTTTCTTCATAGATATAGCCTACATGTGCTTCAGAATGGCTTCTTTGTTCCACTTCTTGAGATCTATTACATTCAGAGCCTGGATAGTAAATTTTTTCCCATGCCACTAGAGCCTTCCTTGATATACCATCTTTACCTGTCTAGAGGAAGGTTCTGCATATGGCCTTCAACATTTTGATCACTCTTTGTGGCAGAACAAAGATTTATGACTAGTAGCTTTGCATTCCAAATAGCACAGACTTTATGAGCTGGATCCTTCCAGAATATGACAATAGTTTAGCTGACTAGCAGTTTATCTTAGCTGTAAACTTTTCATCTAATGGTATACATTGGGAAACTATCATTTTTTTAGTGGACAAAGGAACCCCCAAGTACTTGAATGGAAGTTGTCCTTCCATATAACCTAACTTTTGTATTATCTCTGTTATTAAGATGCTGCTAGTACCTGCTATATATATTGAGCTCTTCTCCTAATTTGCTTTCAGCCCAGATTCATTTGAGAATTTTTGAAGTGTATCTTGCATTAATGTTATAGAGGTTAAATCAGCCCTGCAGCACATAAGTTGATCATCCGCAAAACACATATGTATTACTCCAAATCTCTTGCACCTAGGATGGAAGTGGAATTGCTTATTGAGAAACAACTGATTCAGTTCCCTTTTCAAGTATTCCATTATAATAACAAAGAGGTAGAGGGACATGGGGTCACCTTGCCTCAGTCCTCTCTTTGCTTGGAATGGTTATTTTAGTTCTCCATTTAGCATTTGTGAATAAGTAACTATTGACACACCCTCCATTATCTAGTTGATGAAATTTTGAGGGAACCTTAGTTCTATCATCATGGCTCGTAGGAACTGCCACTCCAATGTATCATATGCTTTCCTTATATCTACCTTTAGCATACATCTAGGTGAAATCCATTTTTTGGTGTAGCCCTTAAATAATTCATGACTCAACAGAATATTGTCAGAGATGTTCTTTCCCTCCACAAAAGCTAATTAGGACTTGCCTATCAATCCATTTATCATTTTCTGCATCCTGTTGGTGAGGGGTTTTGCAACTAGCTTGTATAGAGTGGAAAATAAGCCATGGCTCTGTAATCCTTCACCTTTGTAGGTGAAGGAACCTTTGGAATTAAAGTTATGTCAGTGCAGTTCCATGCTTTCTTCATCTTGCCCTCAGAAAAGAATTGTTGTACAGCTTCATACATACTCCCCGTTACCTCTTCCCAGTTTCTTTTGAAGAACTCAATGGGGTAGCCATTTATTCCAGGGCTTTTGTCTAAAGGAATGCCTTTGACTGCTTAATCAATCTCCTCTAGACTTACTTATTGTATAAACATCAATTATTGGTCCCTTTGAAGACAAGGACCAACTTTAATCACTATTGCATTTGGGTATGGTAGTTCTATCTCACTTTCTCCCATGAGTGATCTGAAGAATAATACAAATTCTACTTCCACTACCTTAGGGTCAGTTAGTTTTACTCCATTCTCAGTGTATGTAGAAGTGATAGCATTGTGAGCTGTTTTGATCTTCACTTGAGCATGAAAGTACTTTGTATTAGCATCCCCACTATCAATCTAGTTCACTCTTGATTTCTGTCTTTGTACTTATTCCTCAATGAGGCTCTATTTTTTAATATCTGCTAAAATTGCCTTCTCCTGCTCAAATAAATCTTGTTCAAGCAGTTGGTTAGCAATTTGAGCTTGGATAGTCTCTAATTGTTGCCTTGCTTGATTGAGTTTCTGTGCATATGAGGCCATGTAGTTATTCAGATCCTTTATCTCCACTTTTAGTTTCTTCAATTTGTCCCATAATCCTTACATTGTATCTCCTCTTATTGATCTCTGCCAAACCCTCTTCACATGGTCTTTAAACTCAGGATGCTCAAGGACTGTAACATATAGCTTGGAAGGTCTTGGTTTTAAGTTGATCCTCTGTGTGCATTGGACTAAAGCTGGTGAGTGGTCTGATATATTTGGTTGCAAATAGTCTTTCTGTACATGCCCAAACTATTGCAGCTACTCATAGTTCCCAAACACCTAATCTATTTTACTATACACCCTGTTGGGGCCCTACTACTTATTGCACCATGTATAAAATTACCCCTGAGATCTAAGTGGCGTGAGTTGTAGATTCTCAACTATTTCCTTAAATCTCTGCATTTCAGACTTAGTTACTGGTTGCCCAATTCTTCCATCTGCCATAAGTACATTATTAAAATCCCCACTAAGTATCCAAGCCTCTTGCACATTAGCCCCAAGATTCACCAACTCACTCCATAGTTCTGTTCTCTGAGTCAGTATATTCTTAGCATAGACCACATTGATTATAGCTGAAAAGTTTCTACTAAAATCCTCAACCTTGTAGTGAACAAATTGATTATGCACATTTAGGATTTGAATATTAATGTATTACTTATGGGTGCCGTATTTATGTTATGTAATCTTGTGCTGTGCTTTACTATGTGTTTGTGTGGTACCTCGTGTCTTGAGCCGGGGGTCTATCGGAAACAGCCTTTCTACTTCTTCAGAGGTAGAGGTATGGACTGCGTACATCTTACCCCCAGACCCCACTAGGTGGGAATACACTTGGTTTGTTGTTGTTGTTGTTGTTATAGGATTTGAATATTAACATGTTTCCTCCATAACAACCATATTATTCCATTCTCACTTTGTGGGTAGTTGTAAAAATAGTTCCACTCTTTTGAAAATCACAACAGCACAGTCTTAGCTTTACTCTCCTTTATTCTAGTCTCTATGCAACCAAACATATTAACTTTATTCGTTTTTAGAAATAGGAGCACCTCTTTCTGTTTGAAGGGCTAGTTCAGCCCTCTTACATTCCATGTGCATATTATCATGGTGGCTGAAAGCCAGGGGACTGCCTTGGGGAGCTTGGCTTGCTCTCAACCATGCTCACCAATACAACAAAATGATTACCTGGATTCTCTTTAGGGATTGAGATTGGATGCGTAGTAGTTGGTGCATCTTCTTTAGTACCCCTGTTGTCTCGGATTTTTATGCTTTGTTTATCACCAGGTTCCTTAGTCTCGCTGCCTTGTGGATCTTCTTGTCAATGTTGCCATTTTGCACTACTCTTCTCCTTCTTTTACCTCTTTTTTCCTTTTAGGGGGTTCTTTGAATCCCCCCTCTTCCTGACCTTGTGGATTTTCCACATTCTCTTCTTTCTTCCTGCTCCAGTATTTTTCTGTATTATGCCCAAATCTTATACATTCATTACAAAATTTTGTCTTCCAATCATACGCTACTGCCTGCTCAATTGATCTATATGAGGTTTTTATCACAATCATATCAACCATCAGTTGCGATATATCCACCTCTATCAAGACCCATGCAAAGGAAATTCTGGTCATGTCGGCAGTGTATTTGTCAGTGTTCAATGGCTTTCCCACAACACTAGCCACCTTGCTTAGAGCTTCTTGCGACTAGTACCCTACTGGTAATCCATGGAGGTTCACCCACAGCTTAATTGTGGTCATGGATTCTTCATCAAACACAAAATTCACCACCCACGACTTTAGTATAAATGGTTGTGATATGTATATGGCCCCTTTTAGAGTACCTCAGCTCGACCTCTACTGTTTCTAATCGAAATACATAGTACCCTTCATTATGGTAGAGTATTTGGGGCTTCTTCACAAAGTTCCATACATTGTCACAAAATTATCCATAGAATTCTCATATGGAGTTTCTCCCAATACACAGCCAATAAGAGAGGTGGACTAATGTTCATCAGCTACTTTGATGTCTTCCGTTGTTAATTCCACTACCATTTATCCATCTCATTGATTAGGTGGACTATATACTAGTTTAATTTATAAATAATTTACTAAGTAGGAAACTCTATATAACGCGACGATAGCAAGCAAATTAATTAAATAAGGCACAGGTTAATAATACTAACTTTGACACTAAATTACTTAATTTTATTAGTAATTATAAAATGCGATAACATTACATTCTCTTTTTTAATTACAATATCAATAATAATAATAATATCATAGTAATAATAAGTTATTTGAATGATGATAATAATAATAATTTGTTTGAATGATAAAAAGAAATAATGGTAAAAATAAAGCATATGATTTATAACTACTTAGAAGCTCGAAAAAAATAAATTAAAAGATAGGAGGGTCAAAATTGGGTGTCAACATAAGCATAGTCTTGAGTATGTTTAAGATATCTCAAAATTCTTTTTATTGTCATCCAATGAGTTTGATTGAGATTGCTCATGTACCGACTTAATTTACTAATAGCACATGCTATATGTGGTTACGTCCAATTCATGATATACATCAAACTTTTTAATATTTTTGCATGATGTGCTATAGAAATATAGCACTTTCATGCTTAAAACAAGGAAAATTTGCAAGTTTCTAGGGTTATTTTGTTATATATGATGCGTTTTAGGTATGTTTTGCAGGAAATCATATTTTGGATGCTAAGTTCGTGAAGAAGATGAAAAAGGTGTTTTTGGCTACTTTTTGGAGCAATTATAGATGTCCGGGACACTTTTTGGCTTGTTCGTGATCAAAGCATGTTCTAGAATCGAAGAAGAGATGAAAAGATGACTCCCGACACTTACTAAGTCAACATATGGACAAGTAGGACCTACGGACCGCAAGTAGGCAAAGCAAGTACTAGATGTCCAAAATCCCGAGAGCTAACCTGTAGGATTTTTATATCCTGGTACCTACGCCCACCTTGCTGACCGCAGGTACTACCTATGTCCAAGGTCGGGGTGCAAGTGCAGACTACATGTGGCCACCGACCTTGTTTTCTCCTATTTTATTCAGGCTTTAGTTTTAGGATTTCCTCATGTACTATAAATACCCTTTATGTGTTTTTTATTAGGAGTTACACACTTTGATACTCAGAAACATATCTTGATTACAAGATTCGATTTTGTTCTTGGGATTTTCTTATATTAACTTTAGTTGATTAATTCATTTACGGTTGTTGGGTTACTATATTTTGACAACGACCGTATCATCTTCTGCGAGGAGGTATAGTTTGGATGTCATCAATTTTTTGGCGCCGTTGTGTAACACCCTAATTTTCTGAATCGGAATACTACACGGTGCTTATGACACCGAAGGACCACAAGCTAACCCATGACTAATATCTGTACCTGTACACTACAATATATGACGTAATAATGCGGAAAAACATGAACAATAGGCCATAAGGTTCAACTGAATAAAATATCTGACAAACGTAATATCCATATGGGTGGCAAATACCCAAAAACAAATTAAGTCTGAATCAAATCTGAACTAAATCTGAAAGCTTCTAAATAGTGTATGAGTAAGGAGTTGAAAGAACATGTATCCAACTAACTCCGTCTAGCAAAACTGAACTGAAATAATAAATGAAATAAAATAATATCATTCTCGAATGGATGAGGACTCACCACAACTCTGCGACTAGAATGCTACTGCTGATCTGGAACACGTGCCTCTGAACCTATGGTGTAACATAAGAGAAAGTACCATAGCGCAAATGCGTTAGTACGTTTGAATGTACTGAGTATACAAGTGAGGTAGGCTAAATGCAAAGGGCTATATGCCTGAACAATGCTGACTAATATGAATGTAAGAATACATACATGTATAAGAAACTATAACTGAAATCGTGGTGATACTTACTACTGAGTCTGAATACTGACGACATGTGTATACAGATACTGAGATACTGAATAGATGAATGACTATTTCTGACAGTTCGAATTATGAAGAACTGGTCTGATTGACTGTGTCTAACAGTCCTGAAATTGAATACTGATAACATAATCTATGATAACTGACATAACTGATATAACTGTGATAATCGACAAGATCGATATAACTAATACTGAGCAACTGTATTTAACAGTCTGAGTTCTGATGAAATTATCTGAGTTCTGTTCTATACAGAGTAACTGCATTTGAGATCAGCCCTATCTAGCGGGTGATCTTTAAATATGATCATTCTGATACTGATTAACTATAGTTGAGATCAATTCTGTCTAATGGGTGATCTTGAAGTCTATTTATAATAATAAAGATTGATTATCTCTAACAGTACTAAATCTATCTACTAAACTGAGTTGACTGTATCTAACAGTCCTAAATCTATAACTGAAACTATGGGATGTATTCATCTAACCGACATGCCCCATGCTAAGCTGACTGGGGTCTAATCTCTGCCTTGACTGAAAGGGTGTCAGTATTGCACCACTAGTAAAGACAACTGCTATGGAGTTACTCTTAATCTAGCGGGTGACTCCTAGGATCAGTCCTATACATATAAATGTGTTAACGGGTGACCCCTTTGTATGCCAGTCCTATCTAACGGGTGATATCTCGTACCTACGCTGGCTACATATTTCTGGAACTTAGGGATTGCTTCTAAGGATCTCCGTCCTTTCTAGCGGTTGAGTCCCCATCCCTAGGCTCACTCGGTGTTGAATCCTATTCCCATCTGAAAGACACTGAACTGGATAACTAAGCTAAACTGAATAATTGAACTAAACTGATTAGCTGAACTGATACTAATTAACTGAACTGATACTAGAGGTATTGTTTAGCGGAGCTAAACCAAGTTTATTGAGTTCGCTTGACAGAAGGAACGTACTGAGTTTTGAGGATTGACTAAGAGTACTGAAATTACTAAGATCATTAGGAATACTACTATTACTGAGATCACTGAGATTACTGAGTACTGAGGTTACTGAACTACTGAGATTGCTGAGATTTCTGAGTTTTCCTGAGTCACATGACTAACTGAATTCTATAGACCATGGCTTGACTGAGTGTATCATGATAACATGACATGGCACTAGGAACACAGCTATATTATTTCGGGTACAAGTACCCCCAGGACTCGATGGAAGGAAACTGACACCCTTTACTGACTTGATCATCAGAATAGAGTCCACAATTGATAATATCATAAGTAGGGGATTTCATAATACACTTGGTTCTCAACATCTTATACATGGAAGGGGATGCACACAACATGTATATACTCGCGTTGCTTCAATATCATGCTCATTCCATATCACAACAATAACACACAACATTAACGTTGAGTTCATGTGGAATCATAAAGAATAGAACATGGGCTTGTCATTTAAGCACTATTAAGTCATAAAAACATAGATTCTATCATTCTTGGCATTCTATCAACCACCTTACATGAACAACTTTGGCATAGGTGTACTTATCAATTTGACAATCCTAATCCATTCAAAATTCATGGATTTCAACTAACCTACTCACTTGCTTCATGAAAAACACATCAAGATACAACCTTGAATCCAAACGACAATCATCAACATGATTATAGCCATAACACAATACAGAAATCATAATTTATAATTTAAAACATGATTCTTGAGATCCATCGATGAAAGAGACCCGTGGATGAACACTACGCATACCTTAAAGATTGATCTTGCAAGAGATCTAATGTTTCTTGAAGGTTCTTGAAGAAATCCTTAGGCTTGCTCTTGATGAGATGATCTTGAGAGAAAACCCTAATCTTGTGGTTGAGAGTGTATGAGAGAGCTTTTTGAGATGTTTAACTAAAGAGAATGGAAGATAATACGCTCCTTGAGGGTTATAAGTCATGGAAAGTGAAGGAAAACGACCAAAATACCCTTACTAAAATGTCACTCAATTGCTGGAAAAAATAACTGACGACATTCGTGACAAGCCATCATACTGGTGATAGGTCGTCACGAATTGTCATCACAAAAAGGTGAAATCTTGGTTTTCTAGTTAAGGTTGACGACATTGGTGATAGGCCGTCACGGGCGTGACGGCTTGTCACAAAATGTCATCACTGGGGGTGAAAATCTGCTCAGGGCTGATGACATTGATGATAGGCCATCACGGGCGTGACGACTTATCACAAATGTCGTCACTCAGTTTCCCAGCCTGACATGCCGGAGTAAAATGGGCACAACTCCTTGCTCTGATATCGTATTTAGGTGAAATTGGTATCGTTGAAAATATAATTCAAAGATATTTCATTTGATATATAGTAATCCACCCAGTTAGTCGTATAAAATAAGTTATGGTCAATTGAAGTTGACCCAAGTTTTGACGCTCACTAAAACTTGAACGATTGGAAAGCTTTCAACTTGTACTTGAGTTAGGGGACCTATATGATCTAAATTCATAATCAAATAGATTCCCACACTACATAATTGATTAACAAACTAAATTTACATAGGATTCGAGGCTTTTGAAATGTCTACGCATAGAAAATGATGGATTTTCATTCTAGTCCAAAATGTGGGGTATTACACGTTGCCGGGGAACTTGGTGTTGATTTATGATTTGAAGTTGTTATAGTTTTCAGGTTTTTCTTTTTGGTTTCGTTCTTAGTTGGGCATACACTGGTGTATGCCTAGTATATAGAGTAGAGGTAATTCCCTACTCCAAGTGAATTCAAATCTAGAAAGGTACCTACAAATGCCTAGTCGGATGTCTGAGAAGAAAAAAATATGAACTTTCTGAAGGGGTTCTTAGCAGAAAAAATATGAACTTTTCGATGGGGTTCGTGATGTTGTACCTCCCCCTCATCCTGAAGAAGTACAAGATATTATTGATTATCAGACTGGTGAGCTGTTAGCTCAGGATAAAACTCAGAGGAGGGAAATGAAAGAAGCTTAGCGAGTAGCTAGCGAGGTAAAGCTAGCTGAGCAGAGATAGGCAGCAAATCGTCGAGAAGCCCTCGGCGGGAATCAAAATAGAGGTAGGGGTGATCTTGCTCAAGTAATCTCAACATCTCAATATTTTCAACCATACATAGATAATGAAGAAGATCTGGTATATGTTGAGCCAACAAAGACTGGAGCATTATTCCTCCTGTTTTAACCCTAGACATAAGTTTGACATCACGAGCGCAATGATCCAGCTCTTAAATATAAATGGTGTGTTTGCAGGTCTGCCTACAGATAATGCAAACTTGTACCTTTCCAATTCCATCGGGATCTGCAGTTCATTTACAAATCTAGGGGTGAATCAGGAAGCAGTTAGGCTGAGGTTGTTCCCCTTCTCACTTATAGGAGAAACATCTTTATGATTAGGGGAAGAGGCTGTATCACTACATGGAATGAGTTCCATAGGCAACTAATTCTTTCCTCCATCCAAGATGTTGCAGCTTAAGGACAAGATTTATTATTTCAAGAAGCTGCATTCAGAATCTATGTATGAGGCATGGTTCAGGTTTAAGAAGAAGTTGAACATAGTGTCCAATCATCGATTGTCAGGGATGTGCTTATTGGAGATATTTTATCGAGCCTTGACCATAAGATCCAGATCCATGGAAGACACCATATCTGGAGGAGCTTTTATGAGACTACGCTGGAAGGCAGCTTCAGAGATGTTAGATTAGATCTCACTCACTAACCGAGGGTGGCAAACTCGGAAGGCTGAGAGGGGATCTAGCACATATGTTATTGGTTCCTCTTGCGACTAGAAAGTAGATGATGATTCAATATCACAAGAAATTACACTGCTAAGAACTGATCTAGGGGTACTAGCAAAGCAGCTTGCAACAACAACTTTTGAGAAAGTGAATGCAGTAGCAACACAGGGGTCAGCTTCCAAAACTTATGAGACAAAGTTAAAGGAGAAAATAAATTATCTGGATTGTCAGTTGGCGGGTTTTCGATCCTAAGGGCAAGGGAACCCAGGTTGGAACTACTATGACAGGTACAAAAACTATAGCAAAGAGCGAGATAGTGACTGGAGAAATAAGTATGACTACAGAGAGAAGGGAGATAGGTACATTCCACCTGGAAGATAAGATGTAGAATCTAGAATGGAAGAGATGTTGGCTAAGCTGGTAAAGGGTCAAGAAAATCAAGAGATCAACCTTAAGGAGATTAGGGTCGACACTCAGGATTGACCCAGAAGTTTGGGTCACATTCCACTATTATTAAGCAGTTGGAGCACCAGTTCGGGCAGATGTCAGCAACTCTGAACCAGAGGTAGCCAGGTACCCTTTCAAGTAACACTGTGCAAAATCTAAAAAAATAAAGGTCATGTACTTTCTATTACCACAAGGAGTGGTATCACTACTATGGATCCCCCATGACCTGCTGCAGAAGTTGCTAATGATGAGACACCCGTTGTTCAGTTCGAAAGGGTAATAAGTGATAAAGGTAAAGCAGCTGAATACAAAGGTAAAGGTCTGATCATTGAGCCAGAAGTCAGACAAATATCAAGACCATCCCCATCTTTTCCTCAGAGATTGAAGCAAAAGAAAGAGGAAGGTAAGTTTAAGAGATTCATTGAGATACTGAAAGAATTGAGCTTGAAAATACCTCTTCTTGAGGCGTTATAAAAGGTACCTTGGATACGTTAGGTTCATGAAATAATTGGTCATAAGGAATAAATGAGAGACAATTGAGGATGTTTATGGTGTGCACCAGTACAGTGCAGTCACGACTAGGTCTTTGGTGGAGAAAAAGAGTGATCCTGGAGCATTCACTATACTATGCATTATTGGATCATCCTTAATATTCAGAGCCTTGTGTGAATTAGGAGCCAACATTAATTTGATATCGCTGGTAGTATTCAAGAAATTGGACTTGAACCCTCCAAAATTGACTTCGATGCGGTTGTTGATGGCTGACTTCACAGTGAAGAAACCTATGGTAATCTCTTTTGTTGTGATCATGAAGGTGGAAAACTTTATACTTTCGACTGACTTCTTGATCCTGGACTGTGAGGTTGACACCGAGATGCCCATTATATTGGGGAGACCATTTGTATCCATAGGTAGAGCTATAGTTGACATAGAGAAAGGTGAGCTGAAATTTAGAGTCAACAGTGAGGAGGCTACATCCAACATTCAAAAGTCAATAAAGCAGCCAATCCACATGAGGTTAGTGTTAGTGATTGATTGTATTGATGAACCTGGAGGATACTCCTATGGGTACCTTAATGAATTTTGAGTAGTCAAGATACTCGCGTTGTACCGCGATGTTAAACTAATCGCTGGATAGGAGGTAACCCATGGGCTTGTTGGTGAAGTCTGAGTAACCAATATAGCCATGTCGTACCACGATGTTAAATCATGCACTGAGTGGGAGGCAACCCACTGTTTTTAGTATTCTCGTTTTTATTGTTTTTATGTTTTGTAGGTTTTTAGCTCTTGGACTTACCCCGAATATGGTAAAAATTGCTACATTCATTGATTTCCAGGTAAGTGGGCTGTGTGATCAACCTATCATGGTCACAAGTCCTATCTGGTAAGTTGAGTAATAAGTTGAAAAGTTGAAATTTTGAGGATGAAAAATGGAAAGTTGTGGACGTTGGAATCTACTTTTATTTTTGAGACCCTAAACTTACGGTGCGGGACCATATGTAGCTGGAAAAATATCAAAATGTCAAGTCTAGATTGTAGGAAAGAGGGCCAAAAATTTTGGTCCGACACTTGCGCCCTGCACCTACTGGCTGCAGTGACACTTGCGCTCTGCACCTACTGGCTGCAGTGGGACCTGCGCCCCATGTTTGGCCGCAGGTGGCTGCGCAAGTGGATGCCACGGCTAGGTCAAAAAGTGGGCCCAATTTTTGACTCAAATTTTGGGTCCACCAACACATATATATGATATGACCCGACCCCGAGCCTTGTCGTAATGGGCATCCCAAGTCCAACCAGGACTAGGGACTGCTCCCTGTTACCCAACCCAACCACCTAAATCCATCCTTAAATGGGCTGAATTTTGAACATATAATAAGATAGCGTTATTGTTCTCATTAAGACTCTAGGATAGGGTTACAACCGTTACTAACCCAACCCAGTCCAAACATACCACACCAACCGCCCAACCATACCAAACCAAACCATAGACCTAAAACAAAGAGAATACCAAAACATAACATGGAAATCAATCCTAAAATGTAATAGGATGGAACTACCAATAATATCATCCAATGATGTCAGCCTGCTGGTTTATTCTTATGCCAAGGCTGACACCAATACCAATCCCGCCCATACCAATCCTCAGAATTACCACAAAGCCTTTATCCAAAAGAGCAATCAAATCCGGCTGGGACATCCCCCCAAACATAGCCAAAACCAATATCCAAAGTAAAAGAAAAGTATCCAAAGAAATCCCTAACATGAAATAATGTATTCCGAAAGGATGGAAGCTCACCACTTAGTCCAAATGTTTTCCTCGAGTCAATCACTATGTAGGAGAAGTCGAATAGCCGATTCCTTCATAGCATGGGTATATAATCGCCAGTAGATGGGATGAGCAAATGACCACTAGCATGAATCTCGGGATAACAATAAAATAATGCCAGTTATAAATCCAAGTGAAATCATCCATATTGTATTCGACCATACATATATAAGTTCTAGGAAAGAGAACCGGATTTAACATGCATTTAAAACCTTTACCTGGGCTGTGTCGTTTTATCGTCTTAACCACCGATAGGCCATACGGATTCAGCTCCCCCTGCTGGAAGGGATCCAGTACGTGTAGCCGCACGACCAGGGAATATCCCATGGGATGACTAGTACATCCCCTATTATAAAATGTGACACACGTACATGGTCATCCAAACCCCTCATATCGACATCTATGAGTTTCCAGTTTTGCCTCCAGGAATCAAACATTATCCAGTATACGACTCATCCAACCAAGTCGTAACCACAGCATACTATTCGTACCCATAATCCGTATCCCAAGCAGAATAAAATGCCAGGAGGCTAAAAAATTGCCTACCATACGAGTACTTGATATGACTCGTACCAAGACCTACGACTCATACCCCTAAATCGTACCCATTCCAGTGAAAAAAACCATCCTACCAATTAATACTGGTCAGCATACGACAGGACCATACGACTCGTACCCCAACATACGACCTGTGCTCATGAGTCGCATTGGGTTCGGAGAACAGATTTCTAGGAAATTTTCTAAGGGTCAAAACCCGAGGTCTTTCAGTCTCCCCTACTAAGAACATTCATCCCTTAATGACGGAAAAGGTAGGGGAAACCACACACAGAGTTATTTGCATTATCAAATATCCCTTTAACAAAGTTTTATAACAAAGAGGCAAAGATGTTAATCTTTCTTTACCAAACTCAGAAAGTAAAGATGTGTTCAAGACACATACCTTCTGCACAAATCCCAAGAGTAGAAAACAAATGTGGATACTTGGACTTCATGTACTCTTCCGCTTTCCAAGTAGCTTCTTCCACCTTATGGTTCCTCCATATAATCTTAACCGAAGCCACATCATTGGTCCATAACTGACGAACTTTCCTATCTAATATTTCAATCGGGACCTCTTCACAAGATAGAGAATCCGAAATACCCAATCCTTCCAAAGAAACAGCCGAAGAAGGATCACCAAGACACTTCCTTAACATAGAAACATGAAAGATCGGATGAACCAAACTTAAGCTAGATGACAACTCCAACTCATAAGCAACATTGCCATCTCTCCGCAAAATCACATAAGGACCAATAAATCGAGGACTAAGTTTACCATTTTTGCCAAACTGCACCACTTCCTTCATGGGAGACACATTGAGGAACGCCCTATCCCCAACCTCAAACTCCAAGTCTCTATACCTAACATCCGCATAGGACTTTTGGCAACTTTAGGAAGATTTAAGCCTATCTCGAATCACCTTGACCTTCTACATTTTCTGATAAACTAAATTCGGACCAAACATGTCTGCTTTGCTAAACTCAAACAACCCAATAGAAGATCTACAACTCCTATAATACAATACCTCGAAAGGAGCCATTCTAATTCTTGAATGATAGCTATTATTGTAAGCAAACTCCACCAAAGGTAGATGCTCAACCCAATTACCACCATAGTTAATCACACAGGCCTGAATAGTTCTTTATGAATAGTTATTTCTGCTTGCCCATCTGACTGCGGATAAAAAATAGTACTCAGACTAACCTTAGTCCCTAACTCTCTCTGGAAAGACCGCCAGAAATGAGACGTTAAATATGTACCACAATGAAAGATAATTAAAATAGGTACCTCGTACAACTTCACAATCTCCTGAAGATACAACAACGCATAATACTCCACCGAAAAGGTAGTCTGTGCTGGTGAGAAATGTGCAGACTTGGTCTTCCTATCCAGATGACCCAAATCGAATCATACTGATTTCGAACTCAAAGAATACCAATAATGAAGTCCATATTTATCACTTCCTACTTCTATTCATGTAAATTAATTTCTTAATACAACCCGCCTAGCCTCATGTGCTCAACCTTAACCTATTAGCACACCATACACTTGGCCATAAAATCAGCCACATTTCTCTTTATGCCATTCCACCAGTCGATCTTCTTGAGATCATAATACATATTAGTTGGGACGAGATGAACAACATAATGCGACTCATGTACCTCTGCCAAAACCCTTTGCCACAGCCTATCGACATTAGGAACACACAACCTCCCTTGGTATCGTAAAGTACCATTACCACTGATCTCAAACACTACTACCTTTTGCCCAACAACATCACCCTTGATTTTCATCAAGATAGGATCTAGCACTTGCTTCTCTTTAATCTCTACACCAAGATATGATCAAACCACTTCTTGTACCATCACACCACCATCCTTAGAGTCCAAGAGAAGAACTCCAAGATTAGCCAAGCGGTTAATATCCTTCACCAATTCTCTCTTTCCTTCCTCTACATGAGCTAAACTACCTATGGATAACCTGCTAAGAGCATCAACAATCACATTAGCCTTACTTGGATGATACTGAAGACTTATATCATAATCCTTTAGAAGCTCAAAGCACTTACTCTACCTGAGATTAAGCTCTTTCTGAGTGAACACGTACTGAAGACCCTTATGATCAAAAAAGATATTCACATGAACACCATAGAAATATTTTTGCCATATTTTTAAAGAAAATACAACCACCAACAACTTTAAATCATGAGTAGGATAATTCCTCTTATGTACCTTCAATTGCCTGGAAGCATAGGCAATCACCTTCCCATGATGCATCAAAACACAACCAAGCCCTATCCAAGATGTATTATAATAAACCATAAACCTATCATTGCCTTCCAGTAAAATCAGGATTGGAGTCAAAGTCAACTTATCCTTTAACTTGTCAAAACTCTCTTCACAAGCATCCGACTAATAAAACTTAACCTTCTTCTGAGTCAACATAGTCAAAAGAGCAGCTATCGAAGAAAAGATTTCCACAACCCATCTATAATACCCGGCTAAACCTAAGAAGTTCCGAATATCAGATGAAGTCGTGGGCCTAGGCCACCTCTTCACCGCAGCAACCTTCTGTGAATCCACCATGATCCCTTCACTAGAAATAATATGGCCCAAGAAAGTCACAACGTTCAACTAGAACTCACACTTAGAGAACTTGGCATACAACTGTTGTTCCTTTAAGGTATGCAACACCACACGGAGGTGATTAGCATGATCCACCTCACTTTTCAAATAAACTAGAATGTCATCAATAAACACAATTACGAAGATATCTAAATACTTCTTGAACACTCTATTCATCAAGTCCATTAATACTACAAGAGAGTTATTCAACCCAAATAACATCACCAAGAACTCAAAATACCCATATTGAGTATGAAAAGCTATCTTAGGGATATCAACCTCCCTAATCTTAAGCTGATGGTACCCAGACCAAAGATCTATCTTAGAAAAGAACTTGGCACTGGTCAAACAAGTCATCTATCCGAGCAAGAAGATACTTGTTCTTGACCATCACCTTGTTCAACTGCCTATAGTCAATGCACATCTGAAAGAAACCATCCTTCTTGCGCACAAACAACACCGGTGCACCCCATGGAAAAACACTAAGATAAATAAACCCCTTGTCCAGAAGATCCTTAAGAATGCTCCTTGAGTTCCCTCAACTTAGCCGGAGCCATTCTATAGGGAGGAATAGATATTGGATGAGTGTCCAGAAGAAAACCAAACTCTATTTTCCAATTTGGAGGAACACCAGGAAGATCATCCAGAAAGACTTTTAGAAACTCATTAACCATAGGGACCGAAGACAAAGAAGGACCTTTTGAGTTAGAATCTTTAACCCAGACCAAGTGATAAAGAAAATCCTTAGAGATTAACCTCCAAGCTCTAAGATAAGAAATAAACCCCCTAGGAGCTAAGAAACTACCTTCCTATTCTATAACCGATTCACTAGGAAACTTAAAGATAACCCTACGGGTTCGACAATCCACAAACATATAATAAGAATGCAACCAATCTATACCTAGAATTACATACAAATCTACCATATCCAGTTCAAACAGATCCTCCAAGGTCTACTTGCTACCAACTGATACCACACACCCCCTATAGACTTTCTTAGTAATAACCGAGTCACCTATCGGGGTAGAAACAGAAAAAGAATCTGAGATAACTTCCGGATCTAAACCAAAATACAAAGCAAAATATGGAGTCACATAAGAAAGAGTGGACCCCTGATAAAGCAATTAATATATGCCATGAAAGAAAAGTTGTAATGTACCAGTAACGACATCAGGTGATGCCTCAAAATACTGTCATGATGCCAAAGCATACAAACTGTTTTAACCAACACTAGAACCATGAGCAGTAACAGAAGAATATGCCACCCCACCAGGTGTAGGAGCAGAAGATGAAGCCACAAGAATCTTATTCTCTCCTATAGCAACCTTATTGATCGAACAATCCCTGAGATGATGGTCTACCTAGCCATACTTGAAGTATTTTACCACCCTTACTCATAATATCCCTAATGAGGATGACTATAAAATTAATAAGAAGGATACAAAGAAATCAATTGACCTTTGGTAGCTTGAGATTGGGCAACCTGTGATCGAGAATTGTCACCACCTTGATGACGCTTGTCTCCTGGCTGATTAGGAGCACTAACATAAAGGGAGTTAAAACTCACCTACTTCTGTTTCTGTAACTTGCCACCATCTCTACCACCCTGAGATTGAGCACCTTCTTGATCAAAAAACCTGCTCCTCTTTCCCTGCCTATCCCTAAACCCTGCCTGCTTTTTTTTTTCATCTTCAACCTGCTGTATATGAACAGTCAACCTCGAGATAACCATATATTTAATCAGCAAGGTAGACTTGCTATCTAGAATAAAATCTGTATACAAACCAGAAGTGAACCTCCTCATTCTTGACCTCATATCATCCACTAAATTAGGAGCATACCTTGATAGCTGATAAAACTTCAGAGTATATTCTTTTACTAACATTCTCCCCTGCTTGAGGTTCACAAACTCCTCCATTTTAGATTCCCTTTACATTTGAGAAAAGAACCATATAAAAAAGGAATTAGTAAAGGCCTCCCGCAACCCTTCCTCTTCCATATTACCTCTATCCCTATCCCACAACTCATACCACTAATAGGTAACATCCTTAAGCAGATAAGCTGCAAAGTTAACCTCTTCCATATTAGTATCTTGTATCACCCAAATGATCTTTTCCATTTCACCTAAGAAACCTTGTGGACATCCTCCACCTTCACCCCTATAAAAGTTGGAGGACCAATCTTCATAAATTGACCAACCCTTGTGGCCTCAGCAGATAAAACATAAGCAGTATCCCGCTCAGCCTGAGCAACAACTTATTGGGCAATAACATGGATAGACTAATAAAATTCTATATTCATCACGTTTCCCTAAGGAATTTGAGGAGAACTATCCTGTATAAGAGGAACTCCAGTACCACCAGGAATAGGACTATGAGATCAAAGATGTACTCCAGACGTAGGATGTACCCTTTCAGCATTGTCCCCAGATTTTTTTTATGTTCTAGATCTAGGAGGCATGATCTGAAAGAAGAACAAACAAGAATTATAGGAGATTCCAGGATTGAGAACTCAAGCTTGAAGATAGAATACCAAGAAAGTGAAACATTCCTAAATGTCTTTCAGCCTCTCTCTTATGAGTGTGGTGCGCTTCACACCCCTAAAAGAGACTCTACTCGACATGACTTTGTGGACTTCCTAATTGACCATGAACCTAGGCTCTGATACGAATTTGACACGACCTGGCCCTAGTCTTGTCATAATGGGCATCCTAAATCCAATCAGGACTGGGGAACGCCCCCTATTATCCAATCCAACCACCTATATCCACCCTTAAATGGGCTGAATTTCGAACATATAACAAAATATCATTATTGTTCTCATTAAGACTCTAGGATAAGGTCATAACTGTGACCGAACCAACTGAGTCCAACCATACTACACCAACCGCCCAACCATACCAAACCAAACCATAGACAATAAATCATAAACCAAAGGGAATACCAATACATAATATGAAAATCAAACCCTAAATGTAATAGGATAGAACAACCAACAATGTCATCCAATGATGTCAGCCCATCGGCTTATTCCAATGCCAAGGCTAGCACCAATAATGATCCCACCTATATCGATCCCCAGAAGTACCACAAAGCCTCTATCCAAAAGAGTAAATAAATTCAGTTGGGACATGCGCCTAGCCATGGCCAAAACCAATATCAGAAGTAAAAGATAAGTGTCCAAAGAAATCCATAACATGAAATGATGCCTTTAGAAAGGATGAAAGCTCACCACTTTAGTCCAAATGCTGTGCCCGAGTCAATCACTTTGTAAGAGGAGTTGAATGGCCGATTCCTACATAGCGTGGGTATACAACCGCCAGTAGATGAGGTTAGTGAATGACCACTAGCTTGAATCTCAGGATAAGGATAAAATAATGCCAGTTATAAAATCAAATAAAACCATTTATATTGCATTCAACCATACATATATAAGTTCCCAGAAAAGGAATCGAGTTAAGCATGAATTTAAAACCTTTCCTGGGCTGTGTAGCTTTGTCATCCTAACAACCTATGGGCCATATGGGTTTAGCTTCCCCTGCTGAAAGGGTCCCAGTGCATGTAGTCGCACGACCAGGGAATATTGCATGGGATGACTAGTATATCCCCGATATAAAATGTGACACACGTACATGTTCATCAAGACCCCTCATATCAGTAACTATGAGTTTACGGTTTTGGTCCCCCCAGGACTGCCACCTTTCACGGCTTAGCTCACACCCCGCCATTAATGCCTAATTAAAACCAGTTTCTAAACAATCCATTTACTATTTATTAACCAAGTCCAATATTGGTGGTATTGTCATACCACCCCTTATGTAATATCCATAGCCAAACTATTTAGGTTAAGGGGACTTTCAAGTGCCCTTCAATATACCATATTAAACTACTTAGGAGACTTTCATGTTCCCAACAAGCATAACCATTTAGCCTTTAGCCTTTTCAAACTATTTAAACCATGCATAAATCCTTTAGCAAGTTTAAAACAAGCAGGAGTTCCATTAAAAGAAGTCAATGCAATGAACATATCTTTATAAATATTTTATCAAACACATTGGGGGCATAATATAACCAAAACTAATTACAAAGACCATTAAACCATTACCATGTAATCTAATTGTCAAAACTAGCATTGTTGCATATAAAAGCATAATTAAAACCATAGGAAACCATAACCAAGCATTCAATATCAAAACCCCCAAACAATAGTTGGAAACCATAATCGTAAAATAATAAACATTGAAATCAATCATATAAACCATGACTTTAGTTGAAATTACAATGAAGGAAGATAATCATGCCTTATACCAAAGAATTGATGGACGAAAATCACCAAGACAAGCCCCAAAGCAATCCACAAGATAAAACCCTAGCCTTTTTTCCCCAAAAGCTCTTGAGAGAATTATGAGATGTTTTGGAATAGTTTTTAAGTTTTAATGAATTAAATAATAGGGTAAATAACCTACTAAATGTATTTGAAATCGTGGGTCCTAATTAGGGTAATAGGGAAATATCAATAATACCCTTAATTAAATCCCTTAAAAATCTATCACAGGGATACGACTGACCTATACGAGTCATACCCTCATATACGATCGATATCCACTAATAATATCCAAGCCTCAACCCTTGGATCAAACACTATCTAGTATAAAACTCATCTAACCAATCTATAACCACAATATATGATCCATACCTATAACCCGTATCCCTAGCAGAATAAAATACTAGAAGGATCAAACACTGCCCACCAATAGAGTCCTTGATATGACTCGTACCAAGCCCTACAACTCATACCCCTAAGTCATATCTATTCCAATGACCAAAACCAACCCACCAACTAACATTGGTCAGCATACAATAGGACCATACCACTTGTACCCCATCATACGACTTGTACCCATGAGTCGTATTGGTCCGGAGAATAGATTTCTAGGAAATTTTTTAAGGGTCAAACCCTAGGATTTTTCAATATATAACCTAAAACAGCCTTGCACCAATATTTAAACAGCCTTAGCCTTATTCAATCTCATTCAATCCTCAAAACATCACTTTTCACTTTGAATTCAAACTTTCTTCTTAAAACACATACAAACCCTACACTTAAGTAAAGGCTAAATTTACACTTATTTGATTTACCAACTTGTCTCAACACACTAAAATCAAGTTTCAACTTAGGTTTTCCTTGACTTTTTCATTATTCACTTCCAGTTCTTCATAAAAGAGGTAACTTTCTAGAATCCTAATGGTTATGTATTGTCCTATTTATTGTTTAAATAAGTATATATGTGTATTTCATTGAAAAATATATAGATTCTATCATGCTTGTATGTAGGAGCTTTGAAGTAGCCTAACATCTTAATATAGGGCCTTGTTTTGAAGTAAAATCTAAAGTTAGGCCCCAATTGAAAGTTGAACTTGAATGAATAGAGTAATACCACTAGTTGACCATGTTTGTTTGCATTAATAGTTATGATTTATGATAGGTGTGTGCACATTGGAATTGTTGGGATTTCAAATAGGTTAAAGAAGTGTGAAAATTGAGGAAAAAATCAGACCTTTTGAATTTCAAATTTTTCTTCAACTTTTGCTATCCCTCACTTTTGTTGGAAATTTAAAACTAGTTAAGTACATATGAAACCTAAAGCTGTGAAGAAGAACAAGGCCGATACCTTGAGGAGACAGACAAAGTCTTTCGAGCCTAGTGGTTCAGTGGAGGAGTGCTCGAGGAAACAATGTAGAGACCCTGTAGTTGGGGTGACACACAGAGTTACTAGAGGGTAGACGCACCAGGCTGCTCAGATAGTTGCAGCCTAACCAAGGATGAAGTCAGCAAGGATGTCAACCCCACCCACTCCTCCACCGATAATGATAATAATAAGATAGATTCTGTGTCTACTCTATATGTTGATGCTCAGGAACCCAGTCTGAGAAGGAGTCCCAAGATTCATCTGAGAAGGTAGAGCAGAAGGAGCCATAAGTGGTGCCCCAGTCTGAAGAGGATACCACTACTCATGTACAATAGATAAATATACCCAGTTTAAGAGAGGTATAGAGTAGGCTACCCAAGATGTATCAGTACAATGAGGGCAGAGTCCCGCACATGCACATGCTTCAGATGCACCTCCTGAGGAAGGACATCCGATGTAGTTTATGGAAGTGATGTAGGAGATATTTGATATTAAGAGTCGTGTTTGGGAGGCAGTCAATCCTATGAGGTACATTTATGAGGAGCACCAGATTGTTCTATTAGGACTGAGTCGAGTGCCACAACAAATGACATTTGATCAATATCAGTTAGAGTGGATGACTAGACCACTTGGTTCTTATAAGCCAGCTATGGAATGGGAATTTTATGCATCCTACAGAGCTACAGTAGTTTTTATTATGCACAGATATCCTAGCTTAGAGAGATTTCAAGGCAGCCATATCTTGATCATACACTGGTTAGAGGGGTCAGAGTTGATATTTTAGCAAAGACTATCCGTAGAGTTATCTTTGTCCTAGATTATATTACTCTTGTATCTACATCTAAGTGTGACCACAGAATAAGAGTCGCATGTGATTGACATATCATGCAGGAGGCTGAGCATCAATGAGAATAGGTTGAGATGGCTAGGTGGATAGCTAGTTATATTTCATTTTTGGATGATCCAACCCCATGGATTGAGGGGCATGGTATGATCAAGAAGGGCCTATTGATATTTGAGGCCAAGTTTTGGTGGTTTCTGATTAGATACCAACTGATACCTACTACTTTGGATAATATATTAACGTGGGAGGGAGCAACACTAGTTGCTTGTATGATGGCCGAATATGTTATTGATTTTGTTGCTATTCTTAGGTATGAGTTATATGATAAAGAATTTGGGGAGTTGACTAATATGCTATTCCCTTGCATGATTCAGAGGCTGTGTGATGAGGCTAGTGTGCCCAAGATACCAAGAGTAAATGAGTGGCTACTTGCAATGGAGATTGTATAGACAAAGACTGTGAAAGATCTAGCAAATCTAGGCCCTTCCAGGAGATTGAGAGAGTAAGCAGCATTACCATAGGCCTAAACTGAGGGCCCAATAATTTTCACGAAGCTTGATGAGGCACATCAAGGTGATATGGGTGTTAGTATTGATATGGATATATGAGAGCATAGAGAGGCTCCAAATTAGAGTACATAAGGTGAGGGGACACCATCTACTTTTTTTCAGCTCTGACTTCGACCTCAGATCTAGTGGGTGTATCTTTAGAGACTACTCATCCATCCTTTACAGATTCTACTACAGGTATGATTACTATATCTAGAAAGTTTTTGCAAATCTTAGTAGATAACTAGAAGGACACCGATGCTCGCTTGGGGGTTATTGAGACCGAGATGACTACCCTCCATGAACATATAAGATATAGGGGTTAGAACTAAATTTGAGTTGGCAGAGGCCAGATGGGAGGCCGCATGATAGCTACACTCACCGAACTATGTATTGATTTTAGACATGGCCCGATGAGTTTAAGAGATGAGTTGCAACCTGATTCGTAGAGATAGATATATTAGATCTAACCCAGATGAGGGAGGAGTTTGATATATTATGAGTAGAGGTATGCTCTCTCACAGAGAGCCGTGTCACAGCCACTCCCTCAATTATAACTTTGGTACTTTAGATATTATATCTGCATGCACTGAGATAGTTTGATTTCTTTGTGAAGTATATTGAAGAGGTCTCAATAGTTGGGGCCAAGAGAGGTCACATAGACAACTTGCAGGATCTTGATTTACCATATGACCAGGCCATTAAAAAGTATAGACGTGATTCGATTGAGACTATATTCGTCAAAAGGTAGAGACGTGCATCTATAGCAGCGAGTGAATTATCTAGTAGTGCACCGCCACTACCACCACATCCGCCAGCTGATATGCCCCCATCTAGGGATGATCATGATTCAGGTGCCTAGTGCATCTTAGGTATGTTCTGACTTCCCTCTATTTTACTTTATTTTAACGTAATAAGAACAGTGCATAATTTTTAGTTGGTGGTGGGCATACCATGCCATCCCGAGTTTTTGTTAACGTGCTTCTTTTCTTGTCAGCCGCAATATAGTTGTAGAGCCAACATGTCGAGGATAATTTTGTGTCGTATTATCTTTTACTTCATATTGTGTTTTGTTTTTGTGTAATTAGGAGATTTTAAGTATTTAAGAAAGTATTCATTTTTTATTGATTTTTGATAACCCTCCAAAATTTTGTGTTTAAGAACTGTGTGAATGTATACATGTTTGAACATTGCGGATTTTGTTATGGAATTAGAATTAGGAAATGATAATCACTTGCTAACAATTCCATAAACTGGTTAGGTAGTAGTTGGTAATATTGACTCTGTGCCATATGTGTGTGAGATACTACCTAGTTTCCTTTGTGTGTTGAATTCAAAACTTGCCTATTTAGTATTGCCTAGGTTGAAGGATAGTTAGGTAGGAAAGGATCATAGACCATTTTTTTTTATTTTTATCTACTTTTAGCCTAAATGACCTTCCATGTGTAAATGATATCGCTTGATCCCTGTTTTGAGCCTTATAAGTCTATTTTTCTTGATCTACCATTCACTTTACCATTTATATTATAATAAACCTGTTTTGGCCCTGGTCCTCCTTAGACATTGTGCACCTCAACTCAAGCAAAATGCCTATGTTGAGGGTGGATATTATAGGGGTGTTTTTTGTAAAGTGGATATGTAGAAAGGCAAAATAAGATAAAAAGTTAGTAGGGCTGGGTGTGGTAGAAAAAGAAAAAAAGAAGAAAGACAAAAATAAAAAAGAAAATAAAAATTGTGAAAAAGCAATAAAAGAATAAAAGACCACACCCAACCTGAATGTGCAATAAAGAATTAAAAAATGGAGAAATACGGGTGGAATAAAAGAAAATTGGCTAGTAAGTGAGACCCCAAGATTAGTGTTGTGCCAAGGAGGCTTAGTCACTTGATATGTCCATATGTACCATACCATCCCCAAGCCTACATTAAAAGCCGAGAAAGGTCCTATAGTGATCCTAGCTTGACTATCTAAATACTAATGTAAAGAAAATAAGGGCAAGCCTATGGTATTTGATGCATATTGATTGGAACTTCTCTTCTGAACATGAATGTCTCTTGATCAACCCTACATTGACATGCATTATTTCATATAAGTGAGTAGGACATCCTTGTTGTGAGGACACTTGAGTGATATTGCTATCTATTTGCTTGTTCGGGTAGTGTAACTTGTGCATACACATAGTTGTCTGTTGCTAATGTAATGCCATACCTTGATCCCATTGTGTCACATTATTGTGATCCATGTTCATACACAGTTGGTTTTGAAAAATAAAATTGAATGGGGTGTTGTGTTCTGAGCTTTAAATATTTATTGACTGCCTTGAATAACTTAGATTCTCCTAGTTAAGCATTTTTTTTGTTGTATTTTGTTGCCTGAGGACATGCAAACATTCTAAGTTGAGGGTGTTTATGTGCTATAGAAATATAGCACTTTTGATGCTTAAAATAAGGAAAATCTATAAGTTTCTGAGGTTATTTTGTTAGATATGATGCATTTTGGGTATGTTTAGTAGGAAATCATGTTTTGGATGCTAAGTTCATAAAAAGGATGAAAAATATGTTTTGGGATACTTTTTGGAGAAATTATGGATGTTCGAGACACTTTTCAGCTTGTTTGTGATCAAAGCTTGTTCGATAATCGAAGAAGAACTGAAAAGATGACTCTCGACGCTTACTAAGAAATATGTGAACCGCAAATAGGACCTACTAACCGCAAGTAGGCAAAGCAAGTGCCAGAAGTCCAAAATCCCGAGAGCTGACCTACAGAATTTTTGAATCCTGGTACCTGCGCTCACCCTACTGACTGCAGGTATCACCTGCACCCAGGGTCAGGGCGCAAGTGCAGACCACATGTGTCCACCAACCCTATTTTCTCTTATTTCATACGGGCTTTGGTTTTTGGATTTTTTTATGTACTATTAATACCCTTTATGTGTTTTTAGTAGAAGTTAACACACTTTTGATACTCACAAACATATTTTAATTTCAAGATTCGATTTTGATCTTGGGATTTTCTTGTATTGACTTCAGTTGATTAATTCAGTTACAGTTGTTAGGTTTCTATATTTTGGCAGCGACCGTATCATTTTCTGCAAGGAGGTGTAGTTTGTATGTCATCATTGAGTAGTCCAATTGTGAGTCACTTTTACCTTCATTCTTTTAAAGTTCAAAGCTCACATCTAATGGAGTTTTGAAAATACCGAAATCCAAATACCTGAACTTATCAAGTATCTTTTCAATGTAATAAAACTATGACAATGCCAAACCTTGTGGAGTTTTATGAATTTTTATCCCTAAAATCGCATCCGCAATTCCAAGGTCTTTCATATCAAACTTGCTCTCAAGCATTCGTTTCATAGCTTTTATATTAGAAATGTCTCTACTGATGATCAACATATCATGTACATACAAACTAACAATGACTTTGTGATTTGGAGTGTCTTTAATGTAAACACATTTATCATAATCATTTGTCTTAAAGTCGTTTGCTAACATAGTTTGGTGAAACTTTGCATGCCACTATTTGGGTGCTTGTTTTAGTCCGTAAAGTGACTTAACAAGTTTGAACACTTTATTTTTTTTTTACCAGGAACCACAAAACCCTTAGATTGTTCTATGTAAATTTCTTCCTCTAACTCTCCATTTAATAATATTGTTTTCAAATCCATTTGATGGATTTCAAGATCATATACCACCTCTAAGGAAACCAAAATTTGAATGGACATTATCTTTGTTACAAGTGAGCATGTATCAAAATAATTAAGACATTCTTTTTGTCTAAAGCATTTCATGATAAGTCTTACCTTGTATTTGTTAATAGTATCATCAACTTTCATTTTCCTTTTGAAGATCTATTTGGAACCTAAAGGTATATTTCTTGGAGGAAAATCAATCATCTCCCAAGTGTGGTTGCTCAATATTGAATCAATATCACTATTGCTGCCTCTTTCCAAAAGGAAGCATCTGAAGACGACATCACTTTTTTAAACTTGATACTCAATTTTCAAGAAGAAATATTAAAAAATCTGATCCAAAGGAAGTTGACATTTTTTGACGTGTACCACGTCTTGGCTTCTCATCATTAAGTACATTCTTATTTGGTTCATCTCGAGGTCATTTAGACCTTCCACTAGACTACTCATGTCCAGTATTATATAAATAAATATGTTCAAAGAACTCAATGTTATCCCATTCAATCATTGTATTTTCGTTGATATCCGAATGTTTGAATTTATGATCCAAAACCCGACATGCTTTACTACTTTTGGCATATCCAATGAACACACACTCCACAGTCTTAGGTCCTATTTTTACCCTTTTGGCATAAAACTTCGAATTTCACTAGACACCCCCACACTTTGAAATATTTCAAGTTGAGTTTACTTACTTTCCATTTTCCTTATGGAGTTGAATGTGTCTTACTATGAGACACTCTATTGTGTATTCAGTTAGCTGTAAGGATAGCTTCCCCCATAAGTTTTGAGATGAATCAGAACTTATGAGTAAGACATTTATCATTTTCTTTAATCTTTGATTTTTTCTTTTTGCAATTCTATTTGATTTAGGTGAATACGGGGCAGTAGATTGATGGGCAATTCCATTTTCTACACATATATCTACAAAAGGAGATTCATATTCTCTACCCCTATCACTTCTTATCGTTTTGATATTTTTATTCAACTAATTTTCAATCTCTATTTTAGATTGCCTAAATGCATCTATTGCTTCATTCTTACAATAAAGAAAATAAACATCACAATATCTAGTGAAATCATCAATAAAAGTTATAAAATACTTTTTTGCTACCAGGAGATAGTGTTGACTTCATATGACAAATGTATGTATGGATTAAGTCTAAGGGATTGGAATTCTTTTCAACAGACTTATACGGATGCATATCATACTTTGATTCACACACGTTTGACACTTTAACTTATTACACCCAAAATTAAGCAAAAATTTTAAGTTAATCAGTTTTTGCAAGGTTTTATAATTGACATGTCCTAAACGTTCATGCCACAATTCATTTGACTCAAGCAAGTAAATAGAAATAAAACTTTTATTAATCTCAATAGCCATTACATTGATCTTAAAAGGCCCTCAGCGAGGTAACCTTTTCCTACATACACTTATCCTTTGCTAATTATAACCTTATCAGAAACAAATACTATCACGACCCGAATTCTGAGTCATGATGACACCTACCTTAACCCACAAGCAGTAAGCTGACACCGTAACCCGAAGCTAATTCAATGGGTTGCCTTGGTAGAAATGTCCAACATGAACCCTATGTAGCAACACAATATAACAACAACATTCCACAAACGAAGTGACTAACATTCAAATACCAATCCTATGACCTGATAGTATGAGTACAAGAGCAACTCTAAATCCGACAACAAAAATTTGAATTCGAAGCCTGGCAACTTAAATAGTCTTATACAATTATCTCGAATACAAAAGACAAGTAAAGATAGAAGGAAAAAAGGGCAACTCAAACTCCAAGAGCTTACCCTATCTCCTGATGATCAACACAACATAATCTCAACTAGACGGTGGTAACTAGAACTTGGGTCTGAACCAAAAAGGTACAAAAGTGTAGTATGAGTACCAAAACACGGGTACTCAGTAGTCATCATCGGTCGACTGAGCTCAAATATAATGTAAAGACGATATAAAGTAAGACAATGATCTTAAATTCAAGGGGTAGGATTGAACCTGAATGTACTTTGATACCACTGTAGCAACATCTATACTACTAAAGCAATAACATGACATACTATTTCAAAATACTCCATAATCACCATAACAACTGAGTATCATTTCGAAAACGTACAGTCATATACACAATAGCAAAACAACTACTTGCTATAATCAACATCAACCATCTTTAGAATATAGACACAAGGAATTACCACAACATCTCATACCGCCGGGAAGTACACGAAAGAGAGCACAACAAAGAGCTTATCACGGCGTCCCATACCACTGGAGATCACACAAAAGAACATCAAACAAGAACTCATCACGACGTCCTATACCACCGGAGAGTACACCAAAGAATACAACCAATAATACAATAAAGCACAACTACTCCATCAATTTAATGAAAACCGCGGGTCGCAGAACCCTGCCATTTTCCATTACCGAAATCCACTTCCAAATACCCATACCGTAATTCAACATAAAGAGAGCAACATTGTCATAGCATAAGCCTGTAATCTTTAATTCTATAATTCATTGATAAAGACCGCGAAGTCCATACTAATTAACCTTATTTTTCCAAAATTCAAAAGAATTCAAGTCTTAAAATAAATAGTCATCGAATTTGGGAAAAACTACAAGCCACCCATAGTATAGGTTATTCAACTATCATAAGGTCATTCTTTAACTAGCATCATCATGACATGAGTTATCAACTAAGCCATCTCAACTTCACATGTTAGGAGATAATTTAACTAACCATCACGCAATACTAGATCCATCATCACTAAGCACGTCACAACCTTAAGGACTAGTTTCCATATTTTAATCAAGTAAAGTCCACCAACTAGTTTATTAGGTTTCTAGGTTTCTAGGTTTCAAACAATAATCATATATTTTAGAAGTAGCTAGTTATCACATAAGCCACTTTACTAGGCAAGATTTCATAATATAATCTCTTATTCAAGTCAAGTATATATATAGGTTCGCCCTTGAATTTTTTTATGCAAGTTTACACATAATGCTAAGCCTTAACTTAATATTAGGCATAAATTTCCTCTAGTAGCTAATTTAGAATCAACAAGGGTCACACCTTGTATATAGTGATTTGGAACAAGAAATGAATAACAATTTACCAAGAGAGACCTCATAATTTAAGCATATAGGTGGTTGGCCCTGCACGGCCTAACCTTACAAATATCAATGCATATAAGTAAATTGCCCCACACGGCATCATAATGTTCTTACCTCTTTCGAATTCACCGTGCATCATTACAATATCAACATATTCCTCCGGATTCATCGGGCATCATCATAATATTACACATTCCTCCGGACTCAAATCGGGCATCATCATAATATCACATATTCCTCCGAATTCACCGGGCATCATAATAAATCACATATTCCTCTGGACTCAAATCGGGCATCATCATAATATCACATATTCCTCCAAACTCAAATCGGGCATCATCATAATATCAGATATTCCTCTGGATTCATCGGGCATCATCATAATATCACATATTTATCTGGATATAACAACATACATCCACATGCATAGCCAAACTAATAAGCATACACAAAAGCTTACAATATATAAAGAAGTAGGGATGTGGGATAACACTTGCCATTTTACCTTACTAATAATCTTGACATATAATGTGAGCATCAACAAGAGCATGAGTATTCACCAAACATGCACAATAATCACTTAACAAAGGTATTCAAGTCATGATCACAAGAAAATCCAATAATCAAGTGCAACCATCACAACTCCTATATATATATATATATATATGTATATAGCTTGGACAATCACCACGTATCTAGGTCGCTAAGCATTTACTTTGTTCAAGCTTAAGGTGGGTCAAGTCCCACTTCTAAATCCTGAGAATGCCAAGCTTAGTAATACATGTATAGCTTCTATAGGGAAAGTCTCTTCAAGAATCCTTTCTAAGTCAACCCAACACCAAGGTCATCTCCTATATAGGCATTATATAGGTCAATACACTCCTAAGGATAGAGAAGTATACCATTCATGTATACTTAGAACGACTATAGTATTCTCACACTAGTCATGAGACCACAATTAAGCTAACCAAGGTCCTAGACTAAGGGTCAACTATCATAGCTTACAAATCCATGGTCTATAGCAATTAATAAATCCTAAGTTCACTATTTAATAAACTATCGTCTAAATTTCCCACCCAAATATCACAATATATCAATGATTATATTACAAACAATCTTAATCTAGACTACAGGTAAGCCTAACCTACCTTGAATCCAAGCAACTCACGAACCAACGAGTTTTTCCTTTCCTTTCTGAGAAGCTTTCACTTCCACAAGCAATGCTATCAACAATACACTCTAAACATTGCAACAAGAATGACAATACTTATTATAGCACCATTGTGCCATAGGTTTCAAAATGACATCAAACCCCAAGTGGGTCCCACCTTTAGAAAATGAGTTTTCGAGACCAACTCATAGTCTAAATATCATTAGGGAGGTAAAACCCTCAAGAGATTTGAGTAAAGCAATCACATTTGTGGATACAATTAAACCTCAAAGACTTAGGGTTTTTCGGTCTAGAAATCAAGAAATTAATATCAAATTTGAAGAAATCTTACCTTAGATTTGTAGAAATAAAATTGGATTACACAAGTTGCTAAGCTTCTAATCAACCCACAAGACTCATTTTTTTTGTCAACAAGTATTTATGGCTGCTAGGGTTTTTAAAATGCTGAAAGTGTCTCAAAAATCGGCCAAAGGGCATTTTTATACGAGTTTAAATTGGCCCGCAGGGTCAAAACTTGTTTTTAACCTACCAGACTCATTCAAACTTTATTTTTCACAAACGAACTATGTAATACCACTAAATTTTATAGTTTGGATGCATTGGTGAAGTTGGATTTTATATTTGATGTCATTTAGGCTACTTGTGGGTCCTACACTCATATATTCCAATTTTTGACTTTTTGACTAATAGGTCAAAATGAGCTCGGGTACTGTGGGATCCGAACCAAAGGTCTACCTACCCTAAAATTGATATTACATAGCTACTGGCATAGTCAAAATTTGCATCTGAAATTATTTTAGTTAATTTGCATCTAAAAACCAAACGAACCGTCGGGTAACCAAACTATCGATTCCAGCAAGTCACTAATGACTTGGGATGGCTTTGGAGAAGCTCTATCGGTGAAGATAAGCAAGAACATGGCTAATGACCCAAAGGTTCATTACATTCCACTACTAAGGAACTTTCGTTCCCGAAAGTTAAAGATGAGAAAATGCCTGAAGTCTCAAACAGGTGAGGATACTGGGTTCGTATCTCGCCCTCTGACTCCAAAGTGGCCTTCTCTACTGGGTAGTGCCTCCACTGAAACTTATCTACAGAAATCTCTCTAGTATACAGAGGCCTTACATCACTATCCAAAATGAGCATGAGCTCCTCTACAAAAGCTAACTACTTATTTAACTAGATTGAGTCTCACGTTAGCACATGGGATGAGTCAGGACTATACTTCTGTAGCATGGAGACATGGAAAACTGGATTAACAACGGCAAAGTATGGAGCTAAAGTTAACTCATAGGCCACCTCATCAACTATACGGAGCATCTTAAAAGGGTAAAAGCAGATAAACACAACATATAAAAAGAATGAAAAGTACACCTAAGAGTCCAGAAATTATATAATAAGACAATGAGAATAATAAGGAAAAACTATCATATTCATGTCCAAGAGTCTAATATAATAAGACTAAGGAAGTATCAGGGCGAACTATCTTATTCCAACTATATTTAATATTCGTCAATGCTATACCATATATCCTAGGTATATATATGAATAAGGAGTGAAGGTGTAACGACCCGAGTATAGACCCGAGATGCTACATGGTACTCATAATCCTGAAGGACCACAAGCTAACCCATGATTGGTACCTGCTGCAATAACTGAATAGTAATACTATAAATATGCAGAAATTAGGTGAAAACTTTCCATAAGGTTCAATACTGAAATAAAACTAAATTTGATATAACAATACCAAAATTGAAACATTTGTCTGAAAATACTCTAGTCAGAAAAGCCTCTACTGTCTGAATCATAGAGTTGATGGGACAAGCCCCCAACTAACTTCAACTACTAAAAATTGTACTGATAAACCAAAATACTAAAGAAAATAATTATGTCCACGAACTATAAGGACTCACCACTAACTCTAAATGCTAAAGATCTAAACTGATAAGGGTGCTCAGGAGCCTATGCGTCTGAACCTAAGATATAAGACATCATACCGCAAGAGAAAAGTATGCATCAATACTTTGAATGTACTGGTATGCAAAGTGAGGTAGGCTGAAGTGCATGGGTTGATATGCATGAATAATACTGACTGAATGACATGAATATAACTGAATAAGAGAACATACATGAATACATATACTATAACTGAGATTGTGATAACACTGACTATTGAGTTCTGAATTACAGCTTTACTAATATCTGAGGTTACTGTTACTGTATAACTAATAGCTAAATGACTGTATCTGACAGTCCCGATTCTATGAAACTGTGCTGAGTTTTGTACTAAACTGAGTTACTCTGTCTTACAGTCCTGAATCTATAGAACTAAACAGAGTTCTATACTGAGACTAAATCTGAAGCTGAGACTAAGAGAGGTAATCATACAACCAATATGCCCCTTTCTAAATAGATTGGGGTCCAACTTATAACCTCAGTTAGAAGGGTTTCAATACTGTGCCATGCGTAGAGACAAGCTGTAAGTTAACCCTCTTTGATAGGAATCTCTTTTGTCAACCCTCACTGGCAGGAAAACTCATGTGAGATGTATCAACCCTAATCTAGTAGGAAGATATCTCAACCTATGCTGGCTATATAGTTCTATAACGCAGGGATTGCTACTAAGGGTCAAACCCTCTATTGGCAGAAATGCCCTCATCCCTGGGTTAACTCGATACTAAATCTTACTACCAACTAAATAGACACTGAACTGATTTCCTAGTTTATATTAGGCTTGACTGAACTATTATTGAGCTTACTGAATTCTGTTGACTAATGGAATACTACTAAATTTTGTTAGCTAACTGAGCTTACTGAGGTCCAAACTAAATACTGAACTAGATAGGACTAATGTTGAGTCTACTGAGTTGTTTTCTGAGTCCTGTAACTGACTGAGAGTACTTCTAATCATGACATGACTGATATTATTCTATAACTGACACTGGCACTAGGTAAACAACTTAATTTTTGGGTATTAGGACTTGATAGCATGAAAAGTAAAGCATCACATGACCTTGCATAGCATACAAATGCACACTTGTTCATAATGTATCTATAGAGGTATTTTATCAATCACTTGCATGGCATGAACTAGTCTACATACTAGCATGATATAATCTTATTATTACATTCACAAGACAAGTTCACCAAACACTTGGATGGCATAGTATATACACATAATACTAAACAACATATGAGCAACATAATTCAATTCCAAATTCACAATTCCATTGGTTTCAACATGAATTCACATGATAAATCATACATATTAAATAATTCTACATCAATCTTGTAATAAATCAGAAAATAGAAAATCCAATTAAATAATAATCATGAATACACTTTAATTCCAAATCATAGAAATCATGAAATCAATCTACTTGAAGTTTAAAAGAGTTTTTTGGACTCCAAGGGTTGAAGGAACCCTTGGATGAATACTTCATATACCTTAGTTGTTGAATTCTAGAAAAACAATGGTGAAATCTTGAGCCTTGGCTTTGAAATTAAAGCACCTAGGGTTCTTGTTCTTGAGCAATTTGAGAGAAAGTGAGGTATTTTGCTTACTGAGGGCTGAATCTCATGTTTTAGGGCTGAATCGGGGTGGGGAAAAGACCCAAATACCCCTAAGGACGTGGCCTTTTAATGACTAAAAATAGAACTGTCGATGCACAGACCGATGCGCCGCATCATTGGCATCAATCCGATGGCCAACACATCACATCGAGTCCGCATCGATTCACTAGAGTTTGCACTGAGCTGAGGGAAAAATTATCTGTCAATGCGATGGATGAAACGACGCATCGAGATCGCATTGACTCACTATTTTGGTCACTTGAACATGATCTAAATGAGGTCTAAAAAATTCAAAACTTATCCGGGGACACCTATTGATATTCCTGATTATGAATCAATCTAAAAATTGATACTTTAATGTCATAAAAGTCATGAAATAGAGTTTCCAACTTATGAAGGCCAAAATAATACTAAGACTAAATACTTAGCTAGAAATTTCTAAGTTTGGGACCCCCTTAGCAAGCCTAAAAGACTGAGTTGAGCTTTAGATTTCGTGGGGTCTTACAATATCTCCCCCTTGGGAATATTCATCCCCGAATGAGACTGATTAAACTGAGAATACTAATAGACTGGATTTAGACACTGAACATGCACAACTGAAGCATGATTTCATGATTGAAATTATTGATATACTGAATTATCATACTGAACATGCATATCTGATACATGAGTACATAGCTGAACATGATTCATATATGCATGACTGGGATTACTGATAAGATAGGCTTATATATTGGACATGCATGTCTGATGCATAAGTACCAGACTGAACTGATTCATGAATGCATGATAGAGTATGCAACGTTAATTGATACCAAGTTTGTAGCTATATTCGAACATGAGGTAGAGTAAATTCAAAGGAAAACTATTACCTTGGGCTGCGTCTGATCTTGCGGAGCAGAGGTGAGGATACTTATTCCTCATGTCTGCTTATGTTTCCCAAGTAGCTCCCTCCATGGACTAATTTTGCCAAACTACTTTGACTAGAGGGACTTCTTTGTTCCTCAGTCTGCGAATCTAATAATCAAGGATTTTGATGGGAGTCTTTTTATAAGAGAGGCTGTTCTGAATACCTATGCCCTTTATAGGGACTACGACTGTTGGGTCACCTATACTTTTCTTAAGCAAGGAGACATGGAACACTGGATGCATTAAAGCTAAGTCTTAAGGCAACTCAATATTGTAAGCTACCTTTCCAAAATGGCTAAGAATTTGGTAAGGACCGATATATCGAGGACTGAGTTTCCTCTTCTTGCCAAACCTCTTCACTTCTTTCATAGGAGAGATTTTCAAATACATAAAATCACTAATCTTGAACTTGAGATCCTTTCTACATACATCTACGTACAATTTTTGTCAGCTCTGAGCTGCCTTAAGCCTTTGCTTGATCAACTGAACTTTTTTTAAGGTATCAAATACCACGTTAGGCCCTACCACTACGACCTCACCCACTTCAAACCAACCAATGGGAGATCTAAACCTTCTACCATAAAGTGCCTCAAACGGAGCCATCTAAATGCTAGAATGATAGCTGTTGTTATATATGAATTCAACCAAAGGCAAGTGGTCATACCAACTACCTTTAAAGTATATCGTACATGCTCGCAACATATCTTCTAAAGCCTGAATGGTCCTTTCTGCTTGACTATCTATCTGAGGATGAAAGGCTGTACTGAGGTGAACTCAGGTAACGAAGCCCTTTTGGAATGCCTTCCAGAAATGAGAGGTGAACTGGGTCCCTCCATCTGAGATAATGGAAAATAGAACAATGTATAATCTGACCAACTCCCTAATGTAGAGTTTGGTTTAATCCTTAGCTGAATATGAGGTATGGACTGGTAGGAAATGATCTGATTTGGTCATCCTATCTACGATGACCCAAACTGAATCATGCCGGCGATGAGTACGGGCCAAACCCATCATAAAGTCCATGTTCACTTCTTCTCATTTCTAGGTAGGAGTACTGAACTTCTGCATGGACCCACTTGGATTCTGATGCTTGATCTTAACCTGCTGACATGTTAAGCACTTAAACAACAAACTCTGTAATATCTCAATTCATCCCACTCCTCCAATAGATCTCCCACAAATCACGGTACATCCTAGTGGCCCCTGGGTGAATAGAGTAGAGCACACCATGCGCTTCTACAAGAATTCATTATGTCAAGTCATCTACACCTCGACCACATAGCCGACCCTGACAATGCAAAACACCATCTCCCCCTTAGGAGAAGACCTCTACTTTCTGATCTCTGACTGATTCCTTCAACTTAGCTAGAATGGATCCCTATCCTACTTTTCCTTTACCTCAGAAACCAAGGATGATTTTGAACTACTTTGCACCCATACACTACCTTCTACTGAATCGACTAAGCGTACACCTAATCGGGAAAGCTGATGAACTTCCTGAACTAACTTTTTCTTAACACCCTCATCATGAGAAATACTACCCATAGACATCCTATTGAGAGCATCAACCACTACATTGGGTTTACCTAGATGATACAGGACACTCATGCCATAGTCTTTCAATAACTCCAACTACCTTACCTGATGAAGGTTTAAATCTTTCTGAGAGAACACATAATGAAGGCTTTTATGGTTAGTGAATAAGTCAACGTGCACCCCATATAAATAGTGGCTCCAAATCTTTAAGGCAAATACTACTGTTGCTAACTCAAGATCATGAGTATGATAGTTATTTTCATGGGGCTTAAGCTGTTTAAAGGCATAGGCTATGACCTTACCTCTCTGCATCAAAACACACCCTAAACTGACTCTAGAGGCATCACAATATACCATAAACCCTTCTAAACCATCTGGTAAAGTCAGGACTGGAGCTGTAGTGATTCGAGTCTTCAACTCCTAAAAACTCTTCTCATAAGAATCTGACCATTGGAATTTGACTTTCTTCTGAGTCAATCTGGACATAGGGGATGCAATAGATTAAAATCCCTCAACAAACCATCGGTAATAGCCAGCCAAGCCTAAGAAACTCCTAATATCTAATGGAGAGATGGGTCTAGGCTAGTTTCTCACTGCTTCAGTCTTTTAGGGATCAACTCTAATACCATCACCAAAAATGATATGTCCAAGGAAAGATATTGACCTTACCCATAATTTGTACTTACTAAATTTGGCAAATAACTGATGGTTTTTGAGAGTCTACAATATAATTCTGAGATAGTCTGCATGATCATGCTTACTGGAGGAGTATACATGAATATCATCTATGAAAACTATGACGAACATGTCCAAGTACTTCTTGAACACATAGTTCATCAAGTATACGAAAGTTTCTGGGCATTGGTAAGACCAAATGACATGACTAACAATTTGAAGTGACCATACCGAGTTCTAAAGACTGTCTTCGAGATGTCACATTCCCTGACCCTGAGCTGATGATAGCCTGATGTTAGGTTTATCTTGGAGAAGTAACTGGCACCCTGAAGTTGGTCAAATAAGTCATCGATTATGTGAAGGGAATACTTGTTCTTGACCGTGACTTTATTTAGCTGATGGTAATCAATAAACATTCTGAGAGAACTATTTTTTTTTACGCATGAATAAAACTAGTGTGCCCGACGGGGACATACTAGGTCTGATAAATCCCTTATCTAAGAGATCTTTTTACTATCTTTCTAATTCTCTGAGTTCTGCAGGTGCCATTCTATATGGCAGGATAGATATGGCCTGAGTATTTGAAGGTGCCTTTCTGGAGAAACTTTGGGAAGATGTTAGGGAAACACATCGGGGAATTCACCTGCTACTAACACTGATTCAAGATTAGGGGTTTCTAAACTAGAGTCCTGGACTTGAATGAGATGGTAGACACACCTCTTAGATATCATTTTTCTCGCCTAAAGTTAAGAAATAATCTGACCCCTAAGTGCTGAAGCACTAACCCTCTATTCTAAGACGGGCTCAGTCAGAAACTAAAACTAGAAAATTCTCTTTCTGCAGTCTACTAAGGAATAGCATGAGTAAAGCCAATCCATGCTGAGAATGATATCAAAATCGGTCATCTCTAATTCGACTAAGTTTGCTGAAGTGACTTTCTGAGATACCATAACCGGATAGTTCCTGTATACCCATTGGGATATGATAGATTTACCTATTAGGTTAGAGACTAAGAAAGGCTCTGCTAGGATTTTGAGACTGACTCCGAAGTCAACAGCTATATAAGAAGTAACAAAGGACAAAGAAGCTCCTGGGTCTAGCAAACCATAAACATATAAATGATAAACTTGTAACGTACCCGTGACCACATCAGGAGAAAGCTCCTGATATTGTTGAGACTGAAGTACGTATAGTCTATTTGGGCGCTGCCCACTAGTAGCACTGGATGCGGCACCCTGCTGATTTGAGCGATCGAACTGACCTATGGGACAGTTATGCTGACTCTGAGATGCCACCTAAGGATATTGTCTGACCCTGTGGCTTGGCTTGCCATACCCAAAACACACATCACTGCCAGCTTTGGAGATACCCTGATGGTTTTGCCTGTACTTTTGACAAAGGAGATTGGTTCGAGCACTGGTAACACTACCCTGGGGTTTAGGGCCTGACGCCCTATCTCTGTTGCCATCTCTAAATTTTAGCACAGGAGCACTAGCTTAGGATGGATCTAGAACTGAGGATTTTAGGCAGAACTGAGAACGATTCCTGCCCTCTGACTTAGGCTGAGCGAAGTTGAAACTACCTATTCTCGCTCTCTTGTTCTCCCTCTCATTCTCTTTAATTTTATCCTTCTCTTTCTACTGAGCATGGACCATGAGCCTAGGTATGTACATCTCCTTTATCAACATTGTGGTCCTACACTCTTTGACCACACTATTAGACACGCCAAACACAAACTTACTCATCTTAGATCTACTATCTGCTACCACATGAGGAGCGTATTTGGCTAATTGAGTATACTTAAGAGAATACTCTTGCACCATCATATTGTCCTACTTCAGATTTATAAACTCCAAAACCTTTGCTTCCCTCAACTCTATCGGGAAGAACCTATCCAGAAAAGCAACAACAAACTTCTCCCATTCTATAGACCCTAGATCTTCGACCCTTTCTGCTTTCCACTATTTAAACCATGAGTGTGCCACATCCTATAACTGATATGGGGCTAACTCGACACTCTTACTAGCTATCACCCCTATAATATCTATAACTTTTTTCACCTAATCAAGAAATTACTGAGGGTTTTCATCTAATTTAGACTCAGTAAAAGATAGAGGGTTCATTTGGGTGAAAGCCTGAATCCTGGCAACAACAGTATTGGCCACTGGGTTTGCTAGAACAGCAGCTAGACATTTATTTTGGGCTACCATAGAATGATCTACGGTGGTGAAAGCTGCTCTGAACACAATGTGGGAGACATGTTAATCCACAGGATCTGGCTGGATGGGTTGGGGTTCTGGCTAGTCTCCTGTTTTTCTTCCTTTAGTCCTCTTCAGATCATGTTCTATAAATAGAAGAGAAACTTGGATTAGATAGAGAGTTTAACTGGAGCTCATGCTCACTCGCATGATATGAGTACTGAAGGAAGGGAAACTTTTCCTAAAACATCTTACAGCCTCCTATCCATAAGTGTGGCGTGCTACACACCCATGCACAAGATTCGACTAGATGCAGCTTTCAAACTTCCTAGGACTCTGTTGAACCTTAGGTTCTGATACTAAGTTTGTAATGCCCCGAGTCTGTACCCTGGATGCTACACACTGCTCATAATCCTGAAGGACCAGAAGCTAACACATGACTAGTACCTGTTGCAATAACTAAATAGTAATACTATAAATATGCAAAAATTAGGCAAAAACTTTCCATAAGGTTCAATACTGAAATAAAACTGAATTCAGTATAAAAATACCAAAACTAAAACATCTATCTGAAAATACTCTAGTCTGAAAAGCCTCTACTGTCTGAATCATGGAGTTGATGGGATATGGCCCCAACTAACTCCAACTACTGAAAATTGTACTGATAAACTAAAATACTAAAGAAAATAATCATGTCCACAAACTCTGAGGACTCACCACTTTGACTACTGAAGATCTGAATTGGTAAGGGTGATTGGGAGATCGTACGTCTGAACCTATGATATCAAACATCATAGCGTAAGAGAAAAGTATGCATTAGTACTTTGAATGTACTGGTATACAAAGTGAGGTAGGCTGAAATGCATGGGTTCAATACATGGACAATAATAATTGAAAGACATAAATATAACTGAATGAGAGTACATGCATGAATACGTATATTGTAACTGAGATCATGATAACACTGAATACTAAGTTCTAAATTACTGATTTACTGGTATTTGAGGTTACTGATACTATCTTAACTGATAGATGAATGACAGTATCTAGCAGTCCTGATTATGTAGAACTGTACTGATTCTGTACTAAATTAAGTGACTATGTCTGGCAGTCTAGAATCTATACAACTAAACTGAGTTCTATACTAAGACTGAATCTGAAGCTGAGACTGTGAGAGGTAATCATCTAATCGACATGCCCCTTTCTAAATAGATTGGGGTCGAACCTGTAACCCCAGTTGGAAGGGTGTCAATACCGTTCCATGGGTAGAGACAAGTTATAAGTTAACCCTCTTTGACCGGAAGCTATTTCATCATATCTCACTGGTAAGAAAACTCATGTGAGATATATCAACCCTAATCTGGTAGGAAGATATCTCAACCTACCTTGGCTACATAGTTCTATAATGCAGGGATTACTACTATGGGTCAAACCCTCTGCTACTAGAAATGCCCCCATCCGTGGGTTAACTCGATGCTGAATCCTACTCCCAACTGAATAGACACTGAACTGATTTTCTAGTTTATATTAGGCTTGACTGGACTGTTACTGATCTTACTAAGTTCTATTGACTGATAGAATACTACTAAATTTTATTAGGTGATTGAGCTTACTGTGGTCCGACCTGAATACTGAACTAAATGGGACTAATGCTAAATCTACTGAGTTGTTTACAGAGTCCTATAACTGACTGAGAGTACTACCGATCATGATATGACTGAGATAATTCTGTAACTAACACTGGCTCTAGGTAAATATCACTTCCACAAGGAGTATCATAACCATAACTCCAAATCCACAATTCGGGAACATCAATACAAGTTATCAAGTTATGAAGTAACCTTATTATAAGGTTTACTTGGCTCATCTATGTCTAACATTCACAACTAAGTCCACAGGACTTGACACAAAGCTTAGGCCTAAGTGGGCCGAATGATCCCACTTCTAATTCAGAATTTCCATAATTAGGCATACTATACCCCAAACTAGGCTAAGGTATCTAGTTCATCTTCTAAATGTTAAGTAAGTCATATTCAAGCCTAAGATAACAACTTTAACTATAAACAAGGGCACTTAAGTCAACTCTACCCAATTTAAGATTTCAAGACTACCACACTAGACCAATAAGGATAAATATACAAATCATGCTTCAAATGCTAAAACCATATTCCAAACATAGCATTATATCATATCCATGCTATAACTAATAAAAACTAAAGAGAAGGTAATATGAGTTTACAGAGTTATAAACATACTATCTTATGGGTCTAAGACCCTCATCTAATTTCCCAAGGCATCAAAAATCAAGCCTAAGATATCTTACTCAAAATCAATCCTAACATTTATATCCACACACAATACATATCATACATCATCTATGAAGGAAAGTGGACAGGAGCCTACCTCAAGGCTAAACCACAAAACGTCACTTCATCCACCACATGATCGTCTTCACTTTACAATCCTCAAAATGGCATCACACTATCAAAATCATAATCTACTCATTAATACAAGTTTAATGATACTCATTTTCACTATTGTGCTCCAGATCCAAATATGATACCAAAACTCCAAGTGGGTCTTACATATGAAAAATGAGTTTCTGAGGCCAACCCAATGTTTACTTATGAACAAGGAATCATAACCCTCAAAGAATGGGTGAAAACTAAGCATACTTGGGGATAAAATCAAATCCTTAGCTAAATTGGGGATTTGGGTTCAAACAAAGAAATTCAAGCATGAATTCAAATTCTTACCTTAATCTTGAAGATAATCACGATACAATATGATAATTAAGCTCCCAAGTCACCCCTCATAAGCAATTTTGAGTTATTGAAAATATACTACAAACCAACTCAGACTCTTAGTACGATATGAATGAAAAAAATGAAGGACTCCTAAAAATGTCACATAGCCTTCCGAAGATAGGAAATGGATGTCAATGTTCTGATCTGTAGGACTCTATTGGACACTTGATCTTGTACCAATAATATCGGTAAAACCTACACTCTGATACCAATTTGTCATGACCTAAATTTCGAGTTATGATGACACCTACCATAACCTACCAGTAGGTAAGCCAACACCGTAACTTGGAGCTAATGCAATGGGTTACCTTGGTAGAAACGTCCAACATGAACCCTATGTAGCAACATAATATAATAACAACATTCCACAAATGAAATAACTAACATTTGAAACCAATCCCATGACATGATAGTATAAGTACAAGAGCAACTCTAAATCTGACGACAGAAATTAGAATTCAAAGTCTGGTAACTTAAATAGTCTTATACAATTGTCTCAAATACAAAAGACAAGTAAAGATAGAAGGAAAAGAGGAAAACTCGAACTCCAAGAGCTCACCTTATCTCCTGATGATCAACACGACATGATGTCAACTCAACGGCGGAAACTAGAACTTGGGTCTGCACCAAAAAGGTTCATAATTGTAGTATGAGTACCAAAGCACGGGTACTCATTAGGAATCATCGGCCGACTAAGCTCAAATATAATATAAAGATGATATAAAGTAAGACAATGATCTAAAATTCAAGGGGTAGGATCGAACCTGAATCTGCTTTGATACTACTATAACAACATCTATACTAATAAAGCACTAAATGGCATACTATTTCAAAATACTCCATAATCACCATAACAACTGAGTATTATTTCAAAAGCATATAGTCATATACATAGTAGCAAAATATCTACTTGCTATAATCATCATCAACCATCTTTAGAACATAAACACAAGAACTTTCCATAATGTCCCATACCATCGAGAAGTACACGAAAGAGAGCACAACAAAGAAATTATCTCGGTGTCCCATACCATCGGAGAGCACACAAAAGAACATCAAACAAGAACTCATCATGATGTCCTACACCACCGGATAGTACACAAAAAAATACAACCAATAATACAATAAAGCACAACTACTCCTTCAATTTAATGAAAATCATGGGTAGCACAACCCCGTCATGGCTCATTACCGAAATCAACTTCTAAATACCCATTTTGTAATTCAACATAAAGAAAGCAACATTGTCATAGCATAGGCGTTTAATCATTAATTCTATAATTTATTGATAAATACCGTGAAGTCCATACTATTAACCTTATTTTTTTCAAAAGTCAAAAGTTTACAAGTCTTAAAATTAAAGCATTTGAATTACTAATCGTCAACCAAATGAACTTTAACTCGTGATAAAATTTTTATATCTTCAAATAACTATTAAGTTCAAACAGAGTAGAAATTCAAATGCTTTAATCTTTAGAAGAACAAAAATGCAGAGAGTTCAATGAATCAGTTAAGATTTTATATTCTTCTCACCGAATTCCTACACTGATTTCTTGGTGAAGTTTTTATATTCTACCTGTATTGATTAATCATGTGCTTTAAGGCATCCTTATACATCTATTATCAATACTCAATCCTCCTAAAGGGGTAGTAAGGCATTACATAGCATCTTTGCAAAGTTTTTTTGGAAGAACACCACGGATATGAAGAGTAGACCTTGGGTGAGTTGGGACACTTTATGCTTACCTAAATTAGAAAGAGGTGTTGGTTTTAGGTCTCTTTTTGATGTTTCTAATACACTTTTTTTTAAACTTTGGTTGAACTTAAGGAGTAGACCTTCACCATGGGGAGCTTTCATAACCAACAAATATTGCAAAAAGCTTTATCCAGTAGTGACCCAATGTAGGGGAGCTTCCCCTATATGGAAAAAGCTAGTATTTGACAGAGAGCTCATAGAGCATAAAATTTGGTGGAAGACTGAGAATGGGAATTCTAGTTTTTGGTATGACAATTAGACCACAATGGGAGCATTATATCACATCATCGCAGATGTAGGGGATGAGGAAATTGAAGTTAGGAATTTTACAACTGTAAATGGGTGGAATGAGCAAAGGTTGAGTGAATTTCTCCCTAAAGAGCAAGTACAGTTCATCATTAAAAATATCTAATCTCCAATGCAAATAGATAATCTTGATAAACCAATGTGGATGCTTAAAACCAGTGGCAGTTTCTCAGTTAAGAGTACGTGGGAGTATACTAGACAAAAGGATCAGAAAGAAGACATATTTAAATATTTATGGAGTGATAAGTTGCCTTTTAAAATGTATTTTTTCACTTGGAGAATGTGGAAATTCAGGGTTCCAGTGAATAAAGTAGTGCAATACACGGGTGTTAACTTGGTTTCTAGGTATTGGTGTTGCACTAATTTTAAAATAGAGACATTGTCTTATCTTTTTCTAACCTCATACACAGTGCTAAAGTTGTGGGGATTGTTTGCTAATGTTGTAGGTATTGATTACAGTTATCACAAGTGATCATAAAATGGTGGACAAGAAAATGTTGTTCAAATTTAAAGCTACTTATGAGAGCTGTACCGGCTGTAATTATTTGGAACCTATGGAAGAGGAGGAATAGATTAAAGAATGGGAAGACATCATCATTTACTCATTTAGTTTTCAAGGTCAACGCTGACCTATGGAAACTCAAGAGAATTCTACATCCAAAAATACATGATTTCCCAACAGACTGGCAGAATATTATGGTATATTTAGAGAACCTTAAAGCCAAACTATTTTATCTTCCAATTTGCTAGAAACCACTGTAGGGATGTCTAAAATGCAACACTGATGGTACATCAAGAGGAAATCCAGGTAGGAGCACCTACAATTTCTACTTAAGGAACTCTGCAGGTGATTTAATATATGCTCAAGGGGAAGAAATTTAGGAAAGCACAAGTTTAGAAGTAGAAACCATGACAATAAAGAAGGCTCTAGCACATTGTGTGACAAAAGGGATTACTAAAGTTAATCTGAAAATGGATTCACTAATGATGCTTAAAATTCTTTAAAAAGTATGGAAAGTACCTTGGAACATTGTTGGGATTGTGGAAGTTATAAAGGAATATTTATAACTATGTTAGGTTCACATCCAATATGTATACAGAGAAGGTAATTGTTTGGCTGACCATAGCCAATTTAGCTTTTGATAATAGAGGTAGACTTGTCTTTAATTCCTTCTCAGAATTACTAAGTCATGCTAGAAGAATTTTGAATCTAGATAAGCATCAAGTTCCAAATTTAAGAATCCAGACTAAGGAGATAGTTAGAGATAAGGATGGGTGTCAAGGATCCATCACAATAATTACAAGATGAGTTCAAGCATTTTTGTCTTCTCGATGCTGATTAGTATTTCTAGTACTTGTGTAGTGGAACAATTCATTTCAAAAAACACAATTCATAAGGGCATTTATAGATCTAAAGTCATTGTACTTGAGCTAAGAATTACATAAGACATGATTATAAGTCTTGGTACAAATTCAAACTTCTTTTAGTTGTCATAGATACAAGTCAAAGATACAAGCAAACACATAGATATAAAGATGAAGATTTACAAAGGTAAAGCCAACTCATACCTGGAAAAAAACTCCAGAAATCCATTTGAAGCAGGTTGTGGTCGGTTAATCAGAAAAACTAAATATTTATTTTTCAATAATTTCCTTAAGATTGTTGTTTTTTCGGATTTAGTAAAATCTTTATTTTTTAACAAGAACTTCAAATACATGTTCAAATAAGGATATGAACAATTAAATGAAGTTTAAACTCTATATTTACAACTTTGAACTTTTAACAATAAGTTCAACCCAACTTATGAACAACAAAAAATGAAGATCATACTATTTTCGTGAAAATTAAAATAATCAAATGTTACGAACTTCAATACAATTTCAACCAACTTATGAACTACCAAAATAAAGTTTCAGGAACTTCAAACACAAGTTCAAATAGTTTAAGAACTATCAATATGAAGTTCAAACTATTTTCTGGAAAAATAGTAAAATCAACTTTAAGAAAAGAAGATAAAACAAAAAGATTCAAGTCCATCGAATTCACGGTGTATCCTTAAGGAAATTATCCCTTCAAGTACCCAAGGTTATGAAATATATCCTCCCAGTGTAAAATAAATCACTTTGACAAAATAACGATACCTCAAATCTGTCGAACTATGAACACACTCAAAGGTAGCAAATCACACTAGAGTTTTTCATAAAAGAGGAGTATGTAACCTCCCAATGAGGTCTTCAACTGACATTTTATTTTCTTTATGCTTCAGGTAATTTTTAAAGTTCTTCCACAAAGATGACAACTTCTCTATTATAGCCGCTACTTAGAAAGCCTCATTCACAATCATACCTACAACAAAGGTTATATAATTATCAAGAATAACTTTAATATGTTCAAGCAAGGTAGTCTCTATGTTTATACCTTATTCTAGGAGATCATGGATGATCACTTTCAGTTCTTGCACCTGAGAGATGATAGTTTTACTGTCTATCATCTTAAATTTATGAAAATTTGCAATAATGAACTTTTTAGTTCTAACATCCTCACTTTTATATTTTTGTTCCAAAGAATTCCACAATTCTTTCAAGGTTTTCAAACTGCTGTACACATTGTACAGGTCCTCTTGGAGAACACTCAGTATATAATTCTTACATAAAAGGTCTGAGTCTTTTCATGCCTCCATTACCATAAAATGTTCCTTATCCGACGTCTCTTCAGGAAATTCTAGAATATTTTCAGAGATGAACCTTTAAAAACTTAAGAGTCATCAAATAGAAGAACATCTTTTACTGCCAATGTTTGAAATTCACACCCTAAAACTTTTTGAATTTTTTTGCTGGTGCCATAGCGGGCACAACACTCGTACAACTTATCGTAGAAATAGTTGTTGCTGCTACACTTGTAATTCCATCATATGCATGACTTCCAACAGACAATTTTGATGTCACAAAAAGACAACCAATTTAGTATGCCAGAAGAATACTAACTATAAAGTTTTAAAAACTCTAAACACCATCTTGCTTCTAGTTTAACGATGGAATTTTTATGTTCTTCTAATCGTCAACCAAATGAACTTTAACTCTTGATAAAGTTTTTGTATCTTCAAATCACTATTAAGTTCAAACAAAGTAGAAAGTCAAAAGTTTTAATAGTTAGAAACACAAAAATACAGAGAGTTCGATGAATCGGTGAAGTATTTATATTCTTCAACCCGAATTCCCACACTGATTTTTCGGTGATTTTTATGTTCTTCCAACCAAGGGATTAAAAATTCACAAGACTTTAGTCTCCACAAAATCAGTCTCAATACAGATTACAAAAGCACTTTCTTTTTAAATGGTGATTTGTTTTCTTTCCACCAATCAAGCAAAAAATTATTTTTTTCCAATAATTTTCTTAAGATTGTTGTTTTTCTCGAATTTAGTAAAATATATATATTTTTAAAAAGAACTTCAAATACATGTTCAAATAATAATATAAATAATCAAATGAATTTTAAGCTCTGTATTACAACTTTGAACTTTTAACAATAAGTTCAACCAAACTTATGAACAACAAAAAATGAAGTTTATAGTATTTTCTTGAAAATAAAAATAAAATCAAAATGTTATGAACTTCCACACAAGTTCAACGAACTTATGAACTATCAAAATAAAGTTTCAATAACTTCAAACACAAGTTCAAACAATTGAAGAATTATCAATATGAAGTTCAAACTATTTTTTAGAAAAATAGTAAAACCAACTTTAAGAAAAAAAGATAAAGCAAAAAGATTCAAGTCCACTGAATTCATGGTGTGTCTTTAAGAAAATTATTCTCCTCAAGTACCTAGTGTTATGGAATATATCCTCCCAGATAAAATGAATCACTTCGACAGAATAACGATACCTCAAATTCTATCAAACTACGAATACACTCAACGGTAGCAAATCACACTAGAGTTTTTCCATAAAAGAGGAGTATTTTTTTCTTCAAATTTCATGTATTTAAATGAGAAATTTTTTAGGTATTTATAGAAATCAATGTGTTGCTTCATGAAGAGAAGAAATGGTTCAGAAAGGTGCACCCCTTCATAAAGGTGCAATTCTTTGGATAAGCCATAACCCATTGGAAAGGTCATAACCATCCAAACTGAAAAGGAGTCTATTTAAATTGCATCCTTTCTCTTGGTGTCTTTCTGACAAAAAAAACCTATTTATTTTCCATTCACACCTCTTACAAACCTAACACTTGCTACTTAGCTTCCTTTTGTAAACTAACGAAGAACTTGAAGTTATGGTATTTCATCCCATTGACAACTTAATCCAACATTGTGTTAGTGTTGAATAAAAATAAATAAATAATTTTTTTGCGTAATCTTGTACATTAAAATGACTATGTCATCTTGTAATTCAAATGAGGCCAAATTTTATGTCCTCATCCATATTCTAGTAGTTTGATAACATACGTAAAATGTATGAGAAAATAGTAATGGAGAGAAAATATCCAAATTAGGATCCATGTTGAGGTTATTAATATTAGTGATGCAAAAGTTAGTTAAAATAGTTAAATTAACAGTGTAAGTAGAAGTAGTCCATCAACTAGTTAAGATTCTTTCACAAAGTTAGTTATTAAGTTGGTTAGTTTAAGTGTATATATACTCTGATATGTCTTACATTAGGAACAAATTGAATAATAATTCAATAAGAAATTTCTATCCTTCCCCTCTCTACAGCATCTCTACTCTCTTTTTTACTTTCTTGTTTCTCCGTTCATACTCTCATTTTTCTGTATTGTGGAGTTCATCAAGAACTTCCACTGTTACATTGATGAATTCTTAAAAAATTACATGGTATTAGAGCCACTACAAGTAGTTGCTCGATTCAGGAAAATTCTGCAATTGTTAGTGATTCTCTTCTCCGAAATTACTATACTTTAGAATCTTTAAAGATGAAAAATGGCAAATAATTCTGCAGATCATTAACCACAAAATGCTGAAAGCAGTAGTGGAGTTTCAACTGCAATAGATCACAATCACCCATTATATTTGCATGCTATAGATGTAAGTGGAATTCAAATCATTTCTTTTCAATTAATCAGAGTTGAAAACTATTTTTTCTAGTTTAGATCTATGAAAATTACTTTATTGGATAGAAACAAGTTAGGGTTGATTGATGGATCATGTAAAAAGGAAAGTTTTCTAGGTTTGGAAAATAATTGGGAAGAGTGAGTGTTATTGTATTATCTTCGATCATGAATTCTATATCAAAAACTCTATTAGGAGGCATAATGTATGCTTCAAGTGCTAAAGTGGTGTGGGATGATCTGTTTTAAAGGTTCAACAAGATGGATGGTTCAAGAACCTTTAATTTTCTTAAGGAAATTGCAACTCTAATCCAAGGTACTGACCCAGTGTCCATGTATTATTAGAAACTCAAGGGATTATGGGAAGAATTTGAAGCTTTGGTCCTAGTTCATGATGTTCTTGTGAAGGATCAAGAGATTACATTCTAAATCTTCAAAAACAGAAATTATTTCAGTTTCTCATAGGATCAATGACTCATACTTGCAAGCTAGTAGTTAGATTTTGAGGATGAATCCTATACCTAATGTCAATCAAGCTTAATATATGATTTTACGTGATTAAAGCCATAAATTAGTTGTAGCAAATGCAAGTGTATTAGGTTTTGGTCCAACTAACCTGTAGGGTATGCAAGGGTCCTATAATGCTGTTATGTACTCAAAAAGTAATGGGAACCAAAAAAGGTCCAAGAAGAACCATAATTTATTCTATGATTTTTGCAAAATCAAGGGACATACTAGAGTAAACTGCTTCATGATTGCTGGTTATCCTCAAGAATCCAAGTTTAAGAATAAAAGGAATAACTCTGCTTATAATGTGGTTACTCAACTTGTAGATTAAGTTAAGTCATTTGGTAAGCTGCAGTTGAGCCAGAACACAAATCTTAATAGCTATGGCGCTGCTGGGAATGGTCAAGTGGTATATGATGCTGGTCATACATTGTAGACACGTAATTTTATCCCTCCCAAAAATTAATTTTTATGCATTTACCTTACCTTATCTTTAACCCCACCCCATTTTAATAATTTTCCATAAAAAGATAAAAAATAATAAATAATAAATTTTCAACTATTTAAATACCTAATCCATGTATCTTCCCCTACCCTACCAATCCCCTACCCTACCTAATCCTAACCACTACACCACATAATTCTACTAACACACATCACTCCCACATTTTTTCATATTTTGCTATAATACACAAAATTCTCTACACACACTCACCATCTACAACACTACACATAGAATAAACACATATACACACACACACACACCGGAAAAACACACGTACATAGTGAGATTAGTGAGAAAACAATAGAGAAAAATAGGAAAAAGGTAGCAAAAATCAGAAAAAGATCAAGAGAGAAGTAAAAAAAAGAGAGAGAGTGAATGAAGGGAGAGAATCAGATAGTTTTAACAATTTTTGATGAGTTTCTCATCAGGAATCCATTGGATTCACCAGTGGTGAACACCACCATCACCATTTATTGTTGTTCCGACAAGACCAGTTAACAAACGTCTCACTAATTCCGTTTCCTTCATAAAAATCAATCCGAATTCATGTTAGTGTTAGTATTTCATGTAGATTCGGGTATCTTTGTTTTGGGTTACTTATATTCTTTGTGGATTTGTGTTTGAATCAAATTTTGGGTTGCGGTTTTTTGATACCGAGTTGGTTTTGTTCGTTGTTTAGATTTTCCATTTGGAAATTTAGAGTTTGGGTTTCATTAATTCACGATTATCAACAAAAACATGCTCTTTTGGGGTTTTGATTCTCGACTCTACTCTTTATTATTCGGTTGATGTAGTTGATGATGTGATTTCGTGGTGTTTTTGAATGTATGTGAACTCTCACGATTGTTGTCGTTTGATTTATTGGCTTTATATTAAAATTGATTAATCATGTGGTTGAGAATGGATTTGGGGGAGGGAATTAAAAATTAATAAAAATAAAATTGATTAGTTGGTGTTGATTCATTGGTGATTATTTAATGCGAAATAGGTGTAGAATTTGTTAAATTTGATAATATCATGTTTTAGGTTGAAACTGGTAGGCAAATGCTCAGTCGGGTAGGCAAATTTAGGAACTGTGGATTGTTGAATGTTTGAATGTTTGTTGAATGATTTCTATTTTATCGCACAAAATTGAGATTGTATTCATTTGCCAAGGAATACCTCAAGGCACATTGTATTTATTCATCGGGGAATGATTGAAGTATCATGTACACAAAGGAGGTTTATGATCAAGGCCCGAAGTATCGAGTAAAGCATAACTAGGGTAATTAGAATAGTTTAAATTTTTATTTCAGCATTTTTATTTTGGTATGTAATAAATTGGACTGGACACTATTTTTAAATTTGTGATTGTTTTGGTTGTTTGTTTTCCTGTTTATGTGTTTGGTTGGTTTATACATTCCATAGTGTCGTACTAGCCGATATACTCCATGAAGAGACCATGGTTGAACCATGGTACCGAAGGTTGCCTAACATCTTTCCTTCGGTTAACAGAATTCCTTAACTGAAATCTCCGTTAGTGGACCAGTTTTAAAGAGTCACATTGTTTTGAAAAGGATTTTCAAAGGTGACTTGGCATACCCGATTTATGCCAAGTGACGACTCTGAGTTTAATTGTAAAAATAACTTTTGAAATACATTTTCCGTTTTAGGCACTTTAATAATAAAACCCTTTTCAAACATAAAATCAATCTTTTCGGTAAGAAAGGGGTGTGACATCTCTGGCGACTTTGCCAGGGACTTTTTTTAGAATTCGAGGTTCATTTTTTTTTAGTTGTATCAGCTTATTTTGGCACTATAGGTGTATAGACATTTTATTTGTGTTGTCTTATGTGTTATCATTATATCATTGTTGATTACTTACGTGCTATGTGTTTATAGTTTTTCTTATGTGTTATCGCTTTATATCTAACATCATATGCAATACCCTAAGTCCTTCTTTCTCAACAAGTCCCAAAGTATACGTCGTGTACATGAACTTTAGTTGAGTCACTTTATTTTAGTAGGGGGAGCCGTCAGATGTATGGAGTGGGTAGAAAACTGTCGCAGCCACTATCGATCATATGCTTCCCCAAACAACCTTGTGAGTGGACCCCAACCTAGGTCAGCCTTTAGGTCATACTTATCTGTATCAAATTATGACTAAGGCAATTGGTCCTTTGTAGGAGGCTTACCCCTGAAGCATCCTTACGTGCTAATTATTGCATCTTTGAGGGTAGCAAGGTCATTTAATGAATTTATTTGGGGAAAGCATATGCTAGAATTAAAGAAAAACGTGTGTTTAGGCAAGAAAAAGTTCAGGAAAAAAGAAAAGTGAGTCAAAAAAGGGTTTCGTAGTTTTTAGAGTTCTTTATGGCTTTTGTTTTCCCCAATTCAAAAATTCAAAAAGATTTTTTTTTTGTTTTTTCCTTTTGCACTCATTTCTTAAAAAACAAAAAAAAAACATCAAAAAGATTTTCTGTTTGTTTCCTTTAGTAAGCATCCATAATTCAAAAATTTCAAAAATATTTTTTCAATAGGAGCTTTATATAAAAGAAAAATTCAAAAAAGATGGTAGAAGTGTTGTACATTTCATATAACAAAAATATCAAAAACTATTCCTTTCATAGTTGTTGGTGTCATTTTTGTATGAAGTGTCAAACTAAAAACTCAAAAAAGATTTTATTAACGTTTTTCATTGTCTATTTTGGTCCCTTAATTCAGGGTTTAGTCGGTTCTTTAATCTTAAATTATCCATTTTGGACGAACTACGCACACCTGATTCTCCTCTCTCGGGAGTGAGATATGTAGGTAGCCCTTCTAGAGTTTGGTGATCTTATTTAAAAAAATTAAAATGATTTTCTTCAGTCTTTCATTTAGAGTAGGTGTTTCATATATGTCTTGAAAAGAAAAATACAAAAAGATTTTTCTTAATAGTCTTAGGTTTTATTTTGGGATGAAATTTAAAATTGAAAATCCAAAAAAAAAAGTTTGTCAGCATCTTTTGAAAATAATGATAAAAGAAAAAGAAAAAATGGCTTTCTCTTCAATTTAGATTAGTTGTATGCACATGTTGCTTCATCTGAAAAATACAAAAAGATTTATTTTTCTTTGATAATTTTAGGTCTCATTTTTGTATGAGTTGAAAAATCAAATTTTTTTTTGTAAATATCTTTTGAAAGAAAAAAGAGAGAGAAGAACTTATTTGGTAATAGATTAGTTAAGTCATGCATCTCTCCATATGAAAATAGAAAAGATTTTTTATTGGTAATCACAGATTTCATTTTGCATAGGGTATTTAAACCTGAAGAATTCAAAAGATTTTCATCAATTCTTTTGACACTTTTTTATTTTCTTTTCTAATAAAGTTTCAAGAAAAAGAAAAATAATTTGACTGGCCATTTTGTGGTCAAACTTCATGAACTACGTATACCTGATTCTCCTCTCTCAGGAGTGAGATACGTAGGCGCCCTTCTTGGGTTCGGTGATCTTTTCAAAAGAAAAAAAGAGAATTTTTTTTTGAGAAAGTGTTGAACTCTAATGCATTTGTTGTCTCTTGCTCTCTTAATTTAAGGTTGTTGGTTTGTGGTATTCTGGCAGGTCCTCCACATTACACCAAATCCAAGGAAGGGTTAGTTGTGTCCAACAAAGATATAAAGAGTGACACCATGGATCAAACAAAGAGTCAGGAAAATGAGAGTTTAAAGCAAGAGTTTGTGAGACTAAGGTAACAAATGATGGAAATGTATCGAGCTTGGGCTAGTGGGCTGCCTCTTCCTTCATTCCCCACTATAGACCCCGAAAATACCTTGAGTTTTCAATCACATTTGTAAACTCAGTTTCCTATTGTTGTTAATGCACCACATCATGCCTCAGAATTCATTACATGTTAGCTGCATCCAAATACTTCCACCAGTCTTTCTCTAGCTCTTTAGTATAAGCCTACTACATTCACAGCACTACATATCGTCTCTGATTTTGTTGCTTAACCCTCTACCGAGGCTTTCATGGCTATCTACCAAGCAGTTGTGCTTCCTAAATCTACTAATAAGTCTATGTTCAATACTCTTGATGATCATTGCTATACTATTGAGCCTATATTTAAGTTAACTGGACTACCAAAATTTCCTAACAAGAAACCTAGCATGGCAGAAGAGCCCGAGAAAATGGTTGGAAAAATGAAGAGTGCAGAAAATGCTATGGAAATTTCCCTGAGACTTGCAGGTTATGAAGATAATTTATATAACGACTGGGGCATGTCTTTAAGTGTTAACCTTTCTCCAAGCTTTGAGATATCAAAATTTGAGGAACATGATTGATATGAGGATTTCATGAAACATTTGGGACAATATTGTAATTAATTAAGAGAAATTAAAGGGAAGAAGAAGGAAAACATACCTATTGTCACTCCAGGGGCAAACTAGAGCTCGAGAGGTTGGTCAGAACATTATTGTCAATCTCAATCCTGATCTTACACATCAAATCCACATACTCATCTGCAACACGGTTCCTCTTTTCAAAATTAAAGATGTTCTATTCCACTTCCTCAGTATTCTTTGAACAATGCACAACTATATGTGCATCTACCTTTTTATCCAATATGCATGCACCTGTCCCTCAACATCATCCTCGACCCCATAAATTTACCAAGGAGCCTTTAAATCTAAGTTTCAACCAAGATTGGAGTTTACAAAGAGGACGAAGTCAAAGGATAATTTTGCACCAATTGGGGAATCGTATGCCAGTTTACTCCAGAGATTGAGATAGTTGGGCATGATCACTCCTCTCCTTGGGTACTCTCTGAACCCATATTTAAGAAATTTTGATCCTCATGTACGATTACATATCATTATGATGATCAGGGTAACGGTATTGAGGATTGTCGTGCTTTGAAAAGAGAAATAGAAGGGATGATTCAAGAAAAATTAATCATAGTGCAAAACATTAACACTATGAGTGTCGCACAGAATCCTTCACCAACACCCCATAATGTATAATACGTGAGAAGCAATGAGTTAAACATGTATATTCAGAACTTATTTATTGAAGGAAATGTATTGGACAGTGGTGGAAGCTCTAATCATATAGCTATGCAAATCAGTGGCTAAGATATCAAGCTTAGAAATTGGGAAGACACTCCTCTCCTTACTAGGAAAGGGTTTTGGTAGTTTTTCTTGTTTTCTTTTCTATTATTCGAGTTATTTCAGGGTTGTAGTTCAATAGCTATCATGTTTTATTTCTTTTTTGTCTTTGTTCAAACCCTTTTATCCGTCCTTTCAATGAAATGTGGTGTCTTTTTTGTTTTGTCTTATTTTAAGTTGTTTATTTTCTTCTTTAAAAATACATTTTATGTTGCTTCTAGTGATATGACATACTTGCAGAATTTTCATCTAGATCTTAAATTCTAGTTTAACATGAAACATTGAACCATAGGGATAAAGTTAAAAAAAGAATTTAAGAAATAGGTAGAGTGTTGAAATATTTGGTGACCATGTTGAATCCTTTATTAAAAATTAAGGCAATTATTTTGAGAATCACAAGAATAACTTGGTCATCAATTGCAAGGCATATCTCAATTAGGTCAAACAACGGATGCGTAATCTTATATCAAGAGAAACAAAAAGAAAATTAGTTCCACGAAAGCATGGGTCATTCTATGTGAGAGGGATGTACAACAGAGGAAGAGTTGTATGTTGGAAAAGTGCAAAAGTAATGGCACACATGCCCAGGTCATGTTAGTGCTGTAAAAAATGTCATTCATCTCGCATTTTCGTATTGCATGTTATGTACTTGCAGTTTTAAGGATTGATATGGCGAAGGCATTTCATTCTGCTATCCAAACATTTTGTTATCCCTTGTTTATCCTGTTGAGATTTGGTTCTATTTTCTTTCATATCCCTCATTTCAAATCAAGATAGAGTCAGCAAAGTTTAAGAAAAAGTGTCGAGGACAAAAACTAAAGTCAGAAAAGTTTCAAAAGAAAAAAAAGAGAAAAAAAGTGTGTAAAAAAAGAAAGAAAAGATAAGAGTTTAAAAAAAAATAGAGTCAGAAAAGGTCCCAAAAGAGAAAAAGAGTCAATAAAAGAAATAAATCAGAATTAAGAAAAAGAACAAGTTGCCGAAACTACGTTTGACTTGATTCTCCTCTGTCGAGGGTGAGATACGTAGGCAGCCCTACTCTGGGTTTGGTCCAACCAAATAACTAATTCAGAATCACCCAATTAAAAGAAACTGGGGTATGAGTTAATCTTCATTGTTTGAGTCAATTCCAAAAGTTGTAAGTCCCACCCCATTTCAAGTGTCGTTTGGGTCTTATGCCATCCTTTCTTTCAAACAGTATCCAAAAGCCAAGTTACAACCAAAGAAAAACCTTTAGATCAATCTTTGAGAATGTTAAGGCTAAGCATACAATGGATATAATGATGTATTTTGGGAACTATTTGTCTTCCTTAGCATATAAAATTAGGAGAGAAATGAAAATGAGAGTCTTATTGGTGAAAACCCTCATGGGCATCATAAGATGATAGTAATTTGAGGGAAATAAAAATAAGAGAGTCTTATCGGTGAAAATCCTCACGTGCACCATATGAAGAGGGTGAGATAAGAGAAATGAAAATAAGAGTCTCGTTGGCAAAAATCCTCACAGTCACTGAGTCGAGAGAAATAAAAATAAAAGTCTCATTGGTGAAAACCCTCACGAACACCATAGGGAAATTTTGAGATGAGAGAAAGAAAAATAAGATAGTCTTGTTGGCAAAAACCCTTCAAGGACTCCCTAGTAGAATGAGGTCTCTGAGTGTAATTGGCCTAAGGAAGTAATTCAGTTTTAGGTTCATTAAATCAACAACAATTGGTAGAATGCTTGGATGAAAAGATTAGGTATCTTAATCCAAAAATGCATAGCATAATCAGTAGAATTTATTGTTATTTTTAGATTAGTTTTTATTTTCTTTATTTTCAAAAAGAGACAAACATTTTTTTTTCTTTCCTCTCTATATTTCTATTTTTCATCCTTCTGAGTCGGTCATTCGAACAAAAAATTATTTTTCTCATATCTTTAAGTAAGTCCATGTCAAAAAAAGTGAGAAAGGATTTCAAAATTTGCTACCAACTTCTTAAATTTTACAAAGCAAGACAAAAGATCAACACATGAAAAAAACATGACTGTAAGATGAAACAAGTCAAGTAGAAATTTTTGTCAAAAAACAAGTTTAGGGAATCAGGGAAATACCAAGGTTCAAGGGGTTTATCTAAGAAACATTACAAAATGGAGATACTGGGTTTGTTTCAAGAGTCAATCTTAATAATCGGAGTTTGGATCAATGGTGCAGCAAGACAATGGCATATGCCATTAGTTGGAGGAAATATTAAATGGGAAAACATCAAGAGAAATTGGTTCAAAATCCAAAGTCGCAAGCCAACCACCATGTTTAAACTCACAAGTTTTTTTTACATGAAACAAGAACACTTGCTACCTTCAATGCAATTCCTTGTTTCTTCAAATGCAAGAGGCAATATTGTTGTACGGGTTTGTAATCACAATTATGGTAAAATTCATCATCTTGTACCCTAAGAGACACACTCTCTAATTTGGGTCTTTCATTTCTCATGGCTAGGAGGTGCACTTCCTAATTTGAGATTTTAATCCTAAAGATGCACTTTTTAGTTAGAATTTCTCACTTTAATCATAAGAGACAAAATTGTTGGTCTTGATCATTCAATTTTATGCTAAAGAGGTGCATTTGTTGATCAAAGTCTTGATTCGTCTTTGCATTATGCAGTTTTCCAAGTAGTTGTGATTGGATTTGACATCCGCAAAAGCTTTTTGATGATAAATTGGGGAAAAAAGAAAATTTAATTCCTGTTATTTAGAACTTTAGGACCTCCTAGAAAAATGAGACTTTATTTTTCTGGAAAATGAAAATTTTCTTTATCATAATCTTTGTTTGGGATAATTTTCATTCTAGTTTTGATTTTACTTTCAGGAGCCCGCCTGGAGAATAGGGTGATGAAATTGGAGTCAGAAGCCTTCCTGAACAACACAGTAATCAAATTGCAAGTCAAGAGCTCGCCCAGAGAATAGAGTGAAACAAATTAAAAGTTGAAAGCCCACCCAGAGAATAGGGTGATGAAATTGCAAGTTGGGAAATCGTCCGGAGAACAGAGAGAAAAATTTTCAAGTTAGGAGCTCATCCGAAGAATAGAGTGATGAAATTTCAAGTTGAGAGCCTACCCTAAGAATAGGGTGATGAAATTAAAAGTTGGGATCCTGCCTGAAGAACAGGGTAATGAAATTGAAAGTCAGGAGCCCGCCCAAAGAACAGGGTGATAAAAATCAACAAAGTAGGTAAATTGCAAGTCGGGAGCTCGCTTGAAGAACTTGGTGATGAAACTGAAAGTTAATAAATTGAAGGAATAAAAAGTTAAGAGCCCTTTGGAGAACAAGGTGAAGAAATTGAAAGTCAGGAAACAAGATGAAAAATTATAAGTCGGGAGGCTGCCTGGAGAATAGGGTGGAGGTTTTCAAATTCAGGTTCAAATTAAGATGTACCACCAATAGAAAGGGGAAATCTTTGGGTTCATCTCCAACATAAAATTTGACGAAGAAAGAATCTATTTTCAAGTTCAACCTAAAGAAGATCAAATTATTTATCACTTTTAAAAGAAATGAAGACTCAAGTCAATAGTCAAGAGAAGTTGCATAGATAGGACTTTTGTAATGTCAGTTATCTTTTTCACTTGTAATTTTATTGTGACATAATGACAGAGTCGTATATCAGAACCGCAATAGAACCTCACTCGACTCTCTAACTCGGCATAGTCCATCTCTTTGTCAATCCTGGAACTACTTGTGACATGACTCCTGCATAGCTTGAAATAGGTAGGATGTCCAAAATCAATACTCGGTTGCACTTCGGCCTTTTGTTCTTTCCTTTTGAATAAAAGATGGGTCAAAATTTTATCTCGTTGTCTACTTCTTTATCTAAAAACACTTAGTTTTTATATCCAAAGAGGGGCATGATGTAGACACGTAATTTTGTCCTAACCAAAAGTTAATTTTTACCCATTTACCTTACCTTATCATGCACCCCACCCCATTTTAATATTTTTTAATAAAAAGACAAAAAATAACAAAGTTTCAATAATTTAACTACCTAATCCATGCATATTTCCCTATCCCACCTATCCTAACCACTACACCATACAATTCCACTGACATACATCACTCCCATATTTTTTTTGCATTTTGCTATAATACACAAAATTCTCTACAAAACTCACCATATACAACACTACACACAGAGAAAATAGTTACACTTATAGACACACATACTCTTACCATAAAATACACGCACACAACGTGATCAGCGAGAAAACAAAAAAAATGGGAAAGGGGTAATAAAAATCAGAGAGAGATCGAGAGAGAAACAAAAAAAAGAGGGAGTGAATGGAGGGAGAGAAGTGGATGGATTTGATAGTTTTTGATGAGTTTATCGCCAGGAATTCACTGAATTCACCACCGGTAAACACCGTCGTCATTGTCTATTGCTGTTCCAACAAGACCTACCGGTAGAAGGCTTACCAGTTCCATTTACATCCCAAAAATTAATCCAGATTCATGTTAGTATTAGAATTTCGTGTGGATTAGTGTATCTTTGTTTTGGGTTACTCATATTCTTTGTGGATTTTTGTTTGAATCAAATTTTGGGTTGTGATTTTTCCATACTGAGTTGGTTTTGTTTGTTGTTGAGATTTTCCATTCGGGTATTTCGAGTTCAGGATTCATTAATTCACTATTATCAACAAAAATCTGCTCTTTTGGGGTTTGATTCTCTACTCTACTCCTCTTTATTCTATCAACGTAGTTGACGATATGATTTTGTGGTGTTTTTGAATGTATGTGAACTCTCGTGATTGTCGTGGTTTGACTCTTTTGCTTTATAAATAAATTGATTAATCATGTGGTTGAGAATGAATTTAGGGGTGAGAATTCAAAATTGATAAAAATGAATTCGATTAGTTGGTTTTGATTCATTGATGATTGTTTGATTAGAAATAGGCGTCAAATTTGTTAAATTTGATAATATCATTTTTTAGGTCGAAACTAGTATGCAAATACTAGGTCGATGTAATACCTCAAAAATCCAAGCTAATGTTAGAGCCATGTTTCAAGATCATTCAAAGTACATTATAGTTGTTTGGTAGTTTATGAGTGAGTTTGATGTATATTAACGCGTCAAATAACTCCCAACTATTGGATGAATCAAATTATTCCTTATCGACTGAGTTTTCAAGAAGGATATTGCAATAGCCAACTTCAAACGAGCTTATATTTTATTCTACTAAGAATTTTCCATGTCAAGACCTACCAAGTGATAGGAAATTTAACTAGTTTTTCAATGATACCAATTTTGCCTTAATACGATACACGGGTGAAAAGTTATGGCACTTTTAGTGAAAGATAGTAACCCAACACGATAAGTTCACGTCGCGGTGATAGCCACAACCACGTTCGTCCTTTTCCAGTGGACCACTACCACCGCATCATTCCAAGGGAAAAATTTGAGTTCAGTGAGCAACCATGATGGAACCACATCGCACCAAGGGGCTAGTTCGGAATTGTCTGTTTTCAGTGGTGCAATATAATAGTACCGCATCTTACCATTGGAAAAAATGAGATTTGTCCTTTTCCAGTGGCCTAACGCGATAAGCACTGTGTCGCGTCGGCATGTAAAATTGGGATTGTCAGTTCGCGATTTAATTTCTAGGGACCATCTGGTCTTTTCCCATAGCCCTAAACTCATCCAAAACACGTAATTACAACCCTAAAGGGGCATTATGTGCCCCATTACTCATAATTCCTCTCCAAGAAACTAATCATCTCTCAATAACAAAACCCTATCCTCCAAGATTCAAGATCAAATCTCAAGAAAAACCGCAAGAACTCTCACAAATTCATCAACCCAAGTATGTTAAATGTTCATCCATGGGTCCCTTCCACCGATGGAGTCCAAGTATCCAATTTCTAATTCAAAGTTGTGATTTTTACAGGCTATTGTGATTTTAAATTGTAATTTTAACCATGAATCTTGATTTTATACCATGTTTGAATGAAATTATTATTGTTATTGAACCTCACATATTTAAATAGTGTTATTCACTGATTTAAATCATAATTAGTGATGTTGATATTGAAATCATGCTATTTATACAAACTTTAAACTATTCCTATGCTTAGCTTACACTATGTATATCAAGTGTTTGATGAATTGCCTACAAGAATGAATTTTGAATAAATGCTTTCATATTATGTTTCCAAAGTTTTAGCACTATTTTGCTATTATTACTATCAAGTCCTGTGAGTTGTGAATACCCAAAAACTTAGCTGTTTACTTAGCCTCAGTATCTTCAAAATAGTTTCAAACATGTTATAAGTAGTATCAGTTTAGTCAGTTATCATGATCAGTTAAACTTAGAACAGTTCAGAATTCCAAGTCAGTTTCGTTGGGAATAGGATTGAGCACCAAGTGAGTGTAGGGATGGCGGCTTCCTAGTCAGATAGGCAGAGTTATTAATAGTAGTCCCTATACTATAGAACTACGTAGATAGCGTAGGATTTAAAGAGTCACCCGTCAGTTCAGGCTTGACCACCAGCCATGACACAGTACTAAAACCCTTCTAACTGGGCCACAGGTTGGACCCCAAATTGCTCATTGGGGCGTGTCGGTTAGATGATAGCTCCCATAGTCTTAGTCTAGAATTAATTCAGTAATTCATTTTTAGTTTTGCTTGACCATAGCATACAGATATCAATTATTCATGTATCAGTACTTAGTATTTTTGTTTATAATTTATATTCAGAACATGTTTTATGATTAGTCATGCATTCTCAGTATTTACAGATTTCATGTGTTTTATTCAGTACGTTATGCTATTCATTCAGTCAGTTATTACTCCTATACATGAAACTATGCATATTAGCCTACCTCATTTATCATACCAATACATTCAAAGTACTGATGGCATATTCTTTTCTTGTGCTATAATGTATCATATCATAGATTCTGATGCTTGGTTCCCAGATCGAGCATAGGCTTTCCAGATTATCAGCCGTAGCAGTGGTGAGTCCTCATATTCTGAGGACATGGTTTATTTACCTCAACTTACTTTATCAATTTTTAGTATTTTCTATTCAATTAGAGTTAGTTGGGGGTTGGTCCTATCAACTGCACAGTTAGTCAGTAGAGGCTTTTCAGACTAGTACAGATAGTCAGTCAGTTTTGTTATTATTTTATTTACTTCAGATAGATGTTTTTAGATTTATGATCCAGTATTGATTTCATTTTCTAAAACCTTATGGCTTATCAGTTGTTTTTTCATATATGTTATTATATAATTCAGTGCTCGCAGCAGGTACCATCCATGGGTTAGCTTGTGGTCTCTCGGGATCGTAAGCACCGTGTGGCACCCAGGGTGTAATCTCAAGATGTTACAGTAGGGTAGGCAAATTTAGGAATTGTGGATTGTTGAATGTTTAAATATTTGTTGAATAATTTCTAATTTATCGCACTAAATTGAGATTGTATTCATTTACCGGGGAATACCCCGAGGCACATTGTACCTATTCACCGGGGAATGCTCCAAAGTATTATGTACGCAAAGGAGGTTCGTGATCAAGGCCCGAGGCATTGGGTAAAGCATAACTAGGATAATTAGAGTAGTTTAGGTTTTTATTCAACATTTTTATTTTGGTTTGTAATAAATTAGATTGCACACTATTTTTGAATTTTTGATTATTTTGGTTGTTTGTTTTCCCATTTATGTGTTTGGTTAGTTTATACATTCCATAGTGTCGTACTAGCCTATATACTCCACAAAGAGATCATGGTTGAATCACGGGACTGAGGGATGCTTAACACCTTCTCCTCGATTAATAGAATTCCTTAACCAGAATCTCTGTTCGTGGACTAGTTTTAAAGAGTCAAATAGTTTTGAAAAGAATTTCCAAATGTGAATTGGCATACCGGATTTATGCCTAGTGGTGACTCTGAGTTTAATTTTAAAAAATACTTTTGAAACACATTTTCATTTTTAGTCACTTTAATAATAAAACCCTTTTCAAACGTAAAATAAATCGCTTTGGTAAAAAAAGGGTGTGACACATATCTCAACAGCAACACCAATTGGAGTTTTGCACTTTAACCAAAGAACAATGCAATCAAGTGCTGCAGTTTCTCAATAAAAACTTAGATGTTATATATTATGCTAATGTGCCAGGTATGACTACTACAAAATTAGCCAACAAGGGCAACCTAGACCAGATAATAGACACAGGTGCTACCAATCACATGGTAGCTAATTTGAGTCTATTCGAGAGTAATTATATATCAAAGGTTAAAAATCCAAAGATGGAACATTTACCCAATGGTGAAATAGCACTGGTTACACATTTAGGGTCATGTACTTTAAGTTACAAAGACAAAGTTTCAGGAGTTTTCTATATTCCTTAGTTTAAGTTTAACTTGTTATCTGTGGCAAAACTAACTAAAGAGTTATAGTGTTCAGCTTTCTTCTTTTTTTAATTTTGTCTATTTCAGGAACTATTGAAGATGATCGGTAAAAAAAATGGATGATTATACTTATTTTCAAGCAACTTAGACAAAGATACAATCACTTTAACAGCTACTCATACTACTTCTGGTGTTAGAAATTCAAGAAAATTAAATGTGTATTCACTACATCAAATATTAGGACATGTATCTAGTTCTGTACTTAACAAATTGTTGAATATACGCTTAGCTGATATCACTCAAACAATCAACAAGTGCATTATATGTCCTTGTGCAAAACAAGCTAGGCTTTCTTTTCCTATTAGCACATCTACTAATTCAAATACCTTTGATTTACTTCACATGGATATATGAGGACCTTATAACAAATCTACCTTTGATGGATACTAGTATTTCTTAACTGTTGTGGATGATTTTTCTAGAATGAGTTGGGTGTTCTTGTTACGACTAAAATCTAATGTCTATAATATTTTGAAAATATTATTTGTTTACATAGCCACTCAGTTTAACAAGCAGGTAAAGTTTGTACGAAGTGATAATGGATCTAAATTTGTCAATACTAACTGTAATGAGATGTTCAAAACATTAGGAACACATCAAACTTTTTGTACCTATAATCCTCAAGAAAATGGGATAACAAAGAAAACATAGACACATAATAGAGATGGCAAGAGCTATAAGACTTAAAACAAATATTCCTTTAAGGTTTTGGGGTTTATGTGTCAAAACTGCAGTATATATTATCAACAGACTACCTAGTAGTGGTATTGGAAATATCTCACCTTTTGAGAAACTATACAACAAAAAAACTTTATTACAAAATCCAAGAGTATTTGGCTTTGAAAAGAAATTACATGAAACTAACAAACTACAATCTAGATCAGTTGCTTGTGTACTTATAGGGTATACTAAAAATAAAAAAGGTTATTTGTTGTATGATCTAACTACTTATAGTTTTCTTGCCAAATGAGATGTAGAGTTTAAAGGAGAGGTGTTTCCCTTCAAGTCTCAGTCTAAAGAATCAGTTCCACTCTTCAACTACACTGGCACAAATAATGAATATTTAGAAGAAAGAACAGATAATACTATCTCACATCAACAAGAGCAACAATACAACATACACACATAGTTGCTCAAAATGTGGATGTAGAGGTTCCTACAGACTTACAAGTTTATGATTAAACAGTACATGCACCTCAGATACCTAAAAGAAGATCTACAAGAGGGACTAAACCACCTCTATGGATGAAGGATTTTGTCTCCTTAAATATTCATGATGGGTCATACAACCTTGATAAGTACTTATCATATAACAATGTGGCTCCAACTTATCAAGAATATTTCTCTAAGATGTCTAATATTACAGAGCCTCAATCTTACAAATATGCAATAGATGATCCAAGGTGGATTGAATCTATGAAGGAAAAAATGCAAGCTTTACAAGATAATAAGACTTGGGAGATAGTAGATTTGCCAGATAGAAAACCCCCTATAGGGTGTAAATGGATATTCAAGGTCAAGTGTAAATCTACTGGTGATATAAAAGGTTCAAGGCAAGACTAGTTGCAAAAGAATATAGTTAAAAAGAGGGTACAGACTATCAAGAAACATTCAGCCCAGTGATCAAAATGAAAATTGTTAGGACTGTTTTAGCTATTGTAGCACAAAATCATTAGCATGTACATTAGATAGATGTATTTAATACTTTCCTATAAGGTGATCTAACTGATGAAATCTATATGCAATAACCTCAAGGATTTAAGAGTCATAAGAAAAACAAGGTGTATAGACTTATTAAATCCTTACAAGGACTAAAACAAGCTTCTACATAAGGGAATGCAAAACTATTAAAAGCTTTGTTAAGGTTTCAGTTCAAGCAAAGTTAAAATGATCATTCCCTGTACATCAAATAAAAGTTAGAAGGATCTATCTTTGTACTCATTTATGTTGATGACATATTGATTACAGAAAGTAGTGTTTAGATGATAGAAGAAACAAAAGGTAAACTCAAGTAGACATTCAAAATGAAGGATTTGGAACAGCTGAAGTATTTTCTAGGAATTGAATTTGCTACACCAAGGCAATGGATACTAATGCATTAGAGAAAGTATATATTAGAACTACTTTCTAAAATAGGATTGCTGAAATAGAAAACGTGTAGAAACTCCTACTGATAACAACTACAAGTTAACTTCAAAATAATATGATAACTGCATTAGCTCAAAAGCTACAGAAGATGATCCACTAGTAGACCAAGGAGCTTATCAGAGACTAATTAGAAAACTATTATATCTTACCATGACTAGACTACACATATCATTTGGTGTACAAACCTTAAGTCAATATTTACAACAACCAAAAAGGACTCATATGGAGTTTGCTTATGAATTATTAGATACATCAAATATCAGTCTGGACAACGAGTTCTGCTATCAAGAAAACAAGACAATTGTATTACAACTTTTTATGATGCAGATTGGGCATTATGTCTTATCACAAGAAAGTATGTAACTAGTTATTTTTTCAAATTTGGAGAGTTTGTGGTTTCTCAAAAATCAAAGAAACAATCCACTATTTCCAAAAGTTTAGCAGAAGCTGAATATAGAAGTGTAGCTACTACTATGACTAAACTTATTTGGCTGCTAGGTTTGAAGAAAGATCGAGGCGTTGAAGTACCAAGGCTTATTAATGTCTTCACTAATAGTAAATAGTAATTCAACTAGTTACAAATCCTATGTATCATGAAAGGACTAAGCATATTAAGGTTGACTGCTACTTCATAAGAGAAAAGATTGTGTGAGGACTGGTGTGTACTAAGTATGTTCCAACACATGAACAACCAATTGATATGCTAACCAAAGGGTTGACTAGAGTCCAACATCAGTTTATCAACTCCAAACTTGGAGTTCAAAACATATTTTTAGATCCAAGCTTGAGAGGGAGTGCTAATATTATTGATGTAAAAGTTAGTTAAAAAGTTAAATTAACAGTGTAAGTAGAAGTAGTCTATCATTTAGTTAAGATTCTTTAAAAAAGTTAGTTATTAAGTTAGTGTAATACCCCGTATTTCTTAAGCTTAACTTAACTCTCAGTTTATGAGTTATCTGATATAAAAATTTTGAAATACTCAGTATTTTTTAATTTAAAGCCTGCCATTGCATAGGAAATTGAATTAGCTTTCCAACAATATAAAATTTGCCTAAATCTTATAATCGGGTAAGCAGTTATGGCTATTTTAAGTTTAAGTCATTAAACACTGTCATTTAGGCAAGTAGTGCATCGCGGAGTATGTCAAAATGGCAATTGTCAGTTTCCAATGAGGTACCACAATACCGGGGCATCACGCCAAAGCTTATTTTCACATTTGTCAATTTTCAGTGTACCAATGCGATCCCACCGCGTTGCGATGAGTCCATATTTCAGAATCAAAGAGGCACCATGATTCCACCGCATTCGTGCCAAGACCTCAGTTCCCAATTGTCTATTTCCAGTGGCCTGATGCGATCGTGACACGTCGTGCCAGGGGCCCAGTTTGAAAAAATTTGATGAAAATTAAATGTTTTATCAAGGGTTAAAACAATCTTTTTCCATGATTTTATTCCATCCAGGTGTGAGATTAAAGCCCTAAAAGCATTTTAAATTATTTGTTTATTAACTTTTCCCCTAAAATCAAAGCATTCTCTCTAAAGAAAACATACCTTAACTTTAAGAATCAAGGTCAAAACTCAAGAATTTATTCAAGAACCTTTAAAAATAAACTTTCCAAGGTATGTTAGGTGTTCATCTATGGGCCCCTTTTACCCATAGAGTCTAAGAATCCATTTTTTAAAACTTCAAGAGTTATGATTTATGATTTCTATGCTTGGAATTAAACGTATTTGTGATTATGATAGTAATTGGGATCCAATTAATGTTTAATTATAAGTTTCCATGAAGTTAAGATAGTTATGTGGTGAATTATATGAATTGCATGCTTAACCCTTGAAATTGAAATTGAACATTATATTCATGATTACATGTTTTGATGATCATCATGTGAAATACTCCATGCACCCAAAGTGTTTGCTAAATGCCTATGTGAAGTAAATAGTGGAATTTTGACATGTCATTATGTGGTCTCAATCATGTACAAGACTATGCCTTACAAGTGGTTGATGAAATGCCTTTATGAATGAATTATGGACAAGTATTCATTGTTGTGTATCTCAAGATCATGCTATGCTTTATTTTTCATGCTATCGAGTCCTAGGGTATTTAATACCCGACAATTTAGCTGTTTACCTAGAGCCAGTGTCAGTTATAGAATAGTATCAGTCTTGTCACGATCAGTAGTACTCTCAATCAGTTACAGAAGTCAGGAAAATTTAGTAAACTCGGTATCAGTTCAGTCTAGTTCAGTATACTCAGTTCAGTGTATTTCAATTGGGAGTAGAATTTAGCATCGAGTAAACCCAAGGATGAGGGCTTATCTGCCAACAAAGGGTGTGATCCTTATAAACAATCCTTGCAATCTAAAACTACGTATCCAGTATAGGTTGGGACATCAAACCTGCCAATTGAGGATTGATGAGGTGTTTTAACCTGTCAGATGAGGGTTCTACCATTCTCATTAGAGTACTTGCTAGATAAGGGTAACTCTTCAGTGTCTTTACCCATAGCACGGTATTGACACCCTTCCAACTGGGGTCACAAGTTGGACCCCAACTCAGTTATCTTATTTGGGACATGTCGGTTATATGATTACCTCTCATAGTCTTAGTTTTAGAATTTAGAATAGAACTCAGTTCAGCTCTACAGAATCAGGACTGTGAGATATAGTCAATCAGTATTAGTAACTTCAGATATTAGTTACTCAGTATCAGAACTTAGGATTTAGCTTCAGATAAGCTTAGTCTCAGTGTTTATTTATATGCATAGTAGCACATACTCAGTATTTATAGTAGTATCAGTTATCCATGTACTCTCATGTTTAATTACTCTATATCATGCTGTCAGTTATTGTTCATGCATATGAACTCTTACATTCAGCCTTATGGAGTTTTAGCCTATTTTTTTGCATTTGTTATAGTATCATGTTTTAGTTCCCACAATAGATATCAGTCATGGGTTAGCTTATGGTCCTTCGGGGTCGTAAGCACCGTGTAGCATCCAAGGTACAGACTTGGGGTGTTACAAACTTGGTATCAGAGCCTAAGGTTCAACAGTGTCCTAAAAAGTTTGAAAGCCGCATCTAGTAGAGTCTTGTTCATGGGTGTGTAGCGCTCCACACTTATGGACAGGAGGCTATGAGATGTTTTAGGAGAAGTTTCCCTTCTTTCAGTATTCATGTAGTGAGAGTCAGCGAGCTCAATTTAAACTCTTAGTCTAATCTATTTCTTTCTTTCATTTACAGAACATGCCTCCCAAAAAGACTAATGAAAGAAGACTCGAGAATCAGTCAGCCTCAGCCCGTTCAGGCAGATCCCCTGGATGAGCATGTCTCCTATGTAGAATTCAGAGCTGTATTTACTAATCTAGCCAATTCTGCAGTAGCTCAGAATAAATGACTAGCTACTGTTAAAGCCAACCCATTTGCCAATATTGTTGCAACCAGGATTTGGGACTTTACCCAAATAAATCCTCCCCCATTCTCAGGATCCACGTCAGAAGTTTCTCAAGAAAGTTCAGAAAGTCACTGACATTATGGGAGTGACTTCCAGTGAGAGTGCTAAGTTAGCTACCTATCAGCTACAAGATGTATCTTATGCATGGTTTAAGCAGTGGAAGGTAGATAGGGGCACAAATACAGAGCCCACAGAGTGGGAAAAGTTTGCTACTACTTTCCTAAAGAGATTCTTTCCCTTAGAGCTGAGAAAAGCAAGGTGTTAGAGTTCATCAACCTCAGGCAAGGCAGTATGAGCATGAAAGAGTTTTTCCTTAAGTTTACTCAGTTATCTAGGTATGCTCCCCATGTAGTAGAAAATAGTAGGTCTAGAATAAGCAAGTTCGTATCTGGGGTGTCAGATAGTATGGTTAAGGAGTGTAAAACAATGATGTTGATTAAGAAGATGGACATATATAGGCTTATAGTCCACGCTCAGCAAATAAAAGAGGGTAAGATCAAAGAGAGAGAGAGCGAGGCAGAACAAGACAGCTAGAACAGGTACCTTTAATTTTAATCAGACTAAGTAAGGGGGCGGTAACTATTCCCAGTTTTACCTGAAATCTTTAGTTCCAGCTCCGTCCTCAGACAGTGCTCTAGTTCCTAAGTTCAGAAATGATAATAAAGATAGGGCACCAAGCTTTAAATCCCAAGGTAGTGTCAGTAGTTCTCGAACAAATCCTCTATGTCTGTAATATGGCAAGAACCACTAGGGTGTCTGCAAAGTTAGAAGTGATGTTTGTTCAAGTATGGCAAGCCAGGCCATAGAGTCAGAGATTGTCCTCAGTCAGGTTTTTAGGGTCAGTATAACCATCCCCCAGCTCAGTCCGATAGCCTAAATCAGCAGGGTGCCACTTCCAGTGCCACCAGTTGACAATGCCTAAATAGGCTTTATGTACTTCTGTCCAGAAAAGATCAGGAAAATTCTCCTGAGATGGTCACTGGTATGTTACAGATCTTCCATTTATAGATTTATGCCTTGTTAGATCTAGGGACTTCTTTATTCTTTCGTAACTCCTGATATATTCATTAACTTCAGAGTTAGTCCAGAAATTCTAGCAGTCTTTCTTACTTTCTACCCTAGTGGGTAAATCTATCACAGCCCGATGGGTATACAGGAACTGACCGGTTATGATATCTCAAAAAATTACTTCAGCAGACCTTGTAGAGCTTGAGATGGCAGATTTTGATGTCATTCTCGACATAGATTGGCTCCACTCATGTTATTCCTTAGTGGATTATAGAAACAGAATAGTTCATTTTCAGTTTCCAAATGAACCAGTTCTTGAATGAAAGGGTACTACCACAACACTTAAGGGTTAGTTGATTTCATTCCTTAGAGTGAGAAAAATAATATCCAAGGGATGTATCTACCATCTTATGTGAGTCAAAGACTCTAACTCAGAAAATCCAACTCTTGAGTTAGTTCCAATAGTAAATGAATTTTTAGATGTGTTTCCCAAAGATCTTCCTGGAGTTCTTCTCGTTAGGGAAATAGATTTCGAAATAGACCTTCTTCCTGATACTCAAGCTATGTCTATTCTTCCATACAGAATAGAACCAGCAGAACTCAAAGAGTTAAAGGAACAATTGAAGGTTCTCTTAGATAAGGGATTTATCAGACCTAACATTTCCCCATGAGGCACACGAGTATTATTTGTGCATAAGAAATACAGTTCTCAGAATATGTGTTGACTATGATCAGTTGAGCAAAGTCACAGTCAAGAATAAGTACCCACTTTTGAGAATCGATGACTTGTTCGACCAACTTCAGGGTGCTCATTACTTTTCTAAAATAGACCTCAGATCAGGCTATCATCAACCTAGAGTCAGAGAATGTGACATTCCAAAAATAGCTTTTAGAACCCGGTATGGTCACTTCGAGTTTCGAGTCATGTCCTTCGGTCTTACTAATTCCCCAGAAGCTTTCATAGACTTAATGAATCATGTGTTCAAGCAGTACTTGGACATGTTTATTGTAGTTTTCATCGATGACATTCTTGTCTATTTTTATAGTGAGAATGATCACGCAGATCATCTCAGAATCGTACTTTAGACTCTCAGAACTCATCAGTTGTTCACTAAATTTAGTAAGTGCAAATTTTGGCTAAGGTCAGTAGCGTTCCTTGGTCATATTATTTCTACTGATGGAATTTGAGTTGATCCTCAAAATACCAAAGCAGTGAGAAACTGGCCTAAACTTATCTCTCCATCAGATATCCGGAGTTTCTTGGGTTTAGCTGGTAATTACCATTGGTTTGTTAAAGGGGTTTTTTCTATTACATTCCCTATGTCTAGATTGACTCAGAAGGAAGTCCAGTTTTAGTGGTTAGATTATTGCGAGAAGAGTTTCTAGGAGTTGAAGATTCGACTTACCTCAGCCCCTATTTTGACTCTACCAGATGATTCAGATAGTTTTGTTGTGTACTATGATGCATCCAAAGTAGGTTTGGGTTGTGTCCTCATGTAGAGAGGTAAGATCATAGCCTACGCCTCCATATAGCTTAAGCCCCATGAGAAGAATTATTCAACTCATGATCTTGAATTAGCAGTTGTAGTGTTTGCTTTAAAGATTTGGAGGCACTATTTGTATGGGGTGCATATAGATGTGTTCACAGATCATAGGATCTTGTAGTATGTCTTTTTTCAAAAAGATTTAAATTTACATCAGAGAAGGTGGTTAGAGTTATTGAAAGATTATAACATAAGTGTTTTGTATGATCCTGGCAAAGCCAATGTAGTGGCTGATGCTCTCAGTAGACTATCTATGGGTAGTATTGCTCATGTTGAGGACAGTAAGAAAAAGTTACCTCAGGAAGTTCATTAGCTTGCCAGACTAGGTGTTCACTTATTCAATTTAGTAGAAGGTAGTGTATGAGTGCAGAACAGTTCCGAATCCTCTTTAGTTTCTGAGGTGAAGGAAAAACAGGATAGAGATCCCAGTCTAGTTAAGTTGAAAGAGTCAGCTAGAGACCAGAATGTAGAGTTTTTTCCCAAGGTAAAGATGGTGTTTTATGTTTCCAGGGTCAATTATATGTGCCATGTGAAGACGACTTGAGGCAACAAATTCTTGTAGAAGCACGTGGTGTGTGATACTATATTCATCTAGGGGCCACTAAGATGTATCATGATTTTGGTAGATCTATTAGTGGAGTGGGATGAAGAGTGATATTATAAAGTTTGTAGCTAAGTTATCTACGTTTCAGTAGGTTAAGATTGAGCACCAGAATCTTATTGGGTCCATGCAAGAGTTCAGTATTCCCACATGGAAATGGAAAGAAGTGAACATAAACTTTGTGATGGGTTTGCCTCGTACTCGTCATCAACATAATTCTATTTGGGTTATCATAGCCAGGATGACCAAATCAGCTTATTTCTTGCCAGTTCATACTTCTTATTCAGTCGAGGACTATGATAAACTCTATATCAGATAATTGGTCGGGTTATACAAAGTTCTAGTGTCTAGCATCTCAGATAGAGGTACTCAATTTACCTCTTATTTTTGGAAAGCATTCCAAAAGGGTCTTAGTACCCAAGTCCACCTCAGCACAGTATTCCACTCTTAGATAGATGGTCAAGAAGAAAGGACCATTCATACTCTAAAAGATATGCTAAGAGCATGTGTTGTCAATTTTAAGGGTAGCTGGGATGACTACTTGCCTTTGATCGAGTTCGGATATAATAACAACTATCATTCTAGAATTTAGATGGATCGATTTGAGGCTCTTTATGGTAGGAAATATAGATCTCCAATTGGTTGGATTAGGGTAGGTGAGGCCGCAGTAGTAGGGCATGACCTAGTATTCCATGCCTTAGAGAAGGTTCAGTTAATCAGAGAAAGACTTAGGGCTGCCCAGAGCAGACAGAAATCATACGAAGATATGCAGAAAAAGGATATCAAGTTTGAGATCGGTGATTTTGTATTCTTGAAAATCTCTCCCATGAAGAGGGTAAAGAGGTTCAGCCAGAAGGGAAAGCTCAGTCCCTGATATGTCAACCCTTAAAGAATTCTCAATTATTTTGGAAAGGTAGATTATGAGCTCGAGTTGCCTTCAGACCTAGCTTTAGTGTGCCTAGTATTCCATGTCTTCTTGCTAAGGAAATGCATTAGTGACCCAACAGTCATAGTTCCCTTAGAGGGCATAGATATTCAGAAAAATCTCTCTTTTGAAGAGGTTGCCGTCCAGATCCTCAATTGTCAGATTCGTAGACTGAGGAACAAAAAATTTCCCTTGGTTAAAGTTATTTGGTAGAATCAGTCCATTGAGGGAGCTACTTTGGAGGCAGAAGCAGATATGCGGACCAAGTATCTTCACCTCTTATCTGCAACCTTAGATCCAGCTTAAGGTAATGGTCTTTCTTGGCTTTACTCTGTTCTATGTTCATCGATAATTATAACTTGGTATCTATTATCATTGCATATTCATTCATTCATTCGTGAATCAGTTCAGTCATATACTCATGCATCAGATATGTATGTTTAGTATGAAAACCCAGCTTATTAGTAGCTTCAGTCATGTATTCCATGCATCAAATATGCATGTACAGTGTAAAAGCTTAGATTGTCAGTAGCTCAGTCATGTAGTCATGAATTAGATATGCATGTTCAGTGTGTAAACTTAATCTATTAGTGTCTCAGCTTAATCAGTCTCATTCGAGGACGAATGTTCCCAAGGGGGAGATATTATAATACCTTATATTTCTTAAGCTTAATTTAACTCTCAGTTCATGAGTTATCAGCTATAAAATTTTTGAAATACTAATTATTTTTAAATTTAGAGCCTATCATTGCATAGGAAATTGAATTAGCTTTCCAACAATATAAAATTTGCCTAAATCCGATAATCGGGTAAGAAATTATGGCTATTTTAAGTTTCATTCATTAAACACCATCATTCAGGCTAGTAGCACGTCGCGGAGTATGTCACAATGGAAATTATCAGTTTCTAGTGAGGTACCATAATACTGGTGCATTGTTCCAAAGCTTATTTTCACATTTATCAATTTCCAGTGTACTAACGCAATTTCACTGCATCACGATGAGTCCATATTTCAGAATCAAAGGGGAACCGCGATTCCACCGCATCGCGCCAAGCCCTCAGTTCCCAATTGTCTATTTCTAGTGGCTCAACGCGATCATGGCGTGTTGCGCTAGGGGACCAGTTCATAAAAAATTAACACAAATTAAATGTTTTGTCCAGGGTTAAAACACTCTTTTCCCATGATTTTATTCTTCCCAGGTGTGAGATTAAAGCCTTGAAATGTTTTAAATTATTTGTTTATTAACTTTTCCCACAAAATCAAAGCATTCTCTCTCATTAAAATAAACCCTAGCTATAAGAATCAAGGTCAAAACTCAAGAATTTCTTCAAGCACCATCAAGAATAAACATTCCAAGGTATGTTATGTGTTCATATATGGGTCCCTTTCATCCATAGAGTCCAAGAATCCATTTTTTAAACTTCAATAGTTAGGATTTATGATTTCCATGCTTGGAATTGAATGTATTCATGATTATGATAGTAATTGGGATCCAATGCATGTTTAATTATAAGTTTCCATGAAATTAAGATAGTTATGTGGTGAATTATATGAATTGCATGCTTAACCCTTGAATTTGAAATTGAACATTATATTCATGATTACATGTGTTGACCATCATTATGTGAAATACTCCATGCTCCCCAAGTGCTTGCTAAAATTCCTATTTGAAGTAGATAATGGAATCTTGACATTTCATTATATGGTCCCAATCATGTACAAGCTTATGCCTTACAAGTTTTTGATGAAATGCCATTATAAATGAATTATGGACAAATGTTCATTGTTTTGTATATCAAGATCATGTTATGCTTTATTTTTAGTGCTATCGAGTCCTAGGGGTATTTAATACCCGATAATTTAGCTATTTACCTAGAGCCAGTATTAGTTACAGAATAGTCTCACTCCTATCATGATCAATAGTACTCTCAGTCAGTTACAGAACTCAGTAGAACTCAGTCAGTTACAAAACTCAGGAAAATTTGGTAAACTTAGTATCAGTTCAGTCCAGTTCAGTATACTCAGTTCAGTGTCTTTCAGTTGGGAGTAGGATTCAGCACCGTGTGAACCCAAGGATGGGGGCTCACCTTCCAAAAGAGGGTGTGATCCTTAGAAGAAATCCTTGCATTCCAGAACTACGTAGCTAGCATAGGTTGAGACATCAAACCTGCCTGTTGAGGGTTGATGAGGTGTTTTAACCTGTCAGATGAGGGTTCCACCGTTCTTATTAGATTACCTTCCAGGTGAGGGTAACTCTTTAGTGTCTTTACCCGTGGCACGATACTGGCACCCTTCAAATTGGGGTCACGGGTTGGACCCTGACTCAGTTATCTTATTTGGGGCATATCGATTAGATGATTACCTCCCACAGTCTTAGTTTTAGTCTTCAGAATAGAACTCAGTTCAGTTCTATAGAATCTGGACTGTCAGATACAGTTAAACAGTATTAGTAACTTGAGATATCAGTTACTCAGTATTAGAACTCAGGACTTAGCTTTAGATAAGTTTAGTCACTGTATTTATTTATATGTATAGTAGCGCATACTCAATATTTACAGTAGTATCAATTATCCATGTACTCTCATGTTCAGTTACTCTATATCATATAGTCAGTTATTATTCATGTATATCAACCATTGCATTCAGCCTTAACCCATCTAGCATATCAGTATATTCCATGTACTAAGGTATACTCTTTCTTTATTCTATGATGCCTTATATCATAGGTTTGGATGCTCAAGTTCCTGACCGCACATAGATAGATCCAGATTCATCCAGCAGAAGATTTAGCAGTGAGTCCTCATTATTTTAGGATATTATTTTATTTCATTATTATAGTAGACTCAGTATTTAAGTAGATGGAGTTAGTTGGGGGATTGTCCCATTAACTCCACTTTCAGATAGTATCAGATTAAAGGCTTTTTAGATAGTGTTAATTTTTATAGATTATTATTTTAGTTAATAAACTTTATCAGTATTTCAGATTTTGAACCTTATGGCATTTCAGCCTATTTTTTCACATTTATTATAGTACATATTTTAGTGCTCACAGCAGATATCAGTCATGGATTAGCTTATGGTCCTTTGAGATCATAAGCACCGTGTAGCATTTGGGGTATAGAATTAAGGCATTACAAACTTGGTATCAGAGCCTAAGGTTCAACAGTGTCCTAGGAATTCTGAAAGCCACTTCTAGTAGAGTGTTGTGTATGGATTTTTAGCCCACCACACTTAAGGACAGAAGGCTATGAGATATTTTAGAAAAAGTTTCCCTTCTTTCAGTATTCATGTTGTGCGAGTGAGCATTAGCTCAAGTTAAACTCTCAGTCAAATTTGTTTCTTCCTTTTATTAACACAACATGCCTCCTAAAAAGACTAACAAAAGAAGAACTAGGAATCAGTCAGCACCTTAGCCCGTTCAGGCAGATCCCCTTGACAAGCATGTCTCTCATGCAGAATTCAGAATTGCATTCACTATATTTGCAAATTCTATAAAAGCTCAAAATGAATGACTAGCTGTTGTTCAAGCAACCCAGTGGCCAATACTACTATAGCCAGGATTTAGGAATTCACCCGAATGAATCCTCTCTTTTTCTCATGATCTAAGTAAGAAAAGGATCCATAGGAGTTCCTCGATTAGGTTCAGAAAGTCATAGACATTATGGGAGTGACTTCTAGTAAGGGTACTGAGTTAGCTGCCTATAAGCTACAAGATATAGCTCATACGTGGTTTAAGCAGTGAAAGGTAGACAGGGGCATAGATGAAGAGCCCATAGAGTGGGAAGAGTTTGCTACTGCTTTCCTAGAGAGATGCTTTCCCTTAGAGCTGAGAGTATCCAAGGTATTAGAGTTCATCAACCTTAGGCAAGGAAGTATGATTTTGAAAGAGTATTCCCTAAAGCTTACTCAGTTAGCCAGGTATGCTCCCCATATAGTAGCAGATAGTAGGTCCAGAATTAGCAAGTTTGTAGCTGGGGTGTCAAATAGTGTGGTTATAGAGTGTAGGACAATGATTTTGATTAAGGAGATGGACATATCTAGGCTTCTGGTCCATGCTCAACATATAGAAGAGGCTAAGATCAGAGAGAGAGAGAGGCAGAAAAAGAGAGCTAGAACAAGTAGCTTTAATTTTAATCAGTCTAAGTCAGAGATTGATAACTATTCCCAATCTCACCCAAAATCTTCAGTTCTATCTATATCCTAATCTAGTGCTCCAGTTCCTATGTTCAGAAACGGTAATAAATGTAGGGTACCTGGCTCTAAATCTCAGGGTAGTGTCAGTAGTGCTCGAACAAATCCTCTATGTCAGTATTATGGTAAGAACCACCAGGGTGTCTATAGAGATGGTAGTGATGTTTGTTTTGGGTGTGTAAAGCCAAGCCACAGAGTCAGAGATTGTCCTTAGTCAGGTTCCCAGGGTCAGCACAACCATCCCCGAGCTCAGTCCGATCGCCCAAATCAGCATTGTGCCGCTTCCAGTGCCCCCAGTGGACAACACCCAAATAGGTTTTATACACTTCAGTCTAGACAAGATCAAGAAAATTCTCCTAATGTGGTCACTAGTACATTACATATCTTCTATTTACATGGTTGTGCCTTGTTAGATCCAGGGGCTTCTTTATATTTTGTAACTCTTTGTATAGTCATTAACTTCAGAGTCAGTCCAGAAATTCTAGTAGAGCCTTTCTCACTTTCTACCCTAGTTGGTAAATCTATTGTAGCCCGATGGGTATACAGGAACTGTCAGGTTATGATATCTCAGAAACTTACTTCAGCAGACCTTGTAGAGCTAGAGATGGCAAATTTTGATGTCATTTTCGGCATAGATATGCTCCACTCATGTAATGCCTTAGTTAATTATAGAAACAGAATAGTTCATTTTTCAGTTTTCAAATGAACCAGTTCTTGAATGGAGGGGTAGTACCATAGCTCTTACGGGTCAGTTAATTTTATACCTTAGAGAGAGAAAAATAATATCCAAGGGATTTATCTACCATCTTGTACTAGTCAAAAACTCTAACACGGAAACTCCAACTATTGAGTCAGTTCTAGTAGTAAAAAAATTCTCAGATGTGTTTTTCGAAGATCTTCTTGGAGTTCCTCTCATTAGGGAAATAGACTTCAGAATAGACCTTCTTCCAGTTACTCATCCTATATCTATTCTTTCATAAAGAATGGCACCAGTAGAACTCAGAGATTTAAAAGAATAGTTGAAGAATCTCCTAGATAAGGGATTCATCAGACCCAACGTTTCCCTGTAGGGTGCACCAGTCTTATGCATTTGTAAGAAAGATAGTTCTCTCAGAATGTGTACAAACTATAGTCAGTTGAACAAAGTCATAGTCAAGAATAAGTACCCACTTCCCAAAATCAATGACTTGTTCAACCAACTTTAGGGTGCTAGTTACTTTTCTAAGATAGACCTCAGATCAAGTTATCATCAGCTAAGATTTAGTGAATGTGACATTTCAAAAATATCTTTGAGAACATGATATGGTCACTTCGAGTTTCTAGTGATATCCTTTGGTCTTACTAATGCCCCAGCAGCTTTCATGGACTTAATGAATCACGTGTTCAAGTAGTACTTGGAGATGTTCGTTATAGTCTTCATCAATTACATTCTTGACTATTCTCATAGCGAGAATGATCATGTAGATCACCTCAGAATCGTATATCAGACTCTCAGAACTCATCAATTATTTTCCAAATCCAGTAAGTGCAAATTTTAGCTAAGGTCAGTAGTTTTCCTTAGTCATATTATTTCCAATGATGGTATTAGAGTTGATCCTCAAAAGATCAAGCAGTGAGAAACTATCTTAGCCCCATCTCTCAATTAGATATTAAGAGTTTCTTAGGTTTAGCTGGATTTTACCATCAGTTTGTTGAAGGGTTCTTATCTATTACATTTCCCATGTCTAAATTGACTTATAAGAAAGTTCGGTTTCAGTGGTTAGATTCTTACAAAAAGAGTTTTTAGGAGCTGAAGACTCGACTCACCTCAGCCTCAATTTTGACTCTACCAGATGGTTCAGATGGTTTTATTGTGTACTATGATGCATCCTGAGTAGGTTTGGGTTGTGTATTCATAAAGAGAGGTAAGGTTATAAGCTATGCCTCCAGACAGCTTAAGCCCCATGAGAAGAATTATTCGACTCATGATCTTAAGTTAGCAGTTGCAGTATTTGCCTTAAAGATTTGGAGGTACTATTTATATGTGGTGCATATAGATATGTTCACAGATCATAAGAGTTTGTAGTATTTATTTTCTTAGAAAGATTTAAATTTATATCAGATAAGGTGGTTAGAGTTATTAAAAAATTATGACATGAGTGTTCTGTATCATCTGGGCAAAGCCAATGTAGTGGTTGAGGCTCTCAATAGACTGTCGATAGGCACTGTTGCTCATGTTGAGGACAGTAAGAAAAAGTTAGCTCAGGAAGTTCATCAACTTTCCCTACTAGGTATTCGCTTAGTCAATTCAGCAGAAGGTAGTGTATGGGTGCAGAATAGTTTTGAATCCTCCCTAGTTTCCTAGGTAAAGGAAAAATAGGATAGAGATCCCAGTCTAGTTAAGTTGAAAGAGTCAGTCAGAGATCAGAATATAGAGGTTTTCTCCAAAGGGGAGATGGTGTTTTATGTTGCCAGGTTCGGTTATGTGTGTGAGGTATAGATGATTTGAGGCAACAAATTCTTGTAGAAGAGCTTGGTGCGATGATGAAGTGGGATGAAGAGGTATATTAAAGACTTTATAGCTAAGTGCTCTACATGTCAGGAGGTTAAGATTGAGCACCATAAGCCTAGTGGGTCCATGCAATAGTTCAGTATTCCCACATGGAAATGGGAAGAAGTGAACATGGACTTTGTAACGGGTTTACCTCATACTCGTCATCAACATGATTCCATTTGGGTTATTATAGACAGGATAACCAAATCATCTCATTTCTTGCCAATTCATACTTTTTATTCAGTCGAGGACTACGCCAAACTCTATATCAGAGAATTGGTCAGGTTACATAAAGTCCTTGTGTCTATCATCTTCGATAGAGGTACCCAGTTTACCTCTCATTTCTAAAAAGCATTCCAAAAGAGTCTTGGTACTTGAGTCCACCTCAGTACAGCCTTCCACCCTCAGATAGATGGTCAAGCAGAAAGGACAACTCAGACTCTAGAAGATATTCTAAGAGCATGTTTTTTGATTTTAAGGGTAGTTGGGACGACCATTTTCCTTTGATTGAGTTTGCATATAATAAAATTTATCATTCCAGTATTCAGATGGCTCCATTTAAGGCACTCTATGGTAGGTGATATAGATCTCTAATTGGTTGGTTTGAGGTAGGTGAGGTCACAGTAGTAGGGCCTGACCTAGTATTCAATGCCTTGGAGAAGGTTCAGTTAATCAGAGAAAGTCTTAGAGCTGCCCAAAGCCGACAGAAATCATACATAGATGTGCAGAGAAAGGATCTCGAGTTTCAGATGAATGATTTTGTGTTCTTAAAAATCTCTCCTGATTTTGTGTTCTTAAAAATCTCTCCCATGAAAGAGGTAAAGAATTTTGGCAAGAAGGGAAAGCTCAGTCCCCGATATGTCTTAAAGAATTCTCAGTCATTTCAGTTTGGTAGCTTATAAGCTTGAGTTGCCTTCAAACCTAGCTTCAACGCACCAAGTATTCCACGTCTCTTTACTAAAGAAATGTATTGGTGACTCAGCAGTCATAGTCAACAATATAAAATTCACCTAAATTTGATAACCGGGTAAGAAGCTATGGCTATTTTAAGTTTCAATCGTTAAATACCGTCATTCAAGCCAGTAGTGCATCGCGGAGTATGTAAAAATGGAAATTGTAAGTTTCCAGTGAGGTACCGTGATACCGACCATTGTGCCAAAGCTTATTTTCACATTTATCAATTTTCAGTGTACCAACGCGATCCCTCCGCATTGCGATGAGTCTAGATTTTAGAATCAAAAGGGCACCGCAATTCCACCGTATCGCACCAAGCCCTCAGTTCCCAATTGTCTATTTCTAGTGGCCCGACGCGATCATGGCGTATCGTGCCAGGGGCCCAGTTCAGAAAAATTTGATAAAAATTAAATTTTTCATCCAAGGTTAAAACAGTCTTTTGCCATGATTTTATTCTTCCCAGGTGTGAGATTAAAGCCTAAAAC